>NW_006160124.1:813261-876869 GCF_000334495.1 Tupaia belangeri chinensis
ATTTATTTATAATTTTTTTAGAGAGAGATTTTTACTATAGGGTGTGTGTGCTCACTGGAGAGGCAGAGAAAGAAAGACAGAAAGTGAGAGATCACCCCCCCCCAGGGGGATGGACAGGCCTAAATCCTTTCTCCTCCATTCTCTTCTCTGGATTTTGGGCATGCACGCACACACACATGCACGCATGAGCCCGGTGTGAGTTTGAAGCTGTTGGGTCTGGGACTTGAACTGCATTTGGTTATGTGGGATATAACCAGTGATATAACCATTATGCAACTCTGCTAGTCCCAATGCAGAATTTTTTTAAAAATCAAAGTTAATGCTAAAGCCTATAATGAATACAATATCAGCATTTCAAACAAAGACAGGAACAGTGCTGTGCCATGGTATATTCTATCCTAAGACCAAAAGAAAAATCCTGATCCTGCCTTGATCTCTGTTTATGAAAGTGTCACTTTGCCACTTTGTAATGCCAGGTAGAAACAGGAACTAGGGTAGTCTACACAATGCTGACACCCTGGCTACTGCTATGACTGTAAGTAACAATGTCCTTTGTCTCTGAGTCGGGAGTCTCATGTCTTTTGCCAGCATCCCTGAAACTGTGGCAGGGTAACCTGCTAGATTGCAGAGAGGGTACAAATCTTCCACAATTCTTGACAAGTTCTGTCACTATTTCTAGTCATTTCTATTGTTAACATTCTATTGAGCTGCCAGAGGCTCTGACTGGAACTTCCACCACCTACCACTGTGGTCTACCAATCTCTTCATTCCTGCCTTTTCTGTCACACAAACATCCTTGTAACAGCTTCTTTTTCTCCCCTAAAATATAAGATCATAATATTCTCTGCCTAAAAATCTATTGTTCCCTTTTCTATATAAAATAAAACCTAAAAATAATTCTTTGTAAGTATTTCAATCTTGTCAAAATTCTGAAGTCACTTCCAAAATCTCTACCAACTATAAAAACAGCTTTCTCTGCCCCAACTCCAATGGCAATCCAGAATATTGTCACTCAAAGTATTGGGTTGTCAGAAAAGTCAGAATGTATTTTTTTTTGCTTTGCTATGGAAAATATGTCACAACTTTTCCAACGGCCCAATATATTCCTTTGACTAGTAGCATCTCCATTCCCTGGAAGCTTCCTAGAAATCTGTGTTCTTAGGACACATCCTTTCTCACTGAATCAGAATCATTATTTCAATGAGATCCCCAGGTGATTTGTAGATACATTAAAGTTTGAGATGCACTGCAGTAACCCTCTTTTCAAGAAAAAAATTTAAAATTCTGTCATAGCACTTACCACTGCATGAGTTAGCCTACATTTTCATTCATTCATTATTTACTCTCCATCCCTATCCTTCCCTTGCTCTCCACTAGACTGTAAGTTACAAGAAAGGAAAGACTTGTCTATGTGGATAGTTGTATCTCCAAGGCTTAAAACGAATGCTCACATATTTTTTGGAAGACATGAATGAACAAAACACTCAGTAATTACTTTTTTTTTTTTTTTTAGAGAGAGACTTTCATAATAGGTCGCATGTGCTCACCAGAGAGACAGACAGTGAGAAATCACCTCCCAGTGGGGTGTGGCCACGCCACAACCATTTTTGCTCTGTTCTCCTCTTGGGATTTTGGGCATGCACATACATGTGCCTGGCATGAGTTTTAAGCTGCTGGGTCTAGTACCTGAACTGTGGTCAACTATGTGGGAGTCCAGTGATATAACCATCATGCCATGTGCTGGCCCCGGTAATTACTATTAATGAATTCCTATTGTGGATAATTACTATTAATAAATTCCTTTATGAATAACTTCTTATCCAAACATAGCCTAGTTTTTATTTACACAATTTAAGCTATGTATTGGATCCTCAACAGCTCAGTGTTTGACTCAAACTATAAGGGAAAGTAAAGTTGTGATACAACAGAAATCTTGGATAATTTCTTAAATATCCCTTGATATTTTGATTCTTGATCAAGTTCTTGCTTGCTATAGACTCTTTCAAATCCATCCTTTAAGTAAAAGATAGATAAATTTGTGGTACAGTATGAAGGGCATGGGCATGAATTTGGATTAGAAAAACTTGTCCTACTATTTCTTGAGTGTGCCACCTAAGAAATAAATTATCTTGCATCTTTTTATTCATGTATTTGATGGATAATAAAATTTGCTTTCCAGGGGGTTAATGAGGATAAGTGAATTCATATGTGTAAAGTATCTGACAGAGGAAGTTAATTAGGAAGGATTAGTTCCGTCTTTTCCTTTTACCATGTCTATTTTTTGGGGAAAAAATAAAGAAAATGAGAAAGATAATAATGTGAAAAACAAAACAAAACACAAACACTCCAGAAATCAAAACCTTAGAACCCTTAAACATTATCTGAATAAATAGCCTTGCCTGATATAATCTGGCCAAATTGCCAGTTCCCATTAATTTCTCACTAAATGCCCTCCACCACTCCACCATCTCCAGCCCATTTTCCATTTAAGACTATTAAGACTGCCTTTGGGTTGGTCTGTTCCCATCTGTCGCAGGAATATTGCCTATATTCTCTGTGTATGTTAATTGCAGTTGCTACTTTTACAAGGTAAAAATCCCATGTCTTCCAGAAATATTTTTGGAAAGACCAAACTTGTACTGATCTTTTCTTTTGAAGCTCATAAGCACTTAGTTTATATCGCCAATTTAATTATAAGCTATTCTGTGTTAATCCTGATTCCTCATATTTGACCCTCTATCTCACACCAAGCTGAGATACAAACTTTCTGAAGACTGAAGCAGTGCTCCATATTTATGTATAACTCACAATGAGCAGCAAAGTACTTAGTCTATAAGCCCTGTTACCTGTTTGAAGCCCAAATTCTTTCCAGCTGCCCTCAAGTTACTGGAATCTTTTCTTATGCTGTTCATTCTGGCTGAACCACACTGTTTCCTTCTGGGAAAATTTTAATCTCTGTCTTGAAATTTCTAGAACAGGGTACTCAAGCTCAAAATGCATATGGAGTCCATGAAGATTTGTGAGTGAAGGGAGCCTGGTTCACAAATTGGTTGTGGGGTGTGGGCAACAGGAGTGAGAGTACTCTGTTTTGAAGGGTACTTACTACTTATCTCCTGCTAATTATTTTGGAACTTGGGCTATGTGTTTTACTTTGTTAAGAAAAGCCAAAAATAGAGATATTTATGTACAATTTCTCAGTGTTCTAACTTTTTTTGGGGTTTGAAAACTTTTTTTTCTTTTTTTTTTTTTTTAAGAGATTTTCACTGTAGGGTGCGTGCGCTCGCCAGACAGAGAGAGACATAGAGACAGAAAGCGAGAAATCACCCACCAGGGGGGATGGCCACGCCGCAATCCCTTCTCCTCCATTCTCCTCTCGGGATCTTGGGCATGCATGCACACGCGCCCGGCGTGAGTTTTAAGCCACCGGGTCCGGGACACGAACCGCGGTCGACTACGTGGGAGTCCAGCGACATAGCCATTATGCTAACTGCTGGTTCCCAAAACTTTTTAAGATAGGCCAAATTAAACATATCTGTGGGGCAAGAAGATCCTGTGATTCATTAGGGCAGTGGTTTTCAGTCTTGGCTACAAATTAGTCATCTCAGGGACCTTTGAAAAATCCTGATGTCCAGGCCACAGACCAGGCTAATTCAATCAGAACTTCTAGGCTGTGTCTCAGATATTGATATCTTTAGAATGCTACTTAGCTGATTCAATATGCAGCCAAATTTGAAAACAGCTGTGTTGATGGGTTCAGCCTATCTTTCTTATTTCTTTTGTAAACTTAGAACTTGCATTTTTTTTCTTGCATTTTTTGTAAGCAGCAAGTGAGTCCTGATGCTTTTTGTGTAGTTGGATACCTTAATTAGAATGTACTCTCTCTTTTTTTTTTTTGTGGGGGACGGGGAGGTTTTTGCTATAGGGTGTTTGCACTTGCCAGAAAGACAGTGAGAAATCACCCCCAAGGGGGAATGGCAATGCTGCAATCCCTTCTCCTCCATTCTCCTCTCAGGATCTTGGTCACACATGCACATGCGCCCAGCATGAATTTAAGCCATGGGGTTCGGGACTCGAACCGTAGTCAGCGACATGGGAGTCCAGTACGTAGCCATTATGCCATCTGCTGGTCCCAAATACCTTTATTAGAATGCGTTCTTAAAAACAAACAAACAAACAAACAAACAAATGAAAAAAACTCAATTCCTGGGACCAGCAGTTGGTATAGCAGTTACATCACTGGACACTCATATGACCAACCACTGTTTGAGCCCCACACCCGATAGATTGAAAATCACACTGGGTGTGTGTGCATGCGTGCCCAAGATCCTGGGAGGAGAATGGAGGAGAGAGGATTGCAACATGGTCTTCCCCCCTAGTGGGTGATTTCTCACTTCCCCTCTTACTGTCTCTCTCTCCCCCCAGTGAGTGTGCATGCCGTAAGGCAAAAACCTCTCTTTAAAAAAAAAAAATCAAAAACAACTCAATACCATCACTTCTGTCCTATATGCCTTCTGCCATGTGATGAGAACTCTGGAATCTTCAGTTAATTCCATTCAGTCAGTTGCTGTGTTATACTGCTAATATGTAAAGGAAAAAGTCACTGCTTAGTGTCTTAGAAATAAATGCTAATTGATTCAATAAAATCACATGTTTATAGTTATTTTTATATACTGGACATAGTATTTTCTGCTCTAATTTGTTTGTTCGTTTTTGTTGCTAGCTCTTTTTAAGAATGAATAGTTTTGAATCATACATCCAGGACAACAACAATGACCATTTTCACTGTTTTATCGTTCCCTAGCATGACTGCAAAGGGCATTTTCCTAAGAACTTAAAAAAAGAAACAAAAAAAACCCCTATAGATTTATGGGAGTGAATGTGTATATAAAGACAAAAGAGATGGGGCATTAAAAATGCCTTAACTACTGTATAGTTCTCCATCTGAATCCCTAAACTATAAAAGTTCGAACTCCCTTGTGGTTCATATACTCTGCCCTTTAATTCTGCTGATGCAGTTCTGATGTTACCTCTTAAAGATTTTCAAATGTTTTAATATGTCACCTCAAAATGCCTGAGTATTTCAGTCACATCATTGTGAATAATTTAAATAGACTAGATATAATAAGCTTTGACAATCTCCTTATTCCATGAAATAGATTTTTTTTTAACTTTTTTTTTTTCAATTGTCAAAGGGCTTTACACTCACATGTGTATGTGCATGCAACAGAAAGAGATGGAGAAAGTACACCCTATTGTAGTGTGGTCATGATACAATTCCTTCTCCTCCATGTCGTCATCCTGTCAGGATCTGGAACATGATTACTCATATGCCTAGCATGTGTTTCAAGCTGCCAGGACTGGAATTTGAATGACACGGTCAGCCATGGAGTACTCGGCTCTCTTAATCAGGCTTTAATCAAAATTTAAAAATCAATTTAAAAAAGTTTAAAAGATAACAATTTGAGGCTATGGAGTCAGCCTCAAATTGTTATCTTTTAAACTTTTTAAAGTTGATTTTAATTGACAAAAAGTGTGTAAAAACTTTTTATTGTGTACATCATGTTTTGAAATAAGTACATTGTGGGAAGGCTGAATTGAGCTAATTAACAGGTATATTCATTCACATTCATAGTATTTGCTTATAGTGAGAACACTTCAAATCTACTCTCAGCAATTTTGAAGTCCTCAACAGTGACCGTGTTGTAGAATGGAGCACGTGAACTTATTCCTCATATCTGAAATTTTATATGTGCTTTGTCTTTGTTTTTAGGCTATAATTTTCTGGATTTGGACAATGCAGAAATGGTTGGTAAACAGATTTGAGGACTTTTACAAACTATGGAGCACTTCATTTTGTAAAATCATGGTGTGAGAGGGAAACCATTATGGCACTGGAAAACTTTGTGATGGCTTAGGAAATATAGAGAAGAAAAACCAATGGTCTGCAAATAAAATTTTCTTATACTAACTCATTATAAGATACTAAAATTAGAATTGTAAGTGCCAAAATAGACTATGAATGATTTTAACAATTTGATAAATTAAGAAGTTTCTCTCAGAAGGACTTACATTGAAGTCCAGAAATTTGATGATATATTACTAAGAGTGTGAGTAATGACTTAACTAGGTTACTTGGATATATACAGTACATTTTTAACTAGTTCAAAGAAAATGTGTGTGTGTGTGTGTATATAGTTGTCAGAAAAGACATGTATTTTTCCATGTTTTTCTATGCAAAAATGCATTAGGAATTTTCTGATGACCCAATACCTACACACACACACACACACACACACACACACACATTTATATATACATATATACACAATTGTAGAAAAATAACAAATAAAATTGTATTTCAATCTGCTTTAGAGAAGTGATGAAGCATGAGACAAAGTTTTTAGATATTAGTTTTGAGATCTTTAAACTGATCCTGGGTTAATGTTGCAAAAGTTAATTTATAGATCAATCGATGGTAGCCAAAATCTCAAGTATATAATTTGAAATAGTCTCATCAGGTACTTAGTGATTTAAGTCTTATTCTCCTATTAATCATTTTTAAAATTTAAATTAAACGTTTTCTGGGGGACTTAGCATGTGGCATAGTGGTTAAAGAACTGGACTCCTATATGACCAACCTCAGTTTGAATCCTGGACTTTGCTTTCTCACTTTCCCTCCCTCTCTCATCTCTCTCATCTTTCTCTGGTGAATGCATGTTCCCTACATCAAATTTAAAAATCACCATAATAAATAAATACATAAAATAAAATAAATTTTTGGTGTGTGTATATTACTTTTTCTCTCCTACTAGATTATAAATAACTTAAGCCACCATGCCATTTATTTATTTTCTTCTCTGTGCCTAGTACAGTGCTCTGTACATGATAGGTACTAACTAAATGCATTTAGAACATACTAAATTAATTTCTACATATAATATGGAGGTTCATCATGGCATTTGTAATTATCCAATTCATTGTTGAGAAGAAATAAAAGGTGGCTATTTTGAATAGAACACTACAAAACATCGGCACAATAAAAAGAAAATCAAAGACTTACTCTGTAGTCACTCGATGTCACATAAAATATGGGGAGGAAGGCCAACCAGATGATGCATGTGGTGTACATGGTAAAACCTATGAACTTGGCTTCGTTGAAATTTTCTGGGCACTTCCGCGTTTTGAAGGCATACACAGTACATAGGATCACCAGGATCACATCATAGGTGAGAGAGATCAACATGCTGGAATCTTTGACATTGCATTTTAAGATGACCGTTTCCCTCTTCTCTGGAAGAGTGTACCTCCTGGTGCCTGGCGTCTCCAGGATGAGCCAGACAGACACCACCACAATTTGCACCAGTATCAGACCCAGGCAGATGAAGACCTGCGAACCAGGGCTGATAAATTTTGGCCTCTGAGCGCCATTCTTGACCCCATCAAAAATACGGGCGATGCAGTTTGTCTTGGTCAGCAGGGCTGAGTAACAGATAGCGAAGGAAGTCCCCAGTCCAAGTCGGCGCAAAGTACAGATGACTGGAGACGGCTTAGCAATGAAGAAGAATGTCATGGAATACGACAGGCCAACCCCAAATAACAAGATGTAGCAGAGTTCCCTGCCTGATGCTTTGACCAAAGGGGTATTGTTGTGCTTGATAAAAACTGTTATAACCACACATGTACACATGAAACCCAGGCAGGCAATGGTGACGGGGCCAATGGCCCACGCGTCTTCCCACTTGATATAGTCCTCAGGAAGATCGAAGCATCCAGTTAGGTCTGCAGTAGGCCACTGCCCAGGCCCACAATCCACACAGGTAAACTCATCAGCTAGGTATTCATAGGCCTCGCAGGGGATGCAGATCCAGCAGCAGACATCCCCTGGTTGCATGTTCTTCATTTCATTGGGGGCACAAGGGTCGCTGCACTGGGAGGTGGGGACTGAGTTCCGGGACCAGTGAATTGAGTCGACATCCAGTGATAAGGTTTCTGCCCAGTGACCAACCTTCAAATAGGCGTACTTTCCACCCACGTACTGGAAATTGAACACGTTGTATCGCCCCATTCCATCGCCGAAAGTGTCAAACTTGACAATGCTATCTGCGCCTTTATTTGGGTTGAATGGAGCTGTGATACAGAAAGTGAAAGAAAAAGAAAGAACACTTGTTTAGGAGTCTAATGTGTGATCAGTCAATTTCTTTGTCATACACTTAGCAAAACAGAAATAACAGGGAATGGGGATTCAAAGGCTGAAATAATTTATAGGTTACCATTGAAAGTTACACATCAAAGCTCCTAGAATACTCACACATTCATAAATTCATTTACTTAACAGTATCCAGCGGGTGCCAAGTGCCACTGGTAATCAGGCGTACGATACTGTGCTGCCTTTGAGGGAGCTTATTTTCTACAGGGGAATTGGCACAGTGTAGTCGTATTCTCTGTGTGTGTAAATACTCTTTTTCTTGAAAGATTTCTCAATAGGGACTGCACAAACCTTCATGTCTCATTTGTATTACGTAGCTACTTATGTACAGCCATCAAAATGGTTCCTGTCTTAAATATTCTCATGAAAATATAAAGTTGATAATATTTTTCCTCCTTCAAAAATGAAAATTTTATTTGAATTTCTCAAACACCTGATATGTTTCTCTTAATCACCTGTGATGATTCAGAAAGAAAAAAATTGAAAACCCATCCATAATCCTTCAACCCTAAAGTTTTGGAGGGTATTTGTTCTGACTACATATGCACGCGTGTCCCTGTATAGCATACCGCTATCTGCATAAACGCGTAGCTGGGTATCTTGAAGGCATGTTTCTCTCCTATCTGCAAGTCCCTAAGAGCGGCAGCTCTCTGAGCATCTGTGTTTCCTCTCTGCAGTTGCTGCTCATCATGTGTGTTTTCCCAATGTCTGCTGGCACTCAACACGGCCCCCCACCTTTTTAAAGCTTATTTATTTCTTCCATAAGACAGAGAGACACTCCTAACAGAGTCCTTATGTGTGATTCACCCGCAGTCTCGGCTGGACTAGATCATGAGCACACATATGTGTGCCCAGTGTGCTCAGGGACATTTGGGAACACAAACTCAGGATTTTTTTTTTTTTTTGCTACTGAATGTGTGAAATTGCCAGACAGACAGAGACAGAGATGGAAAATGAGAAATCACACCCCCAGAGAGGATGGCCATGCCGCAATCCATTCTCCTCCATTCTCCTCTTGGGATTTTGGGCATGAACGCACATGGCCCAAAGTAAGATTTAAGCAGCTGGGGCCAGGACTCAAAGTGCTCCATGACCCAAACAGTGGTCGACTATGTGGGAGTTCAGCGATGTAACCATTGCGCCATCTGCTAGTCCCACAAATGCAATATCTTACCCATGCAAGTCCAGTTGCATCACCGCTGTGTCACAACCTGGACGTTCACCCTTTTTTTTTAAAGGTTCTCTAGTACAATTTATTCTTATCACATCCTAGTTTGCATTTACTAAGTGTTTTAGAAATACTTCACTTGGGACCAGCAGATGGCGTAATGGTTACAACTCTGGACTCCCAGATAATCGACCGCAGTTTGAGTCTCAGACTGGTGACTTAAACTCACGCCGGGCGCATTTATGTGTGTCTCCAAGATCCCGAGAGGAGAAGGGATTGTGGCGTGGCCACCTCCCCTGAGGGTTGATTTCTTGCTTTCTGTCTCTCTGTCTGTCTCTATCTTTCTGGCAAGCACATGCACAGTATAGCAAAATCTCTCTTAAAAATAAAAAAGAAAAGTAGAGCTCAAGAGAACAACTTAGAAAGACTTAAGGAAAGGCCTTACATTCTCAGTGTTTTCAACTTCTTATTTAACCTGCACCTCTCACTACAGATGCTTGCTCTTTTATGGTGATCATGGTGTGACTGAAGCTTGAATAAAGATTTGGCATCAGGCAGAGTCTGTGAATCTGTGATGGCCCATTTTTATGCCACCAATTCTACTCTACTGTTTACTACTTCATGATGCCAGTCTTTGCTCATGCCGTGGACCTAGAAGAATGCTGCTGATGTCTATAGATTGCATAGACAAACCAGATCTATTAGAGTAGGCTTGCCTATGTTGTTAGTTAGGACTGAAACTGTTTAATGGCTCTAACAAAGTGGAAGTTAATTTCTCACTCAAGACTAAGGTTGAAGGTCTTGGCTGGTGGGTGTCTCTCCTCCACATGATAAGTCAAGAACCTAGGTTCCTTCTATCTTGAAAATGTGCTGACTGTGAGGGCTTCCATGTCAGCAGCATTCATTCCGTGCAAGGAGCAAGAATGTAAAGGAGATATACTGTGTGTAATTCCCATCTCTATCTTTAATAACTATGTTCTTGAACAAGATAAACTTTCTGACTCTTTCCTAATTAGCAAATTGGGAATAAGAGTTATTTTGAAGACTTGATGAGATAAGCCACGTAACATACCAAGCACAGTGCCTGGTTCACAGTAAATGTTATACCATAAATGTTAGCGATAGTGACGTTGATGACAATGATAAGAATAAAAAGATAAAACAACTTCATGAAAAAAAGAAGTGTTCATAAAGCTGAGATATGATATGTTCTTGGTGGCAGGGAGGGTGAAGATGGAGAGAGGTAGATATTATTCAGTTCCTACTGCTTTATCCAAACCCTACTTTTTCTATCTTTTTCATGAGAGAGCAAGAGTGAGAGCAAGAGCGAGAGCGAGAGCGAGAGAGCGAGAGAGAGAGCACAGACATGTGGGAGGAAGAAAGAGAGAGAGAAGTCTTTTTGACAGGGTCTCACCACATTTTGATCCTTCCTGCCCCAGCCAGCTAGGATCACAGGAGCATGTCACTGTGCCTACCTGTTTAGGTTGGGCCAGGAACCAAACTGGGTTTCCCATGAGGCCTCAGCCATTGTGTAGCATTAACCTCTGGTTTACACCACCATGACTGGGCCCAAACTCTACTTCTGACTCAACCAGAACCTTATTCCTCTATCCCATTCATTTCCATGAATAAGCATAGTATTTATTTATAGTTCTCTTTAAATTAATGTATACTGAGTCATTGAGAAAGTCATGATGAACTTTTGCATAGAAAAACAGAACAATATATCGAGACTTTCTTTATAACCTAATACTTTATTTTCAATAGCTACACACTAATGTGTATAAATACCAAAATGCCTGAGTATTTATGTAACTTACCATTTAAATTACTTTCAAGGTTTTGCCTTTATAAATATCATTATCTCATTATTCCCTTAAAGAAAATTCATAGAAGTAAAATTTCTGGGTCAAAGTTGATGTTCTTTACAAATTTAGCTACAGAGACAAGGTTTTTACCCATTCACATTCCCATGAATATTGACATACATGCCCATTCTTCCCAATCTTACCAACCTCAGGTATTACTGATCCTTTTAATCACTATAAAAATATGGTATAATTTTAATTTGTGGTCCTTTGGCTTTTAGGGATGCTGGTTATATTTTAATATTTAAAAAATAATACGTATTTTGTGAACTCTTGGTTATTACACTCATCACTTATTTTCTTTGGAAAATAAAAGTGTTAATGCTTTTCTTAATATGTAAGAGCTCTGTGTGGATTGAAGATATTAGCCTTTGTCATCTACATTTAAAATATTCTTCTCTTTTAACTTTATTTATTCTATTTTTTCCCAAATGGATTTTTGAACTCTTAGGTAACTGATTCTGTCAATCTCTTCCTTGTAACTGCTAGCTTATGTATCAGCTCAGAAAATGCTTCCCTACTGTAAATATATTAAAATATTCATCTAAAAGTTTTCTGTTACTTTTATTTGTTATTATATTTTATTGCCAAGGGATGCTTGTGCTTGCCAGAGAGAGAGAGAGAGACAGAGAGAGAAAGAGAGAGCAACCTCCAATGGAGCATGGTGATGCTGCAATCCTTTTTCTTTCATCTCTCCATTCTGTCAGAATTTTGGGCAAGCATGCAAATGTTCCTGGCATACTTTTCAAGGCTCCAGGACAGGAAGTTCAACCATGGTCAACATGTGGGATTTACTCCCACTTACACAGCACTGAACTCCTATGCTACAGAGCCATCCCTGATTTTCTTTTGTGTTAAAATTTTAATACACTTCAGATTTACTTCAGTGTTCAGTGGAGGTAGGATTTCATTTCACTTTTTTTCTCAAATGACTAATAATTTAACTTAAACTAAATACTAAATACCATAATAAATATAAATATAGTACACATACTGAAACATATTATTACATAATAATATTTTAACTTAAAAATATGTATTTCAAAATATTAGAAGACATTTACATATGTGTATTTTGTCTTTGTACTATCTGTACACGTAGTAACTTTCTTCAAGGCTGCAAGACTGGGATAGTTTCAAGTAATTTATAATGCAAATAAAAATGATAAAGTAATATAACAATATTAAATAGTTTTCAGGCCAGCAGATGGCATGGTGGTTAAGGTGTTGGACACCCACATGGTCAACTGTGGTTCAAGTCTTAGACCTGATGGCTTGCTTTCTCACTTTCTCTCTCGTTCTCCTTTTCTCTCTATGGTGAGTGCACAAAATCTAAAAAATAATAAATAAAATGAAATTTTAAAAAAATAATTTTCCACTGATTATAACATTTGTCATACATTAAATCCCATGAAACTCAATTCCTTTGATACTTGTCTTTTGTCTTGAGCTCTTTCCACAGTGCACTGTCTTTTTTATAACTACTACAGGTTTGTACTATGTTTTATTAACTGTTTGGACAAGTGAACACAGGAATTGAAGCATTATTACTATACTTTTAGGTGTAAGAATCAATATCAGCATTCTTTTTATTTCCCCTGAGATTTTTGTCACAGTGTGCATGTGCTCACCGGAAGGAAAGACAGACAGTTTGAGGGACATCTTTCTCACTAGGGGGTGATGGCAACACTGCAATCCCTTCTCTATTCTCCTCCTGGGATTTTGGGAACACATGCATACATGCTTGGCATGATTTTCAAACCTCCTGGTCTGGGACTCGAACCAGGACCAACCATGTGGGAGTCCAGTGCCCCAACTGTGATGTCACCTGATGGTTCCTCAATATCAGAATTATTATATCACATAAAACTAAATTTCTTTATTCTATGCTTAGAAAAAATTCATTAAAAATTTTGAGAACTCCTTTCATATTTTACAAATAAAATACTGAATATTTTAACACATTTTATATAATGTGCAAGAACCTGAGATGTGTTATTCATTTTGTTAGTCTCAAGTAGGCAACCAATCTTTACTGATGTTTAGTTGATGTTATTAAATAATTTCTGGAAAATATTTACAAAGGAATGTATTTTATATATTTAAATAGTTCACTGTTTTCCACAGCTATTGTCAAATATAAAATTTCTTTAAATTAATGTATTTAACATATAATAAAACTAATTATTTTGTGTGTTCTGATCTTGTGAATGTTACTGGTAATATTGTTGCCATGTGAGCTAATAATATTACCATATCACTGGTGCTTCTAGAACATGAAAAAAACTAAACAAAAAGGAGGGAAACAACCAGAAAGGTGGCAGAATTTTTAAAGACTTACGACCTCTGACTATTTAAAGCCTCTCCTCACTTAAGTGCCTGAAAATCAGGTCTTTGTTTCTGAGCAACCTCAGCCATATTTTTCTTTCCTTATTAATTTGAGAACTTTCACCTTTTCACGTAAAAAAGCACTTTACAGCTTCTCTTTGGCATATCCGAATTGCAAGCACCACTACTCTTGCACTTTTGGAGCTTTTGTTAAGTAGAATACAGGTTATTTGAACACAAACACTGTGATACCATGACAGTCGATCTGATAATTCTATGTGCATGAAGCACTCTGGATGGATAGCCTTGAATAGTGGTTACCTGCGAGCAAGAGATGGAAAATAAGCAGATGGGTGGCAAAGATAAAAATGTTCCACATTTTGCATTATGAAGTATGTAAATGTATTAACTACTCACAAATAATAAAAAGGAAAACATAAATCAACAATGTAGGATCACCAGACTTTTGAATATTTGAGTAAACTTCTGAACTGAAAGAGTGAGACTGAAACAACCAGAAAAAGAAACTTGGGCAAAACAGACAATGCAGGAAGCAAAAGACAAAGGCATTAAACTTTAATATATCAATATACTCAAAGGGTTAAGTGAAGATACTGCATTTATGAAATAAATATCAGATATTCTTCTTTCTTTTTTTTCTTTTTAGAGGGTGTTTTTTTTTTTTTTTTTTTTTTTTTTCTTTGGTGGGTGTGTGTTTTGTGGAGGGGGTGCGTGTGGTTTCAGGAGAGATGGGGGCGAGTGAAAAATCTCACCCTGGGGGGATGGCTATGCTATAATCACTTCTCCATTCTCCTCTAGGGATTTTGGGCATGCATGCACCTGTGCCTGGTGTGGGTTTCAAACTGCTGGGTCAGGACTCCAACTGCAGACCACCATGTGGGAGTCCAGTGCTTTAACTTCTATGTCACTTACTGTCCCAGTACTGGATATTCTTAAAAAGGAATTTTCTAAGAAGAGGAATTAGCTTTTGGAAATGAAAGAAAGATAAACTTGGGAAACCTCTCAATTTCTAACCAAACTGCTGGGATAATAGTAGAAGATAAAGCAGGAAGAGAGTCCCTGTGGAATTTCAACATTCAACCAACAGGTGTTCCAGGAAGAGAAAAGGACAAAATAGAGAGAGGACGTTATCATTGAGTCAAAATAAACAGCTACCTGGCGTGGACCATGCTTGGGGAAGGGCAAGGCAAGAGGTTTTGGTTATTTCTTCATCAGTTTGTCACGTTCACATAAAACTTATGTACATGTACTATTTTGATAAAAAGAAAGAAAATGGTATAAAGAATCATTGAGCAAGGTCAGGCAAAACAGGTTGTGAAGTAAATAAATTAGGGAACTAATACTGAAGCAATTCTTTTTTTAAAAAGAATGATTTTATTTAACTTTATTTATTTATCTATTTATTTTTATGTATTTTAATTTGACCATAGAGGGACAGAGGAGGAGAGAGAGAGAGGAGAGAGAGTGTCTATACTAGAATGAGGGGGAGAAAAAGGAAGAACTTGCAAGAAAAAGTTGAGCTACTTCTTTCAAATTTTTCCTATTTCACACCCATTCCTGGCCTGCGAAGTGTGGAGAAAAGTAAGGAAAGTAAGGAAAGCAAGCTGTGAGTTGCTGTCACAATGACTTCAAGAGGAAGGACAGCGCAAAGCCCTATTGTATTGATTCTGTTGCCTTTCTGATGCATTTAGGGTCGCCTCTAAATCAAATGACTCACTAAGGAAATAAAGCCCAGTGAACCGGAATCATGGTTTTCCAACAATTGGTTATATAGCTCTTTAGAGTGAGGAAACTCTTGGAACTCTGCTGTCTCTCAAGTTGAGTCTCACCAAGGGAGCCAGCACTGTTTGAAATGGAAAAATAAATCACTTTGCCTTCCACTCGTGTTGCTATAACATGAAAGAACCTAAACAGAAAGGGGGAAAAAGGACAAACAGATAGACGGCAGAATTTTTAGACTTAGGACTTTCTCCTAAATCGAATGTCAAGCTTTTCCGCATGCTAGTGCCTCCAAATCAGGTCCTCATTTTTTAAGGGAGCCTGGTCTGGTTTCAGGTCAGGAGAATGGTTTCTGAGTTTGGTTCATTATTCAATTAGCTCTGACCTCAGTTTCAAATGGATTTATTTGAAAGGTTTAACACCAAGGTGACTAGCCCTCCTAGGACCCATTTGGTGGAGATGAAGAAAATTTTTCCCTTAAAAATATCATAGGTCAATGGCAGGAGAAAATTAAATTGGTTTTTTATTTTTTCCTCTCAGACAGAAGTCCAATTAAGTAAGACAATAATGCGTATTTTAACAGGCCTTCAGTAATAGGAATATTACCTCCACTGTCTGGGTTCATGCTCATAAATACTAATGAAGATTGCAAAAGCTAGTAGCAGCTCCAGTTTTACAACCAGGACCTCACCAAAGTTCCCGTGAACTAATTTGATAAATTGGAATAAAAGCATAGGTGAGGAGACAGAAAATGGTATCTCTCTTGAAAGACCACGTTCGAGGTCCAGAGGTGAAGAAACGAAAATCCTTCTGTTAGAACAAACAAAAGCTTTTATAAACACCACATGGCAAGAAGATAGAAAAGAATAAGAATGAATTCCTGGCTGTCAGTAATTAATTTGCCAAATTATGTACTGATTAGGAACCAAATTGCTGAAGCATTTCTCACAGTTACCAACTGAGCGAAGCAGCTGGGACAAAACATTACTTGAATGTCTTAGCTGCTCAGTCACACATGAGGCAAAGCCCAGTGAGTAAGTACCTCAGGCTCAAAGTGAAAGTGAATGAGAAAAGATATTGAAAGAGCATTGTTTTCTTTAGGGTATTAGGAATTCTGAAAGGATTCTCTACTTTCCCTGGAAGTTAGCATGGCTCATGCTTTATTATAGATTCTACTGGTTTTCATATCTAGATTCTACATATTATTGCTGGAGTTTTCAGCACTCAAGACAACTCCAAAAGCAAGAATCTGTCTATACTTAGACAAAGAATGATGAAGAGGGAGACAGGACATGGAGAAAAGATTAACAGTGAGTGGAAATCAGTGAGATTACAATCTTCTCTACCCCCCTCCCCCCAGTTCAGGGGTTAGGCTCAGGGCTTACCCTGATTTATTTTATCTGGAAATCTCACAATAGTCACTAAATCTTTGATTAGGGACTCTTTAATGTGACCATCACATCTTTTTCTATCCTTTTCCCCCCCTGCTCCTGCCCACCTCATTACATACTATACTACTTTTTTCCTTATCTGTTCTACATATTTAGATTTTTAAAAGTGCTTTACTGAAATATAATATATACCCAAAACTATAAACCAAGTGAATTATCACAAGTGAACACACACAGGTACTATGGCTGTTAATGACATTATAGGTGCTCTGGGACTAGCAGTTGGCATAATGGCTGTTGCTGGACACTTGGTTTTATGCAGTTTATCATTGTAATCTCACTGATCTCCACTCACTGTTAATCATTTCTCCATTGCAGATAATTCACTTGGTTTTATGTGGTTCGAGTCCTGGACCTGGTGGCTTAAACTCACCCCAGGCACTTGTGTGTGTGTACCCAAGATCTCGAGAGGAGAATGGAGGAAAAGGGATTGTGGCATGGCCATCCCCCTGGGGGGTGGTGGTGGTGATTACTTGCTTTTTGTCTCTCTGTCTCTCTCTGTCTTTCTGGTGAGCGCACAGGCCCTATAGCAAAAACCTCTAAAACAAACAAACAAAACCCCCAACCTTACAGATGCTCTTGTTCTCGTCTCACTCTTCCCTTCCTTGTCCCCTAAGGTAAGCACACTCTTACTGTCTACTCTCATTGTATTGTTTCTCTAGGACTGTTGTAACAGTAACATAGAGTGGCTTAAAATAATACAGATGTATTCTCTCACAATTCTAGCAGAAATCGAAGTGTGGCAGAATTGGTTCCTTCTAACAGCTGTGAGTGGGAATCTATTCTGGGCCTCCCTCCTAATCTCTGGTGCTTTCCCAGCAATCCTTGGTGCTCCCTGTTGCAGATACATTTACTCTAATGTTATGGTTACACCTTCATATGGTATTTCTCCCTGTCTCTCTGTATCCAAATTTTCCCTTTTGATAAAAACATCAATGGTACTGTATTAGGACATCCCCAAATGACCTCATTGTAACTTGGTTACCTTTGTAAATACCCTTTTTTTTTAATACAGTCACGTTTTGAGGGTAGTATAGTTATGACTTCAACATACATTTTTTTGGGGGGAGGAGGGGGAGTTCATCCCCTAAGAACCACTGACTATTTTACCTGATATCATATCAATGTGATAATAAAGTATACTATTCTGTATCTAACATCTTTTGTGAGATTCACTTATGTGGTGATGAGTAGCTATGGCTGGTTCATTTTTCTTGATGCATTGTATATTTTATATGTGACGTGCCTTAATTTATCCATTTCTCTATTGATAGGCAGTTACATTTTTTTTTTCTTTTCAGTTTATATGAATAAAGCCCTGCTTTTAGTTGGATTACACCAGAAACAAGCATCAAGACTAAATGTGAGTTCAAGTAGTTGACTTGGGAGGTTACAGGGAATAGGGAAATAAGTTTTAAACAGGAAAAAAAAAATCCAACATTGGGTGTGTTGATGAGTGCCCTATTACTGAAGGAGTGTGGGTCTCTGTCTCACCATGGCCTTGTGGGAGACTGTATAGAATAGTGATTGGAAAATAATACTACAGCTTAGATGGGGCAACTCTTGTCTGTCAGTGGTTAATAGCTACTCCAGGGGTAGTAACTTTGTGGTGATTCTGGTCTGTTCTAGCTATAGAACATGTCCTGTGGCTAGACAGCCTGGCAAAGAGTCACGGGTTGAGAAGTCTGGCACCAGCAGGTGGTATAGTGGTTAAGGGGCTAGACTACCACATGATTGACCATGGTTTGAGTCCCAGACCTGGCAGCTTAAAACTCATGTTGGGTGTGTATACATGTGTGTCTAAATCCTGAGAGGTGAATGGAGGAGAAAGGATTGCAGTGTGGCCATCTCCCAGGTGGTGATTTCTCATTTTCTCTCTCTCTGTCTCTCTGGTGAACACATATACCTTATAGAAAAAAATATCTCTTTAGAGAGAGAGAGAAGGGACCAGCATTTGGTGTGATGGTTAAGGTGCTGGATATTTCCACATGGCCAATCATGGTTCAAGTCCCAGACCTGGTGCCTTGCTTTCCCACTTTCTCTCTTTGTCTCTCTCTGATCAAATTAAAATAAATGAACGAATAAATAAAATGAAATAAAAACAATTCTTTAAAAAAGAGAGAGAAAGAGAGAGAGAGAGAGAGAGACAGAGAGAGAGAGAGAGAAGCAAGCTGTTAACCTGTCTAATAGTAGTTAGTGGTAAGGAGAAATGGCTGAGGCACTGGCAGCATCTGCCACATGTCACTATGAAGACTTGCATGTATTTTTTTTAGTGTACACATGTATGAATTTGTTACGTATGTATGTATGAAAGTATATACAAGTATATGTATATAGCAGTACAGTTATAATGTATGTGAGTCCCAATTGTTTCACATCCTTAATATTGATGTTTCACTTTTAGAAATTCTGGTGGAAATGTACTAGTATCTCATAGATTTTTCTCCCCCTTTGGTGGTTAATTTAAATTTTCCAACTGCCTACTGATATTGTGCACCTTTCATAAGTTAAGAACATACTTAGGAATATTCTGGTGCTTTTTCCATACTCATTTATATTAGATTGCTGTCTTCTAAAAGTTTGATTTTTAAGAATTCTTAATATGTTCTAGATGTGAGTCCTTTTCAGAATTAATGTGTTGCAAATATCTTTTCCTACCTTCTTGCTTGCCTTTTCAACTGCAGAGTAGTATTGTCTAATAAGCACAAATTTGTTTTAAAATTATTTTTAAATATTATTCAATAAGATCAGACAGAGAGAGAGTGTGGGGAAGAGAGAGAGTAAACTGCCAGGTGTGGACTTGAACTGTGGTTGGCCATGTGGGAGTCCAGTGCCTTAACCACCATGCCACCTATTGACTCCAGTGCAAATTCCTAATGGTGAGTTTCCAATTCATTAATCCTTTACTTTCTGGTAAGTGCTTTTAGTACTTGGTGTATAAAATCTTTACAATTCCAGTATCATGAGTATGTAATTCTAGAATGGGGGAATTTCAGAGACTGGACAGCACATTTCAGAAGAACATTGTGCCATTGAGCTATCAGCTCTTTTGGCATAATATGCTATGCATTTAACTCTGAGGGCGTGGACTGCAATGTGCTGGGAAAGCATTCACTGAGTGCCCATCTCTTCATTAATCCCTAAGGGACAATGTTCTTGCATCTTTGCATTCCCATCATCCAAAATTGTACTGGGCACAGATAGTAGGCATCCCCTGATTGTTTTCCAAACTGGTCAACAGACTCATTAGAATCGTCTTAGGAATTTAAAAAGCATATTAATATTGGAGCTAAAATCCTAACCAATTAAATATGAACCTTAGGAAATGTGTCTTGACACCAAAATTTTGACTGTACTCTATCATTTCATAGCCAAGTTTGGGAGTCACTGGTTAGGGGCAGAAGTGAACTAGTGGTTTCTAGTGGCTGGAGGCCAGAGATGCTGCTAAATATCACTCAGGGCACAAGACACCAAAACAGAGCAGTGGCTAGCCAAAATGCCAATAGTGCTGAAGTTGAGAAATTCTAGCCTAAGGGAAATAAATGTTTACATTTCTAGATATGTTTTGAAAAATACAAAATCCCCTTTGTAAATTGAATTCCTATGCCAGATAAAGTCTTTATAGTGTCCCCATATGGAAGTTACTATTATCTAGCCTACTTTCCCCCTAAAGTCATTTCCAACTTATCCCAATATTCTTTGTAGCCCTCTTCTTTTCCCTTTCATCAACATCTTTGCTTTGGCCTCGCTACTCCCAGCATACCACCACTTTTACCACAGGTCCTGTTTCACACAGAACTTCATGGCTTTTCTTTCCCTCCACCTTTCTTATGAAAAGCCAGTCTGCTGGACAGCTTTCTGTCAAACACGTCCAAGGGAAGAAGCAAAATTCTTACCTGTAGCAAGAGTAGGAGATATATAACCCTTTGGAGTTGACTCTCAGCAAGAATAACTGATGTTAGAGAGAGAGAGGTAAGCGAGGTCTCTGTGGGACTTTTCTTCCATTCACTTTCTATCCTCATGACAAACCTGAGGACCTAAGAATACTATGTGGCTTCGCACCATTCACCAAAGGTTTTCAGTTTTATGATGAGGAATTCTGAATTCAGAAGACACATTTGATCTGTCCTCATGTTTTTTAATGTGACTATGTCATGTAGTAGAGCATGGATAATTTTTTTTTTAAAGAAGAGAGAAAAAAAGGCTTTCCCCAAAATAAAGTTGGAGAGAAATATATATCTGTCACTTTTTTTTTTTTAAAGAAGGATTAAACTTCCCATTGTTCTGTCCTTTAATCACTTCTCCACCTGCTGTGCTACAGGTCTAAGTGCTACAGAAGAGTGACATGTGATATGGACAGAAAGTGGAAATAGCTGTGGAAATCCCATTCAGGGATACTCTAGTAAGTCAGCAGTGAAACCTATAAAAATATTTGAAAACTGGTAGCAGAGCTAATATTCTGAAGAAAGCAATTACAGTAAAAAAATATTTAATAAAATGAGCTTTCACATTTTGATGCAAACAATAGACTGCTTTATATAATAAGCAGAACAGCACATATTTTATTCGGCCTCAGAGGATGAACTTTCCCAAGATAAGCACAGCAGCTTAGCATGCAGAGACTGAAATTTCTATGGGCAAAACAAATTAATTTCAGCTCTCTTGCCTTATGCATGCATGGACATGCATTTGACTCTCTGCATAGTTTCACACAAAGAGAATACAAGGGGAAATAAATTACTTCTCTTGCCAGCATGCTGGCCTATTGTTAAGTTGTCACGTGTTGCCTAAGCCACTGCACCACAGCTTAGTCTTCTATCTTCACAGAGATGGGCTGCATTATTGAACCACAAGAGTTCAAGTGATCTTGTCAGGTCATCACACATTGCTAAGAAATTCCAAGCCTGGATCATCCTGAAAATTTCTATCCTCTCTGGAAATAATTAAGCTGACAATAGAAAAAATTATAATTTAAAAGTTTCTCCTTTTTGTGCTGCAACTTCCACTTTGAGTTATTCTAAACATACTGAAGTGGAAGGGATCAAAAATATGGTTATTTTGGGACCAGCAGTTAGCACAATGCCTATGGCACTGGACCCTCATGTAGTAGACTGCAGTTCAAATCCCGAACCTGGTGGCTTAAACTCACGCTGGACACATGTGCATGCGTGCCCAGGATCCCAAGAGGAGAATAGAGGAGAAGGAATGCAGCGTGGCCATCCCCCTGGGGGGTGATTTCTTGCTTTCTGTCTCTCTGTCTCTCTGTATCTTTCTGGTGAACGCACATGACCTATAGCAAAAACCTCTCCCCCCCCCAAAAAAAAAAGAAAAAAGAAAAAAGAAAAAATAATATGATTATTTTGTCCCTTTTCAGAAAATAGTTCTGGAAACTGATCAACCCCAGAGATTCTTTTAGTTCATCTGAGTCTTACTCCCACCCTTTCTCCCAATAGCATTAAAGTAGTAAGGCAGATAGAATGAATTTGATTATAGTACCCTTAAAAGAGCCCCCTAGCACATAATAATTATTTATATGTAACTTTTTTACAAAAACTCTCACATTTCCCATAAAATCCTTTTTTAATTTTTTTTTTAGAGGTTTTTGCTATAGGGTGTGTGCACTTGCCAGACAGAGAGAGACTGGGATAGAAAGCGAGAAATCACCCCCAAGGGGGGATGGCCATGCTGCAATCCGTTCTCTTCATTCTCTTGTCAGGATCTTGGGTGCATACACACACGTGCCCGGCATGAGTTTAAGCCACCGGGTCCAGGATGCGGACCGCAGTCAACTATGTGAGAGTCGAGAGACATAACCATTGCACTAACTGCTGGTCCCCCCCTTAAAATACTTTTACTGAAAAATCAGGGGATGGGGTATTTTAACATCTAGAACTTTGCCCATAGTTATCCTTGAAATCGATGGAAAAGGCAGTGGTTTGTACATATGAAAACGTTGGTATTCACGTATCGGCGTCTAATCAGGTATGTCATTAAGTAGACAATTATGAAGGGAATTCCAAAAGTTCATGGGCAATGGGATTACAGTATAAGTTTACTTGGTGCCAAAAAAACCAAGATCCATGAATTTTTTTTTTTATAAACTGTTGAAGACCTCATGGATCCTTGGGGCTCTTCCACTTCCTTTTTTCTCTTCCTTCTTTTGTTTCTCAGCATACCTCTTTCTTTCTAATGTCCACTCTTTACATACAACTCCCCCCAAAAGGATTTCTAATCAAAGTACTTGATGCTGTATATGTTAACATCTTTCAGGGACATCATATTAAAAGAGATCACTGTCAAAGGCCCTGATGATGTATATGACTGATTTTGGAGTATGGTATCTCAGTGAGAGAGAAGTTCAGATAGGAGGTTTATGTAGCTTTTCTAAACTAGCCTTTGGAAGAGGGGGAATACTTTTATTCTCACATTATGTGTTAGCTTCAGCTCTAGACATAGGAAACTTCTGTCTCCCAGTTTCCTTCTTTTTCTTGTTATTTTTCTTCTCCTTGGGGTCTAACATCCACTGGTCCTTCTTCTCTAATGAACGGGATCAAGTTAGTTAATAGAAACTAGAGACAGTGTGGGAGAAGGGTGGGAAATGGGGGAGGGTCAGAGGAAGGGACTCAGGGAAAAACAGAAGCAAAAGTTTAGAAGACACTAAAATGGAAAATTATTTGTTGGTGAGAATGTATATGATAGTATCTTTGACTGGACTAATACTATTGCTAGGAAAATTCATCTTGCATGCTATAATGATATACAGTGATTAAATGTATGAAATATAATAAAATATTAAAAAAAAAGAGGGAGAAAGAGAGGCACAGCCATCCATGAGAAGGATTCTAAGTCCTGTGGCCAGTTGACTGGCCTCAAGTATCTTCAGGCCCACCTTTGTACTTCTGGTCTCCAGGCCATACAGACCAGGTAGGACTTGCCTTAGCAGCTCTGACCCTCCTCTGAGATCCCTGTTCCACCTGCAGCAGGTGGGAAGGAAGACCCGTGACTGCTTCCTCAAACATAAGCCTGTTTGGGTACACAGGCTTGGAAACTGTTCTAATGATCCAGCCAGTTAGATAGGGGTTGTGGAAAATCAAAAGCTATCTGACTTCTGGCTTATGCCCATGGCTCTCGCCAAAATATCAGAAAGTTTTTTAAAGAAGGTATTGGGACAGGAGATCAGGCACTCGCTCAGTCAATTATTGACAAAAATTGAAATAGGTTTCCTCATGGCTATCAATCCTCATGTGTTTAGAACCCAGGAAAAGAGAAAGAAAAGATAGGGTTTGCATACTAAATCCCATTCCATAGCCCCCAAATATCCCATGTAGCTAATCACCTAATTTCTGTTAGTTCTAGCTAATAGCATATATTAAATAAAGGTGCAGAGAATACTAAGGACAGGGAAATGACCTCAGTTCTTTGACAAGTGATTTAATGGCAGCATTTAAGTTTCTAAAGTTCATTTTCCTTCAGATAGGAGTTATAGGACATACGTCCCTGTACTAGACTCCTCTCCCTGTGGGAGAGAAAAAAAGATAGGAGCAGTAGAGAAGAGATTGAGAGCTAGAAAAGGTGAGAGAGGCAATGGTAAGTGCTGATTTGTCCAGCTTGGCTCTTCACCTGGATATTTGCTGCTGCTATTATCACAATTCTGCTTTTCATTACAATATTGTTGTTGGAAAAGGCATGCTGTATATTTTCTGTTTTTCTATGCAAAACTGTGTCATGACTTTTCCAATGACCCAATAGATAAGCCATTTAGTGTAACCATGGGCTATTGTGATAGCCGTCTAGCTGATTTTCTGTACTCAGTCTATCCCCTTATTTTCTGGTTTACACTTTTCTTAGCATGTTTTTAAGGCACCCCAACTACTAGCATCTCATGACTCCACTACATGAAGACGTGAAGGCTTTCCTGTTGCATTCAGAAAGCTGACTAAAATTTCCGTAGTTGTTAGGGTATAAAGGATTTTTTTTGAGAGAGAGATTTTTGCTATAGGGCATATGCTCTTGCCAGAGACACAGAGAGAGGATTTTGGGCATGCACACACATGAGCCTGGCATTCAGTTTGAAGGCATCGGGTCCGGGACTTGAACCACAGTCGACTACATGGAAGTCCAGTGATGTAACCATTCCGTCAACTGCTGGTCCCTAAAGAAATGTTTTAAGAAAAGAAGTTCTGTAGCCAAGCTCTATTAACAAAGATAAACAGATTTCATTACTGGATGTGGGTTCATTCTTTAATTCATCAAATTAGTGAATCTGCTTTGAGTATCATCCAAGGATTCAGATGGTATATAGCCTTTCTCTGTTTTTTGGAGTGTCAAATTTTAATTTATTTACTCTGTTTAAGGATACATGACAGAGGAACCAGAAGATGGTGTAATGGTTATGTTATTAGACTCCCACATAGTCAGTTGTGGCTCAAGTCCTGGACCTGGCAACTTAAACTCACGCCAGGCTTGCATGTGTATGTGCCCAAGATCCCGAGAAGAGAATGGGAGAAGGTATTATAGCAGACCAGGCCGTGGGGAGGTGATTTCTCACTTTCTGTCTCTCTCTGTCTTTTTGGTGAGTGTATGTGCCCTGTAGCAAAAAAAAAAAAAAAAAATAGATACATGCCGTTTAGTGTATTGATGTATCATGAAGCTAAAATCTCTCAGAATAAAGTAGTACCCTGAATTTCTCAGTTCTATACAATCTGGAAAACTTCACCGTTCATATTTTTTACTCTCTCTCTTCATAATCCATGGCATCACCTATTATTTTAATAGGTTTAATACTTGCCCGTTTCCTTTTGATCAGTTGCCCAAATGCAACCTGCACTTTTCCATCACCCAGCTGTACTCATATCATTTCCTGTGCCTGCTACGCCCTTCTCACCTAACACCTGTAAAATCGTTCATGTCCTTCAAGCTCAGCACAAATGTTGCTTCTGTTGCCCTTGCATTCTAGCTGAAAGTGTTCATTGTTTTTTTTTTTTTTTGTGATTGCATATATAATTCTACTTTTCTTTGGAATGTATCATCTTTCTCTCACAATATGACTTTTTTTCTGTTTACATCTTGCCATTGCTGTCTTTTTTATCTCTATGTTGTAGGCTTAAAGGAGCAAGCCAAATTTTATTTCTTTCAAACAAAAATTATAATATGGGATCTATAGATGAAATCTAGCCTGAGAAGCATTTTGTTTGTCCTGCACTGAATTTTCAAAACATTTGAATTAGTGTCCTTCAGCAAAATATTGAGAGAAAAATGTAGATTTCCTCTCTTAAGATACAGATAAATGGGGCTGGCAGTTGGCATGGTGGTTGAGGTACTGGACTCCCACATGGCTGACTGCAGGTCAAGCCCAGACCTGGCAGCCAAAAAGTCACAAAAAATAAATAGATAAATAAATAAATAAATAAATGCAAAACCCAAAACAAAGCCACAGTATAATCTGATGCCATTGTACCTATCTGGAACACAGTGACACAGTAATCGGAAGACACTGTAGTCTGCCTAGTCTCTACATGGAGCAAACCAACCCACTTGGTAGAAATTTGACTTTTCATCCATTTAAACGATGTCTTCTAGAGAACAGTTTCTTTTTAAAAAATTCATTTGTTTGCTTTATTTATTACTATTATTATTTAAAATTTGCTATAGGTCACCTGTCTTTCTTACCAGGGGGAGAGAGAGAGAGATGAGAGAGAGAAAATGAGAAAGCAAGCCACCAGGTTCAGGACTCAAACCATGGTCAGTCATGTGGGAGTACAGTACCTTAGCCATCATGCCACCTGCTGGCCCTGAGACTAGTCTTAAACAATGGTTTTAAACCAAATATACTTATCTCACAAATATCAAGAGAAAAAAAATCCTACTAGCCAGAGAGAAATTATGGATAGAATGATTTTTAGATTTGATTTTCTTATTCAAATGAGGATGGAAGGACTAGATGGAGGAAGTGAATGTAGAGAATACAGTATACAAGTGGTGCTAGACTATAAATAACCTTTACTCTAGAATCAGGGAGCCTTTGTGTTTACAAATGTACCAGAATATGATCTGCTTTCCATTGTTTATTTGCAGCAGCCCCGCCCTCCCCAGAGTGTGAGCTCCTTGAGGGCTGGGGCTGTCATGTGTCCCTTTTCCCTAGAGTCTGCCTGCCTGAGTTGAAGTCTCAGCTTCATCACTTACTGGTCATTTCCCTTTTTTGTGGTCTCATTTACCCACACGGTTATTGGAAATGTTCAATTGAGAGTGCTTAGTAGTGTCTAACATGTAGAATGTGCTTGATAATTGTTGGCTTGATTGTCAGGATGCCCACCATCTGTTAGCCTTCAATGAATGTGTATTGAATGAATGAGTTGAGAGAGTAAATCTGTGTCCACCACTGTGCAACTGTCAGCCAGCTTATTTTCTTTCTTTTTTAAAGAGATTTTTGCTATGGAGTGTGTGCACTTGCCGGAGAGACAGATAGAGACAGAGACACTGAAAAGAGAAATAACCTTCCAGGGTAATGGCTGTGCCACAGTTCCTTCTCCTCCATTCTCCTCTAGGGATTATGGGCATACGTGCATATGTGCCTGGTATGTTTTAAGTTGCCGGGTCTGGGACTCAAACTGTGGTGAACTATGTGGGAGTCCAGCTACATAACCATTATGCCCTCTGCAGGTACTGAGTCAATTGATTTTCTTCTTTCTTTCTTCTTCTTTTTCTTTTCTTTTCTTTTTTTTTTTTTTTCTTTTTTTGAGAGATTTTTGCTTATAGGGCATGTGCACTCACCAGAAATACAGAGAGAGACAGAAAGCAAGAAATCCCCCCCACCTGGGGGATGGCCATGCCGCAATTCCTTCTCCTCCATTCTCCTCTCAGGATTCTGGGCACACATGCACACACATCAGGGGTGAGTTTAAGCCACAGGGTCCAGGACTCGAACCACGGTTGACTACATGGGAGTCCAGTAGCATAGCCACTGCACCAACTGCTGGTCCCATGAGTCAGTTGACTTTCTAAACTTGAATTAAATTACTTAGGTCTGTTTGTGTAATTATTATATGAACAATAGCTGTTCTTCATATTGCAGTCTTTGTTTACCTCAATTTACCTACATGTGTCTGAAATATGAAATAACCTCTCTCCAGTTTTTTTTTTAACTCTTTGTTCCTTATTCAACCTTTTTAAAATAGGGTATATTATCTGCAATAATACCTTTCTTTTTAAACTTTTGCAAATCACTCATGAATTAATGGAGTCCCACCTGACCCTGGAATCTTGTCTATCTTTTATTAGAGCTGGGTGTCAAAACACATACCGACACATACAAAGTAAGAGGTAGTGAGGAAATGTGTGCAGGATATAGTTTAGTTTTAGCTATGGAAATGAGAAAGAAAAAACCTGTGACTTTGTCCTTCTGTATCTTTAGAGAATCTTTGCTGGAAGCTAGACATTGATGTTGAAGGGAAAAGAAGCTGGAAGGCTGGAAGCATTTACTTTGGAGTTTATTCTGGTCTGTAGAAACATGCACACATGCTTTCTGGTTTCTGTTCTTTTCTCTCAGGGAATCTATAGTTTTCTTGACAGTAAGGATCTTCTCTTGTTAATTGCCATAACCATAGTGCCTAGCATTTAATAAACGTGTGCTGGAGGAGTGAACAGAGGAATTAGGAAACTAAAGAATGACTAATATGAGGCAGAAAGCAATAAACCTCCCCAAACACCAGCTGATATTCTAAGTGAATAAAATTTGTATGAACATACAGAGTAGTTTTATATTATTACTTGGTGGTATAAGTATAGTCATACCACTCTGAAGGAACTAGGTCTATATGGGGTTAAGGATTAAAAGTTTTCATTTGAAAACTGAAAAATATTTGGAAGTTAAATAGATTCTCTGCTTATATAAAGTACTCAATATACATTACTACACATATTTGAAAAACCCAATTGAAGGTATTCATTTCTATTACATATTTTAAAATAGTGACTTAGAGGTAACGGTCATATCTTACTTTTCTACTGAAGCACCATGCTTTGAGATCCAGATGCAAGTCTAAGGCTATACCTGAAGCAGGAGCACTTCCACTTTGAACTCCTCTCTAGATGGGCAACTTGCTTTCCCCTTTTGCCCAGAGTAAACAGAGTGATTAACATTCCTACAGTCTTTGCTAAATAATCTGAAACTCCCTATCTTAAGATGTTCCTTAGCAATGTAATAATCAATCATCAGAACACTTACCCTGAGCCATGAAGACCATGAGCCATGAAGACCACGAAGATTCCATTGCATTTGTGTAAGGACTAGAAAGTCTCCAACCCTAAAGATGCCCCAGGTAACTGCTTAATTTTGCTTCTGTATAAACAAAATGTGTGCAAGGTCTCTCCTTCCCCTCATCACCTTCCCTTCCTCAAGTTACTGATCCCACCACATCAACCCCAAGGTGATTTTTGCCTTTATAAACCTCCTTCTCCCTACACTCAGTGCTGTGGGTTCTTTGAAAGACATGAGTCCTCCCACAGCCGCCAGTTTACTGATAAAGAACTCCTATGATTTGGCTATGTCTGGATGTCCTCTTATTTCTCTTTGGTTAGACTACAGCACACCATGTCATGCTGTAAATGCAAGTCTGGTCTATTCCAACATCACAAGCCACACTATAGCAATGTCTAGAAAAATCTATTAGCCATTTGATTTTTTTTTTTTTTTTTGAGAGGTTTTTGCTATAGGACATGTGTACTCGCCAGACAGACAGAGAGAAACATAGAGACAGAAAGTGAGAAATCACCCCCCAGGGGGATGGCCACGCCACAATTCCTTCTCCTCCATTCTCCTCTCGGGATCTTGGGCACACACGCACACGCACCCGTTGTGAGTTTTGAGCCACCGGGTCCGGGAAGCGAACCGCGGTCGACGACGTGGGAGTCCAGCAACCTAGCCATTACACTAACTGCTGGTTCCCTAGCCATTTGAATTTAGACCACCCAATATCCTCTTCTATAACATTTATGCCCTTTTCATACATTATAAGTCTGGTGTCTTTCTCAGTGTCAAAAATTGCCCACAGAAAAGAATATGATTATTGGTATAGAAGCCAGAGTATAAATTTAAATCACTGTAAGAGTTGATTCATAGATTTATTTTGTAAGTCTGAATTGATATCGTAGAAAATAGAAGTGTTGTTCTAGTTAGTAGAATTTACTATGGTAATCTGAGAATGGCTAATTCTTGGAAGGGTTGGAAGAATCTATTTGAGGGCATCGGAGAATCTTCTCCATGTCCAGGTTCACCTAGAAATGGGCTGACATCATCCTTACATATTTACCTTTCATTCCCTGTTATTTTGATCTCAGAATATCCTCTTTGGGGTGGGTGGGAGTTTCTGAGTATTTTCAGAAGTGGAAAGCAAGTGCTTTCTACTTCTATACTTGTGATGAGTAACTTTAGAAGACGTGGGGGGGGGTGGTTTGTGATTTAGGTGTTCACCAGTTAGAACCTTATTCATCATACTCCTGAGTAAATTATAGTGTAGAAATTGCAGTTTTGAGGTGAGTCCATTCTTTGCCGATCATAGTCACTGTGATGTGCTTGTGACCCTAGGCTACCTGGGCAGCATGACATTAGCTCCAGCTCAGCCTCATCATCTCTGATTGCTGCTGCTACAGTGATCAGTTTTCAATATCTTTCTTCAAACAGTTCCACAATTGTCCTTCAGACATTTCTTTTGTTTGCTTTAGGACATGTGATTGTCCTCCTTGGATGTACTGTATGATAACTTATCTGAAACACAAGCAATAACATTTTTTAGGATGGCAATTTGAATGAATGTACAGTCTTTTTTTTTTTTTTTTTCAAAGCTGCCCTTAACAATGTGTGATTTGACAAAGAAGAAATTTGCAAAAACTTTGTTGCAGAATAAAGGGAAAAGGTGAAAAACAAAATTTTTCTTTAGATTCACTGCTTCCCACACATGCATAAAAGACACACAAGCATTAACAGCTATTTCCTTCTCTTTTATTTTCATCCTATGAATTCAGAAAATAGCACCAAGAATCTCCAGCTGTGATAATTGCTCTTTTAAGTGAAGTAGTTGGAACTGTCCAGGCTCTATGGGATCCATTTTACAACAAAGATATCTGAGATAGAAGCTTAGGGGTCTTTGTGGATGGATTTGGAAAGACCATAAGGCTTCTTTGACTAGTTCTACTTCAGTGAGATAGAAATCTGTTATGCAGAAGAAAAGTATATGGTCAACAGTGTATATCCGCATGCCTGGGGTGGTGACCCACATCACGCGGCCTTGTTGGACCAGATTTACCTATTTTATTGCTAATTGTTGTATGTAGCTTCTAGAATTGTTCATGCTGCTAGGCGGTGGTCGACTGTAGGCATCTGCTAGATATTGAAGTATCTGGCATATATGAATCTTCTTTATTGAATAATACCCTTGGCTCAAGTTCACTGACTACTTGTCAACAGTTCTTTCTAACAAGCATGTGTGAAAGAAAACGTAAACTATATTTATGCTTATTGCTGCGTACACATCTATTTGAGTACTTATTATGTATCAGACTTTATGCTTTCATACATTATTTAATGTAATTTAACCCAGTAAAGTGGGTCCTTATTGACATTTCACTAATGAAGGCACTGAGCATGAAAAAGGTTGTTGAATCATGTGACTTGAAAGTCAAAGACCCAGAACCAAATCCTGGTCCACACAATTCTGGCACTTGTGTTTTTAACTATGATATTCCTTACGCAGCTCTTATTCTTAGATTCCCTCAGTCTAATTTACATATTTATTTGTGGTACTTCTATAGACACTGAGTTCATCTCCCACAGTCATTATCATAGGCTGATTCAATTGTCTTGAAAGCAAAGACCATGTCATAATTATCTTTAATATGTAGCACAATAAGAGGTATACAGAAAGTGCCTCAACAATTGCATGGAAAAGGAACAACCAAGAATGACAAGGCTAGTCTCTCAGGCAAAATACACGAACAATTTCACTGTATAATTTGAGGATTTCTATAAATGGATCCTTAAGAAAGAAATGCATTTTTCTATTGTCATTCTGCCAAGCAGTAATCCAACCTAGGAAGTATGACCTGGTCTGCAATATGAGATAATGTTTAAGGAGGCAGGCTCAGGGTATGTGTATGTGCACATGTGCACCCACACACAGGCATGCAGGTACACATATTCACACATGTGTGTCTGTGTACACGTGTGTATGTGTGTATTGCATGATCTAATTCAGATTTAAATTCTTTTTCTGGCTTCAGACTGCGTGCCAGACCATTGATTTTGGGGTGCAAATAGCCTCCAAATAAATTTAGTGTTATTACTTTAAGTATATCTCATTTACCAATTACTTTTGATACCATATTTAGAAATTTTTTTTAAAGGCCATTTTTGTAAGTTTTAATTGTAAGCAATTAAGAAATACTACATCTTTTTAATTAAGATGAAGTGGGAGGTTGAAAAACCATAATGGAAGGCCCTAAATTCCCTCTTCTCTAATTCAGATACATTAATTCTTTTGCTTTTAATTGTTACCACATGAGGTGGATTTCATTACTACTCCGTTTACTAAAACAGCTCAGAAAGACTATATTTATGTACTTCTAGAGAAGATTTTTTTTTTTGAGAGGTTTTTGCTATAGGGCGTGTGCACTCGCCAGACAGACAGAGAGAGACATAGAGGCAGAAAGTGAGAAATCACACCCCAGGGGGGATGGTCACGCCGCAATCCCTTCTTCTCCATTCTCCTCTCGGGATCTTGGGCACACACGCACCCGCGCCCAGCATGAGTTTTAAGCCACCGGATCCGGGACAGGAACCGTGGTCGACTACGTGGGAGTCCAGCGACATAGCCATTACGCTAATTGCTGGTTCCCTAGAGAAGATTTTTTAGCCAGATAGCTGATTTCTCATCTTCAGTTCAGACTCCTCCCATTTCACTGTTCATTCTCATGTTGAAGTCAGAGCAATTTTTCTAAAATTACATTTGCTATGTCTTGATCAAAACCCTTGACAGGCTTTGTCTTCATGACAAGGAGTTCAAATTCTTCAACAGAAGACAGGATGTCCTTGATAATGTGATCCTTTTAGCTCTCTAACAAAAGCTTAACTACTCCCTCCTACTCTTTCTTTCTCCTTAAAACTTTCTCCCTAAAACTTTCTCCCTATATTCCCCACCAGGCTCATCTTTAGATCATCTTTCTCAAGCTCTGTGCTCTGAGAGTACCAGACAATTTTTCATTCCCTGCAAATTGCATATTGTTTTCTCTTCTTTTGTGCATATAATTTCCTTTGTCTGAGTCCCAGTTCCCTTGACTATCTCTATGTCTGGAAACATACATTATTTTTGCTGACTCTCAAAATTAAGACATGACATTTTCTATCTTCATAGTAATTGATTCTAGCCTCCATTAATGTATTTATTTACCCAGCACCTAGTAGATGCTGGGGCTAAGAGAATGGACAATACACCCATGATTTTCACCTTCATGGACAGTTGCCCAGTAGGCCACAAGCAAACAATGTAAGTTCTTTTTTTTGGGGGGGGGGAGATTTTTGCTATAGGATGTATGCTGAAGAGACAAGGAGATAGAAGGCAAGAAATTACCCCTTCCCCTCCAAGGGGATGGGCTACACCCCAATCCCTTCTCCTCCAGTATCCTCTTGGGATTTTGGGCATGCATGTACACATGCCCAGCGTGAGTTTTAAGCTGCTGGGTCCAGGACTCCAAATGTGGTGGACCATGAGGGAGTTCAGTGATGTAATTATTATGCCATCTGCTGGTCCCCAAACAATGTAAGTTCTAACTTCAACATGTGCTATGACAAAAACTAAAACAACGTAATGGGATAGAGACTGATGAGTTGTGATGGCTGGGAGGATCACTCTGTCTATGGAATAAGGAAAGAAGGCTTCTTTGGGGAAGAAATATTTAGACTAAGTTTTAAGATAAGGAGGAACCAGCCATTTGAATCTCTGGAGGAGGAATAGTCTATTGGAAAAAAACAACAAATGCTGTACAAGCTCAGTGTGTTCTTTGGACAAATGAAAGTCAGTGTAGATGCCTCATAGAAATGAGGAGGAAGTGGTGCAAGATGTGAAGTTGGAGTGGCAGGTGGAAGACTGGATCATACAAGGTCTCATGAGCTCTGGTAACATGTTTAGACATTATTCTCTTATCAATAAAAAGTGTTGAGAGGATATTGTGATTAAGTTTTCATTTAAAACAGCTCACTCTTTTAGTCTGTGGAGAATGAACTGACAGCATAAAAGAGAAGACCAGAAAAATTGTCAAGTTAATGTTTCAGAAATTGAAGAGATGAGGATGGATAGCTTGAAAGAGAAATGCAGATGGTAAGAAGTGGCCAGCTTTAGGGTATATGTTGTGAAGTGGTGCTCATGAACTAAATATTGGGAATGAGGAGAAGAAGCATCAACCATGATTGTACATTTTTATTAAATAGATAGATAATGCATTCAAATGGATAGTGTGTCATTAACTGAGATGAGAACTGTGGTAGATAGAGAGCAGTTGGATTCCCCCCCCACCCCCCAGAGGTTTTTGCTATAGGGCGCATGTATTCACCAGAAAGACAAAGAGACAGAAAGCGAGAAATTACCCCCCAGGGGGATGGCCACACTGCAGTCCCTTCTCCTTCATTCTCCTCTTGGGATCTTGGGGATGCATGCACACATGACCGGCGTGAGTTTAAGCCACTGGGTCTGGGACTCCAACCACATGGGAATCCAGCAACATAGCCCTTATGCCAACTGCTGGTCCCTGGATATTTTTAAACATTTTTTTTTTAAAGTCTATTTATTTCATCTTAGAGAGAGAGAGTAAGAGAGAGCATGCTTCCATGCATGAGAGATAAAGAAAGACATAGAGGAAAGAGATTAAGAATAGGCACTCCCAACAGAATTTTCATGCCATAATCCAACTCCTGGTCTCACCTGCTGAGATCACAAACACCTACACCTGGCATGCTCAGTGAAATCCAAGGATGTGAACCCAAGACCTTTTCCTTGTAGATCTAGTTGTGTTGTCAGTGTGCATCACTGCCCCACAGTTGGTTTTATTACATTTTGTTTTTGGCTGGGGGAGGAAGGTAGGGAGAGAGAAGAGGAGAGGTAAAAATAAAGAATATTGAACCTTGAGATGTTTAAAAAAGCTATCCAAGACAGGATGTCAAGGAAGTTACTAAATATACAAATCTAGATGCCAGTAGAATGATCAGGGTGGAAAAAAAGAAATTTGTGATTATCATAAGGATGGTGTTCAACATTAAGGATTCAAAGATAGGCACACAGGGAGAGTAGACAGACTGGAACTTTGGAGCATCTCAACATGTAGAGTTTGGAGACAGGATGAGGAGGAGAACTCCATCAATGAGACTAAGAGATAAAGGCCAGTGAGGAAGGAGGAAGACAAATTGAGTATGGAATCATTGAATTCTGTATAAGAATGCAGTGTCTGAAAGGGAATGGAAGCCAAGGAAGTAATTGGTCAACTGTGTCCAAGGAGGGTTAGATTTATCACACTGCATTATAATCACCTCTTGATGCATGAGGATTCTCAAGTGGATTCTGAGGTCCTTGAAGGCAGAGACTGACACCTTTCTAGCCCCAATGTGTAGGTACAGGGCTTGAGTCATCCTAAGTGGGCAATAAAGTATTTACTGAATGAATAAATGAATAAACAAATTTCAAAGCCTTACACAATGACAGCTACGCTCTGCCTGCTATGATTCAGAAAATCCCGGAAATGCAGTGACCTCCAGCCTAAGTTGTACTTTACATTTTCCATAATCATTAACATAAAAAGTGATCAGAAGCAGGCCCTGAACAGCTCACTGAATAGCAGTCATTAAAAAATGATGGACAGCACAACGGAGCGCACTATACAGGAGGGAACTGGGAAAATGACTGAGCTATATTTGAGCTAATTTTATATTCATAAATAAGATTGGAATTGTAGCTCCACTTTGATTCACCTCATTGAAAGCCAAAAGGGAGAACTGAGTATTTCCCCACAGATCTAAAACTGAATATAGCATAGGCAGTAATGGTATTTTTGCTTAACTTTCAATAATATATCATTTTATAACTTAATAACAATCCTAAGGAGATACATTAGAAGGGACACATAAAGCATTTAGGGTTCCTTGAGGAGAGCTATTCATAATTTTAAAATTATTGTGATAATTATTGGATAATGAAGAAGCTTAAAGTTGCATCTGATCTACACCTTGACAAGTTTCGTTTCCTCTGGGCTCTTTCCATGTTCCCAAGTTGGAGAAAAGAATAAGATTCTTTTATTTTCTTGTTTTACTCTTACCATACCAATTGCATTTTTCAGTGCCTTTCCTATTTCTAAATATTGGAATGATGCAGGGTTTTGTTCTGTGCTTTTTTTTTTGGTTTCCTCTCTTCATCTTTTCCCTAAGTGCTCATAATCTATTTCCTGTCAGTTTAAATGTTGATGATGCCCAAATTTATGTCTCATTCAGAAATGGCCTCTGAAATATAGACTCTCAAATCCTACTGCTTACCAGGCTGTAAATTCCTGAGGGTGGAAATTGATGTCTGTTTTATCCACCAGTGTATCGAAAGTGTCTGATGCTTAGTAAGCGTCCAGAAATACCTGTTGAAAGGCACCAAGAGTCATGTGGAGAGGCCACATTACAATCCCTGGCTACCCACTTAACTACTGACTGCCCTGCCTTCACTGCAGTTCCTGCTTCCAACTCCTACCTCCCTTTCAACGCTTCATTCAAATGCCTCCATCTCCATAAAATAATGCAACCCTCTCAACTAGAAGTGACTTATCCTTTCTTGGCACTCATGCAACTTGCTCTGATCTTTCTTATGGTACTTAACCATGGATGAATTCATATTTTAATAATAGACTCAAATAATCTCAGTGCTGAGCATATCTGAGATGAAAACCCAGTTTTTGTCCTCACAGCCCCAGTCTGGAAACTTTTCACTACACTGGATTATTTTGTCTTTTTATGCTTATCCTTCTGGCAGTAGATATAGTCAGAGAAGTGGTTTCTGTTCGTAAGGAGATTTAATTACCTATAAATAGACGCTTTATCCTGGTTGTGTCCTAGTTTATGCAAGTTCTGGCATAATTACCCAGAGTGCTTCTTTTCACTCTCGAAAGTGGCTGGGCTGTCAATAAAGTATAGGTTTACCTAATCTATAAGGATGTAGAGAAAGCACATCTCTTGACAAATTTCGAAGTGCTTTGTGTGCAGAAAAAAATGTGAGTAATATGGAATTTCATCTAATGTAAATAATGTCCCGCAGATTTTGTATTTGCATATGATGGTGGAAACTTGGCTGCTTTCTTGACCCATTTTCTTTTTCATGGTGGTGGTGGTGGGTGGCAGGGAGCTGAATGGAATTTATTGTCTTTACAATCTATACTGTTGTATTTGGATGGGGGCCGTAGCTCAAAATCAAAATACTAACCAAAGGATCTCTCTTTTGGGGGTTGACAAATCATCAAAGAAGGTCACTGACATTTAGATGTGGAATTGGGATGTTCCCAAGTGAGCCACCGCATACACCTCAACTAATTGGCTTGTCCTCATGAAACTTCTAAAGCATTTTCTCAATGGTAGCTCAAGCTCTTAAAAGTATATATGCATTCTGTCCAGCAGATGGCGTGTTTGCAGCAAATTTTCTCCACTCCCCTTTTCCTCCCTCCCCCTACCAAGAAATTAACCACCAGGTTTCTGCCAGAAACTGCCATCTTCAGGATGACGTATGATGCTGTTAAAATAAAATATAAAGGTTAGAGAAAGATCAGTAATAAGTCCTACACTGAACATAGATTTCAAGAAACTACCTCTGAAAGAGTCTAGAAATTAATAGTCTATAATATGATGAAAAACCTCTACTGACATCAAAGAAATCTCTTGCCTTCTTTTTAAAGAATTCTGTTTAATGCATAATTCACTGAGCCCATGAAACATTCTGGGAAACTTTTGGATGGATATCAGCCTTTTAATTCAAAATTATGCACTCTGGGAAATCGCTGGCACTGAAGGTGGCAAGCCTACTAGGTAATTTACACCAGCAATCAAATTGCAATTACAAAGGAGATTAAAACATGACTTTAAAGAGTCTAACTCCACCCTCAGGGCTACTAGCTGTTTGGTAAACATAGCAAGGGAGCCTGTAATTAAAGGAAACCTGTAATTAAAATTTTCGACCCTCTTCAACTTTGTGAGGTTGACAATAAGAAATCCCAAGGAAGAGAAAAGAAAGCTTCATTTCAAGTACTCTTGGGCAGGTAGCTTTATGTCTTCCAGAGGGCATATTTCTTTTGATATTGTCTACCACATCCTCTACTAGTGTATGTGTGTGTGTGTGTGTGTGTGTATGTGTGTGTGTTTATTTATTTATTGAGATAGCGAGAGAGAGACCAGCAAATGGTGTAATGGTTACATCGCTGGACTCCCATATAGTTGATCACGTTTTGAGTCATGGACCTGGCAGTTAAACACACTGGGTGATGTGTGTGTGTGCCCAAAATCCTGAGAGAAGAATGGAGGAGAAGGATTGCGATGTGGCCATCCTTCCTGGGAGGATTTCTCACTTCTTGTCTTTCTGTCTCTCCCTGTCTCTCTGGTGAAAACATGTATCATATAACAAACACATCTCTAAAGAAAAAAAAAAGAGAGAGAGAGAGAGAATGGATGTCTTTAGCGGGGTCAAGACACTACGATCCAGCTTCAGCCTTCACCTGGATCATGGGCAAGTGTGTGCCTAGCGTACTAAGAGAGATCTTTAAATGTGAACAGGGAAACCTCTTATGTGGAACTGCCTCACAGAGCATCATGTTTTGCTCTTGTTCCACCACTATCTGGCCCCTATCTACTATTTGTTTTTTATTTTTAACTTTATATTACTCTTGGTTTTAAGAATAACTTGAGGACTGGTGTATGGCATGGTGGTTGAGGCACTGGATCCCATATGGCCATAGTTTCAGTGCAGGGCTCGGTGGCTTGAGGGGCATGCTGGGCACGTGAACATGTATTCCCATGATTCCGAGAGGAGAATGGAGGAGAGAGGAATGCGACATGGCCATCCTCCTGGGGGGGTGATTTCTCACTTTCCTTTCTCTGTCTCTCTTTGTCTCTCTCCAGCAAGCACATGTGCCCTATGGCAAAAAATCTAAAAAAAAATAAGTAAGTTGAAGAATTTTTCAAATCAAATCTATCACTGAAGATTTCATATGGAGGAGGTTAGTGCATTCAGATTGTGACAATGACATAGCCATTTAATTTAGGGTGCTAACCTCGAGGCACGAACTTTATAAAGAATCAGTGTCATCTGTGTACATCTTTTGATTATGCTTACATGGTTTTTAGCCTATTTTCCCTTGGGGATTTTTAAGACGCTATCTAGTGTGGAAAATTGGAGTGGGGTTAGGAAACTACAGGGAGGGGATAGACTGAATAATTTACTGGAGAGGATTATTTTAGCCTTTCTCTATCCTCTTGGGTGCCAATTTCTCTAGATCCCCTCTCAGTGTGCATTCCTTTAGGATTTGGCCCTTAGCAAGTGATGCTCAATTAGGTTTCTAGCTGATAAAATGTCATTTCTCTTGGGAGGTCTTGAATTGCCAACACATTTTTCTTGGAAAAATTAAATTAACATGATTGTATGGCAGGCGATGCTGTACAAGAGTCCTGACCATTATGACATGTCTATATTCATCCACCTAACATCTAGAACTTTCATAGAGACCAAGATGTGGCCTGTTAAACAACACATTTGTGTAACACTGTATACTTAGTTCATGTTTTGATTTCCACCAAGGCAATATATTATTCCCCAAAAGAATGGTAGCTCTAGAGTTAACAATGTTCTAAAAATAAGCTTGATTACAAATTCAACTAGTGTTATCTGAACCTTGAGATAAATAACCAATTAAGTGGTAAGAATATATAGGCCTAATTTTAAAGGGATTTAACTCTGCTTCCTCGCAGGAACTTAGACTCAACTGTATGGAGATTGAGAGATTAAGATATTTTGGGTGATGCCCAAGATGTTTTATTTCTAAAGACCCATGATGCTGGAAAAGTGTTTTCAGAGGCCCTCAGAAACATAATTAATTACTGAGTTGGGCCCTTTGAGACAGGAACTGCTTAAAGCCCGATATGGACCTTTTATCTAGTTAATTAGTTTTGTAGGGAGAATTTTGCACATTTAGCAGATGAGCATAGATTTTATTACTTGAAACACAATACAATTTATTTTTATGTTGTACTTTTAAATTAGAAGGAAAAGAACAATAATCTTCGAGCTCTGAAAATGGGAGTTCTGCTAATAATGAGGGGCACTGTGGTTAGACATCATTCTCTCAGTGATATTATTTCTCCCAAGGAAAATAAAATTTAAATATAGTACCCTCCAAACAGATCAAATCATTCAAGATAAGGGACTTATGTTGTTACTGAGAATATTAGTTGTTCACTGTAGAGAGCAGGTTGGCTTTCTACATGTGAATGAACTAGGCTCCAAAAACCTGTTTGTTCTTCAAACCTTTCACTCCTAAATTCAAAGTGATTGAGAGGGTTTTGTGCCTACCATCCGTCATTTCCACTAAAATAACAGGGGTAAAATGAGCAAATGATTCTCTTCCCAAATAGACCATGTTTTCCACATCAAAAATTAACTGAGATGAAATTACCCTTGATGTTCCTTGCAAATACTGTGAGGAATTTCTCAGCAGCTATGTTCTCCTTCACAACTTTGATGCTCACTTTGATTCTGTTTAGATTCAAATGGGCTTTGAATCCATTGAACCATCTGTGCTTAGAACCAAAGTTTTAGCAGTAACGTTTTAACTGAAAGTGGATTTCAAATTCTTGGACTTAATCTGAGCTTCTTTATGAATTAGTGCACGGTTATTACTGATTTTCTGGCTACATAATCCAAAGTTTTCTCTTTTTCTCATTTGCTTTACCTATCTGGTCATGCACAATCACATACGCACAATTGCACAGGCCTGACTGGTGTGATGTGAGGTAATCCCTGCCATTGAGTATCAACCATTCTCTAATTTCTAATCTCCTACGTGCATTGTAAGATTACTTTTCTCAACACTTTAAAAAGATTATCTTGTGTTTCTTTTCTCTTATAGTTGTGTGTGTGTGTGTGTGTGTGTGTGTATATACATATATATATATATATTGAGTCGTCTGGAAAGTCATGATACGTTTTTGCATAGAAAAATACATCAAGATTTTCCCAACAGCTTAATATTTTCTTCCTTGTGCTTTTACCATTCTCATCCATTTTACCTTTCAAAATGAGGTTAATGATTTTCATAAAAACATTTCAAACTCACAAAGTGCATCTGTTATGGGCACAATGCCACATGTAAACTGCATGTACTTTCATCTGGTTGGAGTGGAGTGGGTAAAACTTTTGTTCTAGAGCATAGTTTTGCTAAAATTGATAAAAATTGGTAAATTTAAGGGTCTGTAAACAGAATTTTCAAGGATAGTTGAGTACTATTATATACAAATGATATATGTATATAACATCAATAAATAATCATATATATCTGTTATATAAATGTTCTATGGTATGGCTAGATATATACCACTTTGCTATATGAGTATAATAGACTGAGGATAGGGAGAGGGGGGGAAAAAAATTTTGTTGAATGTCAGATTCCAGTACCTCTTGAATTCAATCAAAGTGACTCAACTATCTGCTTAAGCTATTGCAATTTTTAATATGTGTTTAAGAAACAGTTCTTTTACTTTTTAAGAATTTCTAAGCTCCCTTCCAATCTTGTTAAAAATGGTCTACTCAATGAGGAACTCTTTGGAAGCTTCTTAGAATATTAGGTCAGATGGAAATGAGGTAGCATCACATAGTTCAGGTCTTGGGGGGATATTGGCCATGGATGTATGAGATACATATAAACCATCATCCAGACTGCTGAATCCTCTATTCATGTACCTACAATGGTCCCCAGAAATGATACTTCCTGGTAAGTGGAGACAAGATAGGAAGAGAAAACCATACACTTTGAATGGAGAAACAAAAATGGTTCACGGAGTAAGTTAGTTGCTTTTACTGCTTCTTTTAGGACTAGGCTAACAATAGCCTAAAGTTCAAAAGTTGATATATTAGCAATCCAAAAAAAAAAAAAAACCAGAAAAGACATAAAACCAATGTTTTCCTAGCCCTTGGGTAAACTTTTATTGTTGTCTCTTATCATGAAATTTTACTCTAAAGATGGCATATGAAACTATTCGACAGCATCTTGTGTATTGTATCAAAAATGTGTGGTTCAAATGAGGTGCTATTAGTTCCAGTTATCCTTTCTCTACTTTCAACCCGATGTTTCCCTTATGGTGAAATTTACACTAAAATACGTGTTGTTGGCAATTTTATTATGAGCTCCAAACAAAGGAAAAATGACACTCTGGCCTGTGTCGATTAAAGATGATCCCACCGGACAAGGAACAGTATTGACTAGATGAAATTTTGATGAAGTAAGGAAAATGAACCATCATTTAAGTGGTACTGAAAGATAGAGTAAGGAATCTATTCCATAGTTATTTTATAAAAAATGACAGAAACTGACTTCATTGGGTGTATTTGTATGCAATGTATGTATGAGGATGTGTCTATGACAAATTAATGTTTTAATAAAAAATTTAAAGACAAAATACTATTCTTTTCAAGAAATCTTCTTTCATTTGATATATGACATAAATGAAATCCAAAGAGCTTATGCTCAAGGCCACAGAGCTAGTTAATGTCACTATTTGGGGTGTATCTCACATCTCCTAATTCTCTATCTACTGTATTCCACAACATAGGCTCACAATACTTGGTTGTATACAAGTTACCTTGAATTAGACTTAACTTCTATGACAAAGTTAGTAAGCAAAAATTGGTTTCAGGAAAGAAGACAGTTCCAATTTTATAGAGGCCATGTTTTTTTTTTTTGTTTTTTTGTTTTTGTTTTTCAATACATTATGTGAAGTGGTTTCCAATTTGAAGAAACCAAGGAAGGTTACCTTGTCGCTTTTGGTGAAGTGGAACCAAAGTATGAAACTCCTGATGACATGGAATATGTCAACATTGTTTCTCTTCAGAATAAAGATAGTTACTATTCATGAATTTCTAACAGAATGACATCTTTTTATTTCAGATTATAACCATGTTATTTTCGAAGACAGTTTGTGCTTGCTAGGTTCTAAATATTGATGACCACAACTAAGTAATGGGTTTTAATGTTTTCTTTCTTTAGAAATACTGCACTGAAGTTTCTAGTTTCTTTTTTCTTTGTTTTTACATTTAAAATGTTTACATTTAATCACAGTATATCTTTACAGTCTTCTAAATGGTTTTTCCCAGTATAAATGCAGTGAGTATCAGTCAAGTCATAGATATTATCATATACATTATATGGTAAAATATAACAGATTACTTTTCATTTTTGTGTATGTTAAATGTTTTTTTTTCCCTGATCCTCTCCTTTTTACCCCCTACTATCCACCTCCTCCTATATTGTCTCCAGTATCTTAGTTTTTTTTTTTTTATTTCTAAAAAAATTGCATAGATTCTGGCCTGTGATGATTTACTAAATCTTATCTCTTATCAAAAGATCAAGAATAAAGTTTCTAGTTTCTTGATCTTTTGATAAGACATGAGATTTAGAAAATAACCACAGGCCAGAAATCTATGCAGTTTTCTTTAGAAGTGAAAAAAAGATCTGAGGTCATCACAAACCAAAGAGTAGGAAATTTCATCCTTGTGTAAAAAGGCAATGGCACTACTTTTTTTTTTGGGAGGGGGGGTGCTATTAAAGTGTACATGTTCCATTTATGCAAATACTCATCCAATTTAAAAACAGTTACCCTTCAAGTTCCTCTCAAGAAGCCTTTTTTGAGTTACTCCTGCCCTTTCCTCAATCCCCAGTTGAAATTTGCATACTCTTCAACTATGTTTAAGAAGCATAGTTTATTTAGGAATGGTATAAAAATCAAATGAGATGTTCTATGTGAAAGTATAGTTTTAAAATCTAAAGAACTGAACAGATGATTTTGTTGCCCTGATACTTCTGCTATAGTCATTAATGCATCCTATCTCGTGTAATGTTTCAAGATACACACTTGCCTTTCCCAGGAGGCTAGTGGTCGTTTGAGGGTGGTCTCCTCAACAAACTTTTTCTTTGTCCTCCTTTCAGTGTTTAACAGAAGAAAGATGCTTCAATAATTGTCATAGAAATGGCTTAACTTACTGATCAATGAAGGCCATAACATTTTGTGGGAGTCTCACTATTAATAATAAATTATTAAGGGGCTAGAAGTAGGTCAACTTACTATCTCTACTATGTACAGGATATGCAAGAGGCCAGAGCAAAGAGGATTGCAGAAAGTCACACAGTTATATTAGGGGCATCCTGTGGTGGAGAAGGCAGATTCATAGGAAGGAATACTTAATTGCCATGACACTAATGGCTAAGCAAACATCACTCAGTGATTATTTTTTTCTTTAGACATGATCAACAGTTCTAAGGTAGGTTGTTTGGATAGGGAATATATAGATTTCTATAACCATTCATTGTTTTTGTAAATACTTGAGTCTGTTTAGTCTTGAGCATAAAAAATTACAATAAAATGTGAAAAGCAAATTAATCTGTTCTTAATTGGTAATGCAAAATAGAATTGACTGGTTTGTAGTTGAGTATCTTGGATATTTTAACAAACAGCTTACGCTCTGAAAATTAAAGTGGGGTCTATATATGATTGTTTGAATGTATTTAAACCATGTGTTAAAACTTGCTGAGTCTTTGTGATAGTGTTGAGGGGATGTGTTGAAAGGTGGGGGCTTTGGGAGGTAATTGGGATTGATGAGGTCATCAGCATGGGGGCCCCCATGATTGACTTTTGGTAGGTTTATAAGAAGAGGAGAAGTAGAAACATGAGAAACATGCTTACTCTAATTTTTGCCATGTGAAACCAAGTACTGAGTCTGGACTCTGCAGAGAGCACCCACAACTAGAACAAACTCATTAGATGTAGCCCATTGACTTTACACTCCCAATCCTTGAGCTAACTAAATCTCTATTTTTTTTTTTAAAAATGACCTAATGTAGTACTCAGTTGTTAGTGAAAGAAGTAGACTAAAACAGTATAGAAGATATGTATTAGGATGTCAACATTGCTAGGTCTCCTTGAGTTTCTTTTGTAGTTGTTTTAGATGTGTAATCATAATTTTAAAGTATGTCCTATTCTGGGACCAGCATTTAGTGTAATGGCTATGTCGCTGAACTCCCATGTAGTCGACCGCAGTTTGAGTCCTGGACCTGGTGGCTTAAACTCACACTGAGTGCATGTGCGTGCGTGCCCAAGATCCCGAGAGGAGAATGGAGAAGAAGGGATTGTGGCATGAACATCCCCCCTGGGGGGTGATTTCTCACTTTCTATCTCTCTGTCTTTCTGGCGAGTGCATGCGCCCTGTAGCCAAAACCTCTCAAAAAAAAAAAAAAAAAGTCCTATTCTAAATCTTTGAAGTTGTTTCTGTCACGTCTCAGAGACTTCCATTGGCTTCCAATTAGAGTAAAAGCCAAAATCCTTTCAAGGTTCTATAAGATCTGCACCTCACCACTCTGATCTCATTTTCTCTACCTCTTCCATGCTAACTCATTCCAGCTACACTGGTCTCATTGCTTCCTCTCCAATATATGATGCTGACTCTCACCTCAGGCATTATTATCTTCTCGCTGGAAGTGTTCTCTCCCAGATTTTTCATGGCTTACTTCCTCACTTCCTTCACATCTCTACTTATGGGTCATTTGTCAATGAGATGTCTTCTGACCACTCTGTCCACATGCATATGTGCACATACACACACACACACACACACACACACACACACAGACCCCCTACCTGGGACTCCTTAGTTCACTTGACCTGCTTTATTCTTTTTCACCGTATGTATCAGCATGTGACATACTTTATATTCAGTAGCTTATCTGTGGGAAATAAGCTAGGGAAGAGTGGGGACTTTGTTAGGATTCACTGCTTAATACCCAGGGTCTAGAAAAAAGGCTTATGTAGAGAAGATCTTCAGTAAATCTTGAATGACTACAAGAAATTTCCCTGGTTTTCCTAAGTCAATCTCTAATCCCATTTCCTTTTGGATGCCTTCTCGGTATGAGTGCAACATATGCTGCCATCCTCTTTAAATACAACCCACAATACTAATCATCTCAGAAACAGAAGCATCGTAGTCATAGGAGAGGTAAGGACAAAAATGCCATGTCTGATAATTTTGTTTGGCACTCAGTATATCTGTTATGTTTCTAAAATACCAGCAGATGAATGCTGGAATGGCTTAGTGATTTGCTTCAATCCATAGAATCACGCAATGATACATCTAGAATGAATGAAACTTTACTGGTTTTTAAAATTACCATTTATTTAATTATACTTATTATTTTTTAATGTTTTGCTACAGGGCACACATGCTTACCAGAGAGAGAGAAAGTGAGAAAGCAAGTCACCAGGTCTAGGACTCAAACCATGGTTGACTATGTAGGAGTCTAGTGCCTAAATCACCACACCACTTGCTGGCCCTCTACTTTACTGATTTTTAATCTCATTAATGTCAATATTTTTAAAAGACTCTCCAAAAAAAGCAATCAAAACTAGGATTATTTTGCCTTTTAATCATATTTTCATTAGTTAGAATCATTACACTGCCTATTCGCTTAGAAGTTGAGGGGCCATATCACTGGAGAATGGTCAAAGGATTAAATCCTACTCCATAGGGAGTTCTTTTTCTTTGATCTTTGTGTATGACTTCACCTCTCTTATTTTCTGTTTGCATCTATAAAATAGTAAATAATCAATGTACCTGACCTAGGTTGGCAGGTGGCATGGTAGTTAAGGTGCTGGACTCCCACACCACGGTGCAAGTCCTAGATTAGTGGTTTTCTTTCTCACTATCCACCTCTCTCTGTGTGAGTCTCTCTCTCTCTGTTCAAAGTTTAAAAATAATAATGATGCTGATGATGAATAAAACTAAATAAAATAATCCTTTAAAAATAAATAAATCTACCTGACCTAGTTCACAAGGTTGTAATAAGAATGAAACAATAGTATGTCGAAAAGTGATTTAGAAATGATAAAGTGCTAAGTGAACACACATACTCACAGCTACTAATATTTTAGGTTTCTGAATATTTTACAATGTCTTTGCTTTAGCTTCTTGTCTAAGTAAGCTCTTTTGAAAGGCCTTCAAATATGAGGGGAAAGAAAGTAAGCTCCTTACCACACTATGGCTTGAGATGTAGTAAAAATGAAGTGTAGTAAAAAGAGACAAATTGGCCGTACCCAGAAAACATTATTAATTAATCTTTGGTTGGGTAGCTTGAACACCAAAATTTAAACTGTAGAAAGCAGAAAAATGTTGAAGCCTATTATAACAACCTTCTGATTTCTGAAATTAATCTTGTGTTTTCAAAATAATCTTACTTTATTTTAAAAAGTAGCTATCAGAGGCCAGCAGGTAGCATAGTGGTGTTAAGGTACATAGACTGCCACAGTTCAAATCCCTCAACTCTGTCTTTTCGGCAAGCACACGTGCCTTATGGAAAAAAAACAAAACAAAACCAACAAAGAACAACAACAAAAAACTTTAAAAGAATGCCAATCAAAATCCTAAATATGCTCATAATATCTTAAATAAAATTAATATGTTTCCAAGAAAAATAAGACAAGTTTGCTTTACCTTTTCTATACTACTTAACTACTAGATCAAATCAACAGCAAAATATTTCACAAGACAAGAAGCAGAAAAAGTAATTTCTGCAGTAGAAAGGTAAAAAAAAAAGGCGAAACAAAACAAAAACTGAGGAGGGCTTGAACATAGAATAAGTATTTTTTTTAGAGAGTTTTTTGTTGGAGGGCTTGTATGCTCACCAGAGAGACAGAGAGAGAGAAAGAAAAAAATTACTCTCTGGGGGGATGGCTATGCTGCAATCCTTTCTCTTCCATTCTTCTCTTGGGATTTTGGGCATGCACACACATGTGTCTGGTGTGATTTTTAAGCCGCCATATCTGGTACGCCAACCATGGTCAACTACGTGGGAGTCCAATGACATAACCACTATGCCATCTGCTATTCCAGTGTTTTGTTTGTTTGTTTTTTAAGAGATATTTTTGCTATTGGGTGCTTGTGCTTACTGGAGAGACAGAGATGGAGAGACAGAAAGCAAGAAATCACCCCCCACCACCACCACCACACCGGGGATGGCCACACTGTAATCCATTTTCCTGTTGGGAATTGGAGCAATCGCGCACATGCACCCAGCATGTTTTAAGCTATTGAGTTCAGGATTCACACTGCAGTTGACTGTGGGAGTCCAGAGACACAACCATTATGCCATCTATGGGTCCCCAGGATAAGGTTTTAGGGGGAATTCAAATAGGCAAAATCAGTACAGAAACCCATTTCTGAAAGATGGCGCTTTGGCTTTCCTTTTAGAAATATTATATACTCATTTTTACTGTTTAAATAGTATTAAAAATGACTTAGAGTTCATAGTGAATAAAAATAAAGGGTATATTAATAGCTACAATAGCCAAAGACATATTTATTGATGACTGAGAAATGATCAATAATCTTTGCTTTCTATTTTTAATAAAATTGTGATACTCAAGGTTTAAGGTTTTATTAAGCTTATAAGTATTTTAGGGACAAAAATTTTTTTTTCTTTTTCTTTTTTTTTGGAGAGATTTTCGCTATAGGGCGCATGCGCTTGCCAGACAGACAGACATAGAGACAGAAAGTGAGAAATCACCCCCCAGGGGGGATGGTCATGCCACAATCCCTTCTCCTCCATTCTCCTCTTGGGATCTTGGGCATGTATGCACACGCACCCGGCGTGAGTTTTGAGCCACTGGGTCTGGGACACGAACCGTGGTCAACTACGTGAGAGTCTAGTGACATAGCCATTACGCTACCTGCTGGTTCCCATCTTTTTTCTTATAGTACCCCAAGAAGCTGATATAATGCTACCATATAATTATGGATGACTGAACTGAATAAAAAGACAAATAAAAACTTTGTGATAGAAAGTTTTAAGAAGTTCTAATTTATGAATATGTCCATGGTGTTCAAAATTTTTTTTTAGAAATAAAACTTGATTTGTAATGTGTACCATAAAACAGTCACCACCCTAACAATGAATGGAGCAAGAAAAACTTTCAAAATCATCAACAAACAAACAAACAAGCACCAAACAAAGCCAAGACTACTATGGTCTTAGATGGAAATTCTGGAAGAGTTTCAGACTCAATGTTATCTGATTTCTTTTATCAATATACTTTTAATTCAGTATGGATATTTGTAATTAGAGTGAAACAATGGGGTACCAGGAAAGAAAAGTGTAGTCTCAAATAGCATTTAAGGCATGGTGGCTTATAGCCTGATTATTTTTGTTTCTTTCTATCTTTTTTTTGGAGGGGCAATTTACTATTGATTCTCAGAGATAACAGTATGATATTGCAAATATTGATCTAGTGCAATTTGATGCTCTCCGAGTTAGAAGTGATGTATATAATTGCAGCTCTTTGCTATGAGTCATTCTTCATTGATGATACTTTGGCGGCAATTAATGAGAGTCAACAAATATCTTTTTGGATAATGAGCATTTTGAGGTGATTGTTATTGATTACTGCAACTGGACATAGTAAGTTAAGCCAAGTGACAATGGGATGATACCTATTTATTTCCTGGGTACAGACCTATTTTTTTTCCTCCTTAGGAAGAAATAGTTGAAAGTAATAAGTGATTAGAGAATAGATGGACTTGGGTTGGCTTTGGAAGCCACTTAATTTCACAGATTTGAGAACGTAAGTCATTTAACTCCTTTGAGCCTCAAGTAAATCTATAAAATAGAGGGAAATAATTTTTATCTACCTGACAGGATTTTTCCGAGAATAAATGGATAAAAGTATTCATAATGGCTATTGCCAGGCTGGTAGCAGTTGATAAACATTAGTTTTTTTTTTTTTCTTTACTTTCCTTTAGATTAGATCTTTTTGTTTTTAGCTAAGTTTAGGGTGAAGAGAAGTTAGTAATCACAATCAATATCATGTTGGATAAATTTACATATTTTATGGAAGGTACATTTCAGATTCAATTTATAAAATCAGATTAATATTTCACCATTTCAACTAAATTTTAATTTCCAAATGAACTCTCAATTTTGATGCCACTTACACAGAGGGGAATATATGAAAAGTTATAAACATGCTTATATTGAATGATCTCTCCTCCTGAAAAATCCTTTTCTTTATCCTCACTTTTAATGAAATTTTGGTCATACCCAGATTTACATATTTTAGGAAGTCTCTTCTGACCCCCTGTTCACTTTGATTTCTCATTTGTGTCTCCATACTGAACAAAACATGGCTCTCTTAAGTGGCCAACAATGCACTGCTACAAAGTGTTAAAGTCACATTTATTTATTACCCTCACCAGTTGCTAAGGTACTTGAGGGCAGAAAGAATGTTTTTAATTTTTTTCTTCTAATTTTGTAGTACCTGGCACTGATTTACACTGAATACTAAAGAGTTCCTGAAAAGCTTCATAATAATAGGACGTGTTGTCTTCTGGTAGGTGTATATGTCACCATTGTCCATAAATTTCCTCCATATTATTTTTTTTTAAAGAGGTTCTCTTGCAGCACCACCTTTATAACAACTGATTTCCAGTTTGGCCTTTAATTTATTATGAAGAATAAATTTGTCAAAAGTTTGCTATAAGGAAACACGAGACCTGTAGCTTGCCAAACGGTTTACTATAGGGATGAAATGCGTATTCTTGTCTCAGAAAGGAATCAAACTCACCTAGATTAAAGACTCTCAAATTCTTTTCCTATACTTGGCTTTATATGTGTATAATCCATTTTACAACTAAAACAGAAAAAAGTAATCTTTTCCAAATTGGTTGATTAATTAAAGTAATACATCAAACTGCCTTAATTTTAAGATTTTTTTTAAAAACTAAATTTGTAAAAGTTTAATTTTTATTACTTTTACTGGTTATCTTTTAGGGTGAAAAAAACGAATGAAAGCCAAATAGCTGGTTGATATTAATGGTCAACCATAGAACATCTAATCATACTTGGGTCAGTGGCTAATGTGTATGAACATAATTTTGTAATTTCAATGTCATTTTGCAAATTTAAGATATAATTGACTTTGTTCTAGTAAAAACTGTTAGTGGGTTTTTTATTTTAATAGAAGTAAATCTGAATATTCTTAAATATTTTTATTGTAATAATAATATTCTTATTACACTTTAACCACTTTTAATTTACTAGACAGTGGAATGAATCTTTTCACTACCATAGTTTGAGAATAACCAGACACAAATGGAGTGCCTACACTGTCCCAAGGACAGTGTGAGGGGTTGGGAAGAAATACAACGTATGACTATGTAACTTTTCCTGCAGATGTGACGTGGAGTAACTCACTGGGGACACTCGTTACACATTTAAAGTAAGAGGGAGGTGAGAATGGTGACCAGTCCTCAAGGTCTTTGTCATTCTTTTAGATGACTATCCTGAGGGTATAACATCAGTATCCTTAGACTGCAGAAGTTTTGGTCACTGCTTAGGCATCGTGATAATTTTGCTGGGCTCTTATGAAGGCTCACTAAAAACTCTTTGGGAAAGACTTTCTATCCTCTTCTGTTCAATACATTATGCTCTAATCATTGAAAACAGAGAAAATTCCTCTGTTTCAACACGTGATCACTCCTGGTTAGAATATTTTTCTGAACCCCATTGAAAATACCTCCTTTCTCTGTGTTGGCTTTTCACTGTCCTACTGAGGATAAGTTAGTAACATATAGGTATACGGAAGTGAGAAAAACATGTATTTTCAGTTAAACTGTGACAATGTTTCCACGTGTTAGAAACCTGAAAAGAGGTTGTTGTGGGTTAGTACAGGATATCTAAAAGGTGAGTAATGTAGGGTAAACTGATTTTCATGTATTTGTTTATTTAGTTTAGTTTAAAAGAACTATTTATTTGATTTTATTTGTTATTATTATTTAAATTTGCTCCAAAGCACATGTTCTCACCAGAAAGAAACAAGAAGAGAGGGAAGGAGGGAGAGAAGGAGAGGGAGAGAGAGAGAGAGAGAGAGAGAGAGAGAGAGAGAGAGAGAGAAGTGAGAAGTGAGAAAGCCACCAAATCTGGGACTTGAACCACTGTTGACCATGTGGAAGTCCGGCACCATAACCACCGTGCCACCTACTTGCCCCAGGTAAACTGATTTTAAGCAGCATGTTAGCTACCTTTTAAATGAATATGGAAGATTTACTGCTGAGTGAAGCAAACCAGACTATGAAGGAGAGATAGTGTAGTCCTCACTTAATATATACCGAAAGTCCACACTCTATGGAGAAAACTGAAAGGATGGAGGATATAGAAGCATGGAGAACAGTTGAGGATGCTGGAGACAGTGAGGAAGGGGAGTGGGAGGTGGGGGAGGGTGAGAAGAAGGGAATCAAGGAGAAAAAGAAAGAAGCAAAGCATTTAAGGGACACAAAAATGGAAAGTTATCTGTTGATGATAATGTGTATGATAATATCTTTAACTGGACTAATATACAGTGTATTCATGCTGGGAAAAGTCATTTTACCAGCTGTGGTTACGTCTAGTGATTGAACGTATAAAATAAATTTTTAAAAATGCTCAAAATATTTTCTCTGATTTCTAGACACCTTCACAAATGATGTTACTGTAAATATATCACAGTGTCCTCAAAGTCTGGAAACCTGGAGGAAATCATATATTTGTTGTACTTTTGTCTGACTAGCAAGGTGGCAGAATATATTTCTTTCATACATCATTGGGGATGACCACCATTTTATGCTGAATAGATAGGATGGATTTTCAAATGAATCGAAATGAAGATGATAAGATTATAATAGCAGCTCTAATGATTACGGTAGTAATAAGCAGCAGCAGCAGAAAAACCACAGGCCAAAGTAGAAAATTAATTTTCTGAGAGGCTCTGGTCTTCTATTGCATCACATTAAAATGGGAATCATTTCTCAAGCTTCTGAGACACCAACGCACAGAGACATGGTGCATAAACAAATAAGTGACCACATTAGGGCTGCCCTTTGAGGGCTTAAATCTTATTCTTGTGACCCCAGGAAGCTGACCACAGAGAAAAGAGAAGAAAGAAGTACAGGATATTTATCTTTATGTTTTAGCAATGCTTTTGATCAGCAGAGCTGGAACAAGTTTCTGTGCTTTTGTGGGAACTACAAATGTTCCAGGGGAGGAAGCAAGATCAAGAGCAGTTTGCTCTTTTAGAGAACTTCAAAGCCCATTCATCTAAAGATGTCGCCATTACCATTTTGGCCTCCTCACTGTGCTTTGGATGGCCTTGTACTTTTCAAGAGGAGAGCCTTGCTGGGCTGGGGCCAGCCAAAATGTATTCCTTGGAGTGCAGTGTCCCAGAAAATCTGCCCTTTCTGGCCAGTGGTCTGTGAGTATAGTCCCAACCAGGAGTGATTCTCATTCGCTCTGGATGAGTCAGATGCAGAGGTGAGTAGGCAGCAAAGCTGGACTGCCCATCTTCTTGTCTCTGCTCCTCTTCCAGGAGGGGAGAGTTGTACACATAAGAACAAGGCTGGACCATCTCTAACAGGCTCCAGGCTTCTGATCCCAGTAGTCTGTCTCTTTACCAGTACCAAGAGATAAGTGAAGGGAAAGGAGCAAGAAAGCAGCCAACCTAGCAAACGAATTAAAAGTGTCATAGTGTGCATTTTATCCAGTCCTCCTATGAACACCAGCCAGTAGTAAGAGGGAACTCACTTGCAGGTCAAGGCCTGAAGTAAGATTTGTTTAGGGAGTTTAGATCTTTTCTATCCAAGACAGTCAATATTTTTCCAATCCAAAACCAAAACCAAACAGAAAACCTAGGGCAAGATTTTAATATTGCAGCCCCTAATAATCCTACTTTTAGACTGTGGAGTTAGTTACCTCACACTAGATGCTGTGGTAACCTCCATGAACCAGAGACTACATCTAATTTACTGTTGGGTCTCCAAGTCCTAGCATAATGTCTACACAGACCTGTGAAATGATCAGACAAACTATAACCTTGATAGTCTGTTCTGTCATCTATTCCTTATGTGACCTTGAATGGATTTCTTCTTGTGTCAAGTTCTCAATTTCTCCATTCTCACACATTGGCCCACCCCTGGGAATTACACAGACAAATGTTATGAATGTTATTCCTGAGATAATGCCTACATGACACTGGATGTGTCTTGGGCCACTTCTGGCAATTATGTTTAGTAGGTGGAAGCTCTTTCTTTTTACTTTTGAATCGGGTGTGCTCTGGTTACGACATCATTCTGACAGCCGAGTTCACCCTTGTGTGCTTCAGTAAAGGAAGATAATAATGCTGGCAGCCCCATTTCTACCTCTGTCAAGTAAGGAGTAGGGCCAAGCTCATCTTTGAAGAAGGCCTTTTGCAACGCTCTGATTTTATTCTATCCTACTTTCTGGAACTGGTATCAGAATGAAAAGAAGAGAGATTGTACGATACGTGAACACAGTGACAGTAATGTTGCATTTCTTGAAATGTTTAATAGACCTCTCTGTTTCCTCGGTTCTTAACTGTCTTGGGTAGTTTACCTTTCCTTCTATGCAATGAGCACATGGAATTTTACTCAAAGTAATATTGAAAAGTCACATGACATGAAACATAATTCTCACTTAAATATTTACTTTAGAATTCTGGATGATTTTTCTACCAAAAATTTTTAGTAATTAAAAAAAATAAATATTTCTGGGCTAGTTCCCTAACATAGCAGTCATGTGTTGATCAAGAGAAACTGGATCCCACATGGTGATTGTGATTTGCATCCCTGTCCTGACCAGCCTAAAACACACCAGCACATGTGTGAGTGCTCAAGATCTAAAGGGCTGGTGGACTGCTTGAGTAGGATCACTGTGTGACCAGACCCCCTCTCTCTTTTACTCTCATGGGTACACACATGCATTGTATCATGACTAAAGGGAAAAACAACTAACGCTTTCCAACTTTTTGAAGGTTTGGAATTTAAGGTTCAACATTCAAAGTTTGGATGTTTGATAAACCACTTTTGCTCCAATTAATTGAAAAGGCAGCTCAGGAGTATTAAAGGACTCATAAAAGGGGACACAGAAAGGAACAAATTTTAAACCTACTGATTGATTGTCTTTCATTCCTTCGATAGCATTTCAGTAATGTGTAGAGTGGGCTAGAAATGTAGTGGGTGTTCGGGATCAAAAGCCACAACTTTCCAGAGTCCTTGTGTACCTACAAAAGCAGTCCTCAGTCTGGAGATGCAGATTTTAGTTCTAGCCTCTGCCACTAGGCAGATGAATGGCCTTGGGCCAATCATTTTCAGTTTTGAGACTTCATCTATAATACATGTGATTGATAGCTGTCTTCCAGCTCTAATGTTATCTGGTTTTCAATTTATCTAAAATAAAATGATAGATTATAACTAAAGAGTGCTTAGGTAAATGTAAGCCATTATAGAAAAAACAAGTCATTCTACTTTTCTTTCTTGAAATTCATCTGTTTATGAAGAAAAAAATAACATTAAATTTACAGTATGAATGTATCATTTGGTTGCTGTTCTCATTTCAGTACACACATGCACTGTATCATGACTAATGCTTTTCATAATATCTGTTTACATAATATTTACATAATATCTGTTCTATGTCAGAAACCGTGTTGGGCATTTGAGATTAGAGCTGCAATAGATGTTCTATGACTTAAAAGAGTTCACAATCTACTAATGGAATTGGAGAAGAAAACATGAGTTTGAGTGTTAAGTGCTCTTCATAGTCAACAAATTTTACTAAGTGCTTGTTATGTTTGGGATACATACATTACACATGTGGTATGTTTGCAGGGGGCTGGTAAGTGCACTGAAGATTTAAGGATGACTCAAGATTCACTGTGAAGGTAACATTTAAGTAAAGGCTTGATGGGATAATGGGAACTGTTTGGCCAGCAGGAACTTATAGTGAAATGTTGTAAAGTTGAAAACAACTGTGGTGAGAATGAGGTAAGCAAGAAGGAAAGCAGAAGTGATGACAGGACAGTAGTAAGTATAGGGAGGGGAAGATTAGGTAGGGCCTTGGAGGACATTATGAGGACTTAGGCTATGGGAGAAATAAAGGAGCTCCTTTAGGGGATTTAAACAGGGGAGAGACTTGCTCTGACTTGTTTTACAAGAATATCTGGCTGTTATGTAGAGAATGGATTGTAAAGGCCGGGCTACTGGTAGGTTGGAGGAAGTTAGTTACAATGGTATGACGGAAATGTAGGTTAGAGGTGTTTGGACCAGGGTGGTTTGGACCAGGGTGGTAGCAGTTGAGATGAGACAAGGGGTAAGAATCTGGATCAGTTTTGAAGGTAGGGTCAACAAGAGTTGTTAATGAATTCGATAAAAGATATGAGAGAAAGCAAACTTCCAGAATGATATGGGAAAAAGGAAGGACACTTATTCTGGTTTAAAAAGTCCAAGAAATGCTTTCTAAAGTGGGTATTAATTTAGTCTTGAAGAGGCACAAGGATAGTGAAGGTACCAGTTAAGGCAGGTGGCGGTGGAGGATGGTGTTCTTGGCAGAGGAACTAGCATGTATGGAGAGTATGAGGCAAAGATAAAGGTATAGTATATTTGGGGACCTGTGACTAGTATTAATGCCAGGAAAGGAGAGTGGGGTGTACAGCAGGAGATGAATATAGAGAGGTGGACAGTGGTTAGATCCTATCCCAGAAGAGCTCACTATTTAGAAGAATCTTTAACAAGACTTAATTCTGGAAAAATCTGTTTGGCAAAAGGAATATTCAAATTGGGTTGACTTCAAACAAGACCCATATTGGCCAATGCTGGATTTAGCTAGTAGGAATGCACCAAAACACCACGGAGTATTTTAATTTATTTAAAAATTCCCAAGAGACCCAGTTCTTTCATCTCATAAAGACTAAAGATATTAAGGAATTAGCTACATCTACCCCTAGTCAGAAGAACCTTGGAGTAAATGCACTGAGTACAAGCAGATGGCTGGAAAAAGACGTTTTAGACCCAATTGCACAGATTGTTTAGTGTCTGCTAAGTGTTTGTTATTGTGCCTAGTCCATTGCTACGATATGCAAGTTAGAAAAACAGAGATTATCTCAGAAGAAAGCATGCGTGTATATCTATCTATCTACATCTATCTATCTACATCTATCCATCTATATCTATCTATCTATCTATCTATCTATCTATCTATCTATCTATCTATCATCTATCTATCTATCTATCACAACAAATCTGCTTTTCAATAGCTAACTAAGGCAGGCTTCCATAGTACATCTCTCTCTCTCTCTTTTTTAATGTAGTTTTGCCATAGGGCATGTGCATTCACCAGACAAGGAGGGAGAAAAAGAGAAAATGAGAAAGCACCCTTCTTCCTTCTCCACTTGGTCTAGGATTCAGAACTACATAGTTGGCCATGTTGGATCCAGCCACTTTAACCACTTTGTCACTGACTGGCCCAGAACATCTCAATTTTAAAGCAGTAGCATCGCATACATACTTATTATCATCCTTTACCCATTTCCAAAGTAAAAAAAAAAAAGTATGTGTATATGTTTAATCATATTTAGGTTACTATAAACACAAATGTACATTATATAACCTACATTCTTTGATGCCTTATATACATACACACATATGTATGTGTCATGTGTGTATGTATTCCTTCTAGCAAAGTGATAGATTTTCCTTGGTTTATTTATTTAACATGCTATTTAGCTAATTTAGCATCTTGGTATCCTCCCATAGTAACGTGTTTCCTTGCTCAATTCTCATGGCTAAGAATATTTATCTTGTGTCTGTCTGAATTCTGTCTCTTTGCTGCAGTTTAAATCTGTTTTTTGCCCTCCTACTCTTCAGAGATGGAGAATGACTGGTAATGTCTGACAAACTGAGAAGCTAAAATAGCACTTGTGGTCAGGTCTGCACAGCCAAACTGAATTGTAGACTCAGAACCAGCAATTCAACAAGACAGATAAAAAGAAGATACTTTTGCTTTATTTATCCAAATAATGACCTTATTTCTTTTCTTTTAAGGCCCAAGTAGTTAGCAGAATGAAAGAAAATGTTTTGGTTACATAAAACATCTTGCAAGGGCTCTCTAAAACCTGAGTTCTCTTTATATTAGTGTTTATAAATGGATGTATTTGTGTATTTGCATACTAAGGAATAAGGAATGATCTAGAGTAACAGTTAATTCATATGTGTGATGAATAAAGACAGACGATGACCACAGTGGTAGTCTGAAGGGGGAGTGTGTGCTGAAGTGTTTCATTCGTCTGAGAATTTAGTGCATTGTCGATACCTGAGAGTTTGTTTATTTTCACAGTAAAGCTATTCTTTTTTTGCTGACTTTAAGGTCCACTGTTATTTTCCTGCAGATTTCAATAGGAAATGGTTAAGGATTTTTAGACAAATGTTAATTTTCAATTATTGGTTCAATTTTATTCATTTTTTTTGTTTTTTTTAATATGAAATATACCTATAGGAATATAGGTAAAAGAAAGTTTAATCTTTACTACTTTTTTAGTAGTTGTTCGGTTCTAATCCTAAGGGGTGGTATCCATCAGATGAGTAGGAAGGGTTGCTGACAGGCCTGACTTCTACCACCTTTGAAGAAAAGAAGATCTGCAAAAATACAGACTGGTAATTTTGGTAGTTATTTTTCAGGACTGTCTTAGGAGTGAGAATTCTGGAATAGAAGGCAGTAGTCATGAGGTCACCTCAGTATTGCCAGTGATTTCTCCGACCACTTAACTTCTGACTGATCGCTGATAAGGGAGATGTGAGAGCCTGCATCAGTAGTAGTATGATTCTAACATACAAACTTTCAGGTCTTGGATGAAAAAGCAATTGAAACACACTGTGCAGACTCAAATGATGCTCTAGTGGCAGGAGTGATTTTTAGCAACTTAGATAAGTAAAAGGATTTTATCATTATGATGTTTTGACACCAAGAGCTCTAGTGCCCAATTGCATTACTTATTGTTTTCTGATTAGGTACTACAATATATACACTCAGAACAAGTATGTTAATGAACTAATACTACAGGTACCTTAGTAGAGAATGCAGACATAAATACTTTGTACTTTTTATATGTTAGTAATGCATTAAATGCAAAATACTCTATTTAGAAATATTTAGGCTATATTTAGAAATGAATGAAAAGGCAGAAAAACCACTTTGAATGCATCTTTGCATGTTCACTACTGTATTAGAATGACTTCCATCAGTCTTATACTCAGCATCATAGGAAAAAAAAGTGTCATTTTATAACATAATTTGAGAAAACTCCACAACTCTTAGTACCTAGATGGATATGTATCTATGTAGTAGAAAAAATACACTCAAATATCTAGAAATTACCGTAGTCTGGGATCTTTCCTATTTTGCCCCTAATTAGACTCTGGAAAAATAGTGACGTCTTTTTTTTTTTCTCTCACCCACTGTGAAAGTTATGAGATTCTTTTGCTCAAATCACCCACAAGGAAAGCTTGAAAGTTCATGTTCCTTAGAGAGTTGCCAAATCTGCTAAAGAAGATTAAATGCCCACATCCCATGTGTCACATCCTGCAGCGAACAAGAAGGACAGCATACATAGCAGGGCCAGCATCTAGTCAGCTGCCACAGTGGGGCTATCAGCCCAGTCTAAGGGGGTCTTTTATTTCCAGGTAGTGTATCAGCCAAGATATTCATTCAAAAATGAGTAAGAACATCAAAGTTCCATCCTATTGCATCTTGGGATAATATTTGTTTAGCAGTTTGAAGTTATTTTGTGGCTCTAAAATTAGATTTCTGACTGGGGGCAGAGGGAGTTGGTTCCTGTTTGATTCTACCCACTTGCACTATAGAAGAGGATTAAAGGTCCTTTGCCTACCTGTGAAGTTGATTTTCAGCAAGTAATCCTTGTACAGCTTCTTCCCATCCAGGATCTTCATAGCATCGCAAAGCTTGGTCGTGTTGGGACAGAGTGTGCGCTGCATCTTGTGCAGGGCGTGGGCCATGGCATACACCGCGTTCACCACAAACATGATTTTGGATTCTTGCTCATAGTTGCTGCTGTCGATAGCCAGGTGCTTGTCACAAACGCGTCTGTGGTTCCGCTTGTTCTGGAGGCTGCACTGGAATTTCTGCTCCCAGAAGTCCCGGAACCAGGGGTTGCGGTGGTTGTTGTAGGGGTTGAGGCTCTGGAAGTAGTGGTCGAACTGGCGGACAGGATGTGAGGCCAGCTCCAGGGTGATAGCGCCGTAGGCCACGTGCTCACTGCCCTTGACGATGCTCTCCTGTGCGCCCCAGCCGTCACTGGCCACCCAGGTGAAGGAGGCGTTGGCACGGTTGGCTGCTGCGATGAGCTCGCGCGAGTCATCCCCACGCATGAAGAGGACCACAACGCGAGCATTGGGCTTCTGCAGCAGCTCTCGGATCACGCTGTCGTAGGACTTGCGGATGTTGGAGCGGCCCACCTTCTCTGCGGTGGCGATACAGATGTTGCGCAGGCGGGCTTCTTGCTCAAAGGCCTCGATCCCGGTCTCCCCATAGTCGCCCTCAGAAGCCACGGTGGACACATAGGTCCAGTTGAAGAAGCGCAAGATCTCGGCCATGGCTTTGGCCTGGTAGAAGTCCGGGGGCACTGTCCTGGCAAAATAATCGTAGCGCGACTTGTCGCTGAGTTTGGCACTGGTAGACGCATAGCTTATCTGAGGGATCTGGAAGAGTCGCAGCAGGTTCGCCACCTGCAGGAGAGAGAACAGGCAAGTACCTTTTTTAGAAACCCAGAATGAGTGGACATGGAAAATGAATAATACCAAACATAGCTTTTACCAGCTCCCTTTTCATCTCTAGATTGCTAAAAACAATTTTAAAGTAAGAATTATTTTACTTTTTATTTTAAGATTTCTGCCATAGGGCATGTGCACTCACAGAGATACAGAGAGAAACAGGGAAAGTGAGGGGGGACGGCCACAGGCAATCCCCTCTTTCATTTTCCTCTTGGGATTCTGGGCATGCACATGAGCCAGGTGTGTTTCAAACTGTTGGATCCTGGACTCGAATTATAGTTGACCATGTGGGAGTCCCATACCTTAACCACTATACTACATGCTGGCCCAGTTGCTAAAGTTTTTTTTTTTTTTTGAGAGAGAGATTTTTGCTATAAGGTGCGCATACTTGCAGGAGAGACAGAGCAAGGAAGAGTGAGAGAGAAAGAGAGAAATCACCCCCTGGGGGGGATGCCCCACCCTGTTGTCCCTTCTCTTCCATTCTCCTCTCTGGATTTTGGGCACACACGCAAATGCTTCCACTGTGAATTTTACACCTCTGGGTCTGGAACTTGAAGGATGGTTGACTATGTGGGAGTCCAGTGATGTAACCATTACACCATCTACTGGTCCCAAGTTTTTTGATAGTATTGAGATGAATGAATGATGTTTCCCTGGACACTGTATTTTGCAAATGAAGGAGAAGGTCCATAGCAGGTGGTGTTTGCTTTGGAAAGGGATAAAGCAGGGAAATTTAAAGGGTACCACTCTCTTCCAGACTCTGTGCTAGACTACGATAAATCCTAGTGAGCTCCCCTCAAAGTGGTTGTTTTAGGTTTCTGGGGTCCTGCTATAGCTCAAACAATATGCTACAGTCAATTGGCCATACTTGGTTTTTGAGACAATTTGGCTGCAGTTGTATAGAAAGAGCCTGGGTGTTGTCATATTCTCACTTCCTCCTCTTTTGCTAAAAATGTCAGTCTCTGAAAGCATTTAATTTGGGAACTGTATGCCACATGGACAGTTCAAATTAGACATTTATTATCTAGGTTAAACAAAAAAAGAGAGAGAGACAGAAGAAAAAAATCTGAATTTCTATTTGGTTCATCTAAAATTTTAGGGATACATTTTTCTAAACTCCTGAAAAGCTTGACCAGAATTTACTTTTTGCTTTCTTTTTCTTTTTAAGATTTGCTTCTGCAACCAGTATGTGAAAAAACAAAACAAAACAAAACAACATATAAATATACTATTTCTTATGGCATTTTTGAGTAAAAAAAATCACATAAGGAAGTATTGAGGATCTTGTTATGAACAAACCACCTACCTACTTCAAAATATTTAAAGCTTATTCAGAATAAAAAGTATTACTTTCTTATCAATAATATTCTATTGTGTTTATTATAGAATACAAAAGGAAATTGATACTACCTTATCAAGGAATGTTCTATGCATAGAATATTTGCAGAAATATTGGGCATCAGAAAAGTCATGATGTATTTTTTTTTCTGTTTTTCTGTGTAAAACTGTGCATGACATTTTCGATGACCCAATAAATATTTACAAATATCTAAACAGGTTATAGATGTACTATATATCTAATAAGTTTGTGTTCTGGCTACCTCACATGTTCTGAAAATTTGTATCTCTATATTGATTTTAGTTACATAATATACTAAGTGAACTTTATCAGAAATTACATGGACTAGTCCAATGTACCTTATGAGTATTTTGCAATTTTCCTTCTGAAAATTGTGCTTTTGCATTTATATTTGACATGTAGGAAGCACAGCTTGAAATAAGCAGCTGTTAGCAAAGAACACAAGCAACATAAAACAACTGACATCTGAGTCCTGATTAATCATCATTTTATCTGGCAAAGGAAACCAACAGCCAAGTTCATATACAGCTACACAGCATGTTCTTGGAGATCTGGCCTGCTATTAAAACCCACAATTGATATAGCCTAGAACTATCCAAAATATATTTTCTGTATCTTTACAAATCCTGGTACCTCTCAGTTTTAGAACACCTAGTACTTAACATGAAATATAATGCAAATTTACGACTCACAATCTTTTTTGCATTAGATGTTCCAGATACGGGCGAATTTGGGGGAACGGATGTGAATGGCTAGATGAAATCAAGTATACCATTTATTTCTTTTTTTCTCAGCACCTCAAGGTTCTGGGCTAGATCAATTCATTTGTGCCTAGGACTATAACTTGCTTATTTAGACTAATTAAAATGTCAGGTGGCAGTAAGTGGGTATTGTCATTACTTAGTCTAGAAAGAGTTACTGGCTTCCATTGGACTTAGGTGCCATTATGACTGACTTGGTGATGAGTCCTGTCAGAATTGACTTGATTTTGGAGTTTCTAGCACTAGAGAGCCCACCTCTTTTTTTTTTTTAAATTATTTTATTTAACTTTATTTATTTATTTGAATTTGACCAGAGAGGGACAGAGGAAGAGAGAGAGAGAGAGAGAGTGAGAGCGAGCCGCCAGGTCCAGGATTTGAGCTATGGTTGGCCATGTGGGAATCCAGCACCCTTAACCACTTTGCCACATGCCGGCCCCCAAGCCCTCCTCTTTTTGATGCACTAGTTTTCTCATCTTTGAGTTATATTAATCAGGACCCAGACATCTTGGGAGGTAAAGGGACCTAAAAAAAATATCCACAGACATTATTATCTGGCAGTTAGGAACCACAGTGAAAGGATCCTAAACCACTAAAACTTTTTCTCCCAGGGGGGTAGGAATAATGAGAGGCTGCTCAACAAAAATGTTCTTGTCTTTTTTTTTTTTTTTTTTGGGGAGGTTTTCGCTATAGGGCGCGTGCGCTAGCCAGACAGACACAGAGAGAGACATAGAGACAGAAAGCGAGAAAACAACCCCC
>NW_006160124.1:877050-902515 GCF_000334495.1 Tupaia belangeri chinensis
TTTTTTTTTTTTTTTTTTTTTTTTTTGAGAGATTTTCACTGTAGGGCGCGTGCGCTCGCCAGACAGACAGAGAGAGAGACATAGAGACAGAAAGCGAGAAATCACTCCCCAGGGGGGATGGTCACACCGCAATCCCTTCTCCTCCATTCTCCTCTCGGGATCTTGGGCACGCACGCACACGCGCCCAGCGTGAGATTTAAGCCACCGGGTCCGGGACACGAACCGCGGTCGACTACGTGGGAGTCCAGCGACATAGCCACTACGCCAACTGCTGGTTCCCTTGTCTTTTGACTGATGGGATCCTGTGGCTCTATATCTACCTCTCCTGGAAGTCTGAGAACAATTTTCAAACAAGGGGACTCTATAAGAGAATGAAGTAGGCATAGAACAACAGTGATATGAAAAAGATTCAGTTTTCTGCCCTGGGGATGGCACAGTGAGCTGGAGCTGTAGTCTGGGAAGGTGGGCTAGAATAAAACAGCAACACAGAGTCATATGTGTGTGTGTGTTTGCATGTATACACACACCCATGTATGTGTAACGAGGTGCCTGAAACCTCTTCTAGGAAGAGGCAATTTGGTGAGTTAAAACATGCAAACAGAACACTAATAAGTATGATCTCAATTGCACCACTTGAATAGCCTTTCAGATGAGAAAATAGAAGTTTACAGAGTGAAGTGACTTGTCAAAATTTCCACAATGAAGAGGCAGAAAAGCTAAGATTATAGTCAGTCTTTTGATTTCTCCGAAAGACTCAGCTCCTTCTTCAAAGGCAAGGTAATATGACATAGGGAGAGATGTAAAGTTTCAGATTTAAGTTATAATCACACAGGTGAAAAAGAGTAAAAGTAGAAAAAAAGTGAAGTTACAATGTAAAGTTAGATATTGCAGTTCAGCATGTACCAGAAATTCATGAGTGACTAAATTCAAAAACAGATTATTTAGTGATTTGTTTTCTTTAGATTATAGTTGAGAATTCCTCAAAACTGAACAGAGGAGAGTTGTTTCAGTGTTTGTTCTTTAAATTACTGTTCTTAGACTACTTTTTTGAGGAAGTGTCTTAAAGATCCCTAATATTTTTTAAAGCTTTAATATTTTAGTGCCAGCAACTATATTATCTTCTTTAATATTCATAACAATTTTATGAGGTAGATATTACTGTCATTCCATTTCATTGATTGAGGAACTGAGGTACAGAGTAACTGAGGATCTTATTGAAGAGTCTGAAGGCAATAGAAATAGGATTTGATTCCAGAAATTCCACCACAATACTCACCATATTTACTCAGTCCTTCCTATGCCCCAAGGCTATAATAGAATCCTCTTACTATAATGTCACAAGTGATATCATTCCAGTTAAAATATTTTTGTCTGTTTTTATTTCTGAAGCTGTAAACTCCTTTATTTGAAGACCATAAACTATTGTTCCTTGTTATCAAAAGCGTACTTTTCATTTGTCAGAATATATTTTATGGTGGCCTGGTAAACATTTGTTTACTGACGGACTATCTATAGAGTTAAACATGATGGTTTAAAGAATCTACTGGGAAATTTCTACTGAAAGGATGGAAGCTGCAAGCTATAAATATGATGAAGTTTGGCTTTATGATTTATCTGAGAAACACAATGACCTTACAGCACAGCATGTTATTTTCTAGGTCTGAAGAGGCTACATGCAGGTAAATGACACTTAACAGAAGCCTTTCCACATTTAGTTCATAATATCATCTTGTATTCAATGTTCAGATACTTTGGGGCATTCATTTTCTTGATGGTTTAAATTAAACAGCCATGGCTGTTTAATATCCATGGCTGTTATTGCAATACTTTTATCGTAGTCACCAAGTTCACAAATGTATTAGGTTTTTTTTTTTCCTCAAGAAGAAATGCTTAGGATGCTAGACTTGGCTGGGCATTATTACATTTTTTCAGCAGATACTATAGTCTGAAATGAGAATTTATGTCTTTTTTCCATATTTTTGGAGAGGTTTTTGCTGTAGGGCGCATGTGCTCGCCAGACAGACAGAGAGAGACAGAGAGACAAAGCGAGAAATCACCCCCCCCCAGGGGGGATGGCCATTCTCTCCTCCATTCTCCTCTCGGGATCTTGGGCATGCATGCACATGTGCCCGGCCTGAGTTTTTAAGCCACCGGGTCTGGGATGCGAACCACGGTCGACTACATGGGAGTCCAGCTTCATAGCCATTACGCTAACTGCTGGTCCCTCCATTTTTTGTAGTAGTAAGCTGATAAATTTTAGAATGGCCTTCACCTGCCAGAGTTGTCCAACAAACCAGTTACAAGTTATTGAACATCTGTCACCGTGTTTCTAATATTTTCCTCTCTGAATAACCTTGATTCTGTATAGTTTCTCTGATTTCCCATGTTCTCAAAGCTACATGCCTTTATATAAACATTGTTCCCTCTGCCTAGCATGACCTTTACCATTTGTCTGCTCAGTTAATCCATTCAAAGATCTCTTCTATAAAGAATCTTCCTTAATACCTCTCTTCATGCCAAATCCTGTGCCCATTCCCTGAGCCTCTTCCAGTCCTTTATGAATCTCTCCCATGGCATTAGTCAAAGTATGTAGTGGTTTATAGGTTATTCACTAATTATTCCACTGCAATGAGAACATTTAAGGTCAGGAATTCTGTATTAATCTATGCATCCTCAATGCCTTAAAGAGTATATAAATGCTCCATAATACTTGCTAAATGAATGATTTGATGGATGAATCAATAGTGTTCTGCTCCACCATGAAACATTTTCTGGTTACAAGGACAGAATTCTGTGTAGTGGGGTTGGCTGGGAGAAAGAAATCTAGCAAGGTAAAAGTATTCTCAAATACTACTGAAATATTATTTGCTGTGCAATGTGGATTCTTCACCAATATTCAATGTTTCATCAGAAAGAGATGATACATAATACAAAGAGTTGATTTAGACTTTCAGTAATCTGCAGTCAAAGTTTTCATACCATTAAAATAAGTTTCTCCAAGTTGGCCTTTTAGCCTAGTGATTTAGGAAGCTAGATACCATGTGGCCAACCAGAGTTTGAATGCCTGCCCCAGAAGATTGAAAAACATACTGGGCAGATGTGCATGCATATTCAAAATCCTAGAGAAGAAGGCATTATGATGTCACCATGCCCCATGAGGGGTGCTTTCTCCCTTTTTCTATCTCTTTCTTTCTGTTAGTCTGTCTGGTGAACAACTGTACCCTCTGGCAACTAAACAAACAAACAAACAAACAAACAAAACCCTCCAAACCATCTCTGTATAACTAGGAGTCTACAAAAGGAAGTCAATATCATACCAACTGGAATTGGCTATTGACTCAATTCTCTTAAGGCTAGAAACTGCATTTCGGTTCCAAGGAAAATAAACCAAGCAAAACCAAAACAAGCCTTATCCATGAAGTTCTAGTCCTCAAACCACATATTCATAAAGTACGATCCATATAAATATATACCTAAGGAAGACTTTACCAAATGAATGGATACGGAGGTCTACTGGGAAGGTAAAGGTTTTCTGGAGACACATGTAGCATGAATAAGGTACATAAGCAGTCAGACATGCACATCTCACAAACAGTGGCTCACGGATTCTTCTTTGGTAATATCTATACTTTACCTTTTAGCTAATGATAGCTGCTTATTGTGGAATGATGCTAATACTGACATCTAAACCATCGGTATTAACTGATGGGAATTTTGAATTAAAGATCAATTTATTCTGAGAGTTTTATTTCTTCCAACATTTTTAACAAGTAGGGATACTTCATAGAATTCCAGATTCTGTGCTTCATTTTAATGGTGTCTGGTGATGGGAACAAAGAGTATAAACTATGGAAACTACTTCAGTATTCTTGTGATGTTATAGGGAAAAAAAAGAGAATGTGAATTGGGAAATTCCAGGCACCTGTGAGCTCCCACATCAGTTTTGTAGTCACTCTTCCCACTCAGTATGTCCATAATGTATCTATTTCAAACATGAGCTTTGCGCCTTTTATGATAACATGATGCCAATTTTTTTCAACAGAAGACAAAAAAAGATTATGTGTGTTTAAAGTCTAGTAGAAACATTTTCCATTAAAGTGATTGTTCATCATCAATTTTTTTTCAGTACCTTCATAGTTATTGGCTTCTGAGTCTGTGCTAATACATGAAAGAGAACAAAATAACTGGCTTTTATGTGGACCTATGCTTAGCTACAAAAATTCCAGATGGCAAAGTGGAATCAAGGCTTACTTCTAAGACAAATGCCATTTATAGAGCTGAACTATATATATTTGGAAAAAAAAAATCATTGCTGCTGTTCTGGAAATCAGGAGACGAAATAATAGCGTCCATGGGTTTGTCTTTGTACACTGTTTTACTCATGTATCTCTTTGGGGTTGTTTTCCAAGAATGAGCCTATATCTTTAATTGCTTTTATCACACATGTGGTGCTGCATGTTCCATTTAGTTCTTTTAATTAAATGCTTATATATGAGCTTAGAAGAGAACCACTGAGTGCTGCATTTTGAACCATCTGCTACCTCATAACCTAGGTTATTACATAAAACAAGTTCTAGAAGTTGTGATGTTAAGAGTTCTCAGTGCCTCTCCAATTCAAATGGATCGAATTGCACTATCAGCTGTACATAATTCCAGATTGGCTTGTATTTTAGACTGAAACTGGAGGTGGTATATAGTTGAGAAACTGCCTGAGGAATTCAAGCTGTTCACATCATATGAGTTATCTGTCCATAAAGGATGCCAATCATATTGTTATTGTGGACAAGATTAGTCACTTTTTTTTTTCTTTTTGTCACACTACCTGCAACACATCTGGGAATGTTTTGCATGAAAACAGTTGCATGGAATTCATGTCTGAAGACCAGAGATTAATCTCGTTGTAACAATTCATATAATAGAGTCTAGCAGATACCAATTCACTCAGTATAATCTATAAAAGTGACCAACTCTTACAGGCCATGGGCCCAAATAACAGTATCAAATTTCCATATTGCCACTGCATTCAACATTATGACTCAATCTTCATGATTTTGCATGGACATTCAAAAAAAAAAATCTAGGTAGTTATGGTAGAAACCTGCAAAAATAGTCAAAATCATCCTAATTTCTATCCCAAAATTTTCCTAAAATCATTGAACTCAATACCTATAGTTTGCAACCAGATTATCAGACAACTTTCTTTTATTCTTTTGACAGTAAGGGATTTATAGATAATAAGGTTTTCCATTTTGACATTCTCATAGCTCACCATTAAGGCCGAAGTGATAATGAAACAAAGGATTCTTTGAATCATATCATTTGAGAAGACTGGCATTATAAGACATGCTGGTTCCTCACCATGACAATAGCAGTGCCATTCCACATTCAGTAAATGTCTGGCTTGTTCCCTTACTAACAAGGCACCATCTCAGGAAATCATTGTTTCCATCCAGACTTAGCAGGTACTTACAAAACAAACAAGAAGCAATGTTCCATCAAATCGGCCTGCATCTACTCTGTGCTTCTCACTTTCCCCATGAATTTTTATGAGAAATCATGGAATGAAGTAGGTCTGGTCACTAATGATGGGATGAAAAGTTCTTTTTTCTTTCTTGAGAGGTTTTTGCTATAGGGCGCGTGCGCTCGCCAGACAGACAGAGAGAGACATAGAGACGGAAAGGGAGAAATCACCCCCCAGGGGGGATGGTCACGCCACAATCCCTTCTCCTCCATTCTCCTCCTGGGATCTTGGGCACACACGCACACATGCCCGACGTGAGTTCTAAGCCACGGGGTCTGGGACGCGAACCGCAGTTGACTACGTGGGAGTCCAGCGACATAGCCATTACACTAACTGCTGGTTCCCAAGATGAAAAGTTCTATGATATACCTGGTCCAGAGTGTGCTTGTCAGCAACACCTACAAAAGCATAACTCCCAGGGTGAATTGACATCAAAAGACTATTACAGACACATCCTTTAGTGCCCTAGATATTGATTTTTGACAGTGTTTCTTATAGACTTAACAGAGCCACAAGTTAAACTAATCCATATTTTCCTGTGGCCTCTGAAGTCACTTATATAACAGTAATATGACAAATACAGCCTTATAATGTAATACACATGCTTGTTGGTTGTTAACTAGGGTACAAAAACTGTTGGGTGTGACTAGAAGGAGCTAAAGGCTCAACATTTCCTTACATGATTATTATTACTCTGAGGTCCTGTGGCAAAGGGATATACATCATATTATTTATAGTAAAAAAAACCAAACCAACCCATGTTATTCACAGTTTCCTTGTTAACTGTTCATTACTTGGACAGAGCTATTGGGCACAAAAGAAGCAAATAGCGTAGTAGTTCAGCGCATAGGGTTGGAATCAGACAGGCTAACATTGGAACCCAGCTCCTTCTCTTACCTAAGCTGTGTGACCTTAGGTGAGTTATTTTAACTCCTTAAAGTTACTGTCTTTTGTTTGTAAAAAGGAGTAATAGCAATCCCTCATTTATGAAGTTATATAAGTATTAAATAACATATATGAAGTACTCAACTGACTAGTACAGAGTAAATGGTAAATGCTTAAAAGTAAACAATGATGATAATATCTAATTTAGTAGTCATTCACGAAACAACCTTTTTTTTTTTTTTTTTTCCAGAGAGAAATTTTTGCTCTAGGGCACATGCACTCTCCAGAGAGACAGAGTGAAAACGAGAATGGCATAACCAAAGTTATGTTTTAAAAAGGACTACAGTAGATGATATCCAAATTGAAGAGAGTCAAGAAGGGTAATTAAATGGACAAAATTCTCACTCTAATTGAGACTGTGAGTTCATGAAGGCCAGGGACCATGTAATCCCAATCACACTGAATTAGTTAATAATAAAAATACCAAGGATAGAAGTTTAAAGAAAAAAATTGAGCCTACTTAAAACAAATATTTGGTTGGTAGTAATTACTGAAGTACTTATGTTTTAATTTGTTCTCCAGTTTGTGTCATTACTGGTCACCTTGACTCATTCTCAGAAGGAAACTAGTCTTAAATAACAAAATGGCTGTTGGAGACTATAGAAATGTTGAAGAGTTTTCAAATTCCTGAAAGCACCTTAGAAAAGATAACACAAATATTTTCTTTAACAAAGAAATAACAGCCAAGTAGGCTAAACAGTCATTGATAGCAGTTGAAATTCACTGGATAACACCAACATACATTAATTGGTATATTTATTTAAATCTTGTATAAGTAATATTCCTTGAAACTACTTTGTAAACATAGATAATATGTGTTTTGTGGATGCAGTTTTTTTTTTTTTTTTTTTTTTTTTTTTTTTTTTTTTTTTTTTTTTTTTTTTTTTTTTTTTTTCTTTTTGGTGGAAAGTTACCTTTTTATAGAAAAGTTCTGAACAAATTGTTGATCATGTGTTCAACTACATCTGCTTTCCACATTGGGAAAGCTTAATTGCCTGGTTTATATTCTATGAGGCCTCACTGGGGACCTGATGGCATCTAACCAAATTGGAGGCACAGTGCCTGGGAAGAACCAGCTAGTTCTTGGGGGTAGGGAGAGGGCTTGCATACCCTGCAAATCCAACCCAATTAATTGATGACCGGTCTCTCAAAATGCTATACCATTCTGACGACTTGGCAAAGAAATTTGATCGATGTCAAGAACATAATTTTTGAAGGTGTTGTTTCTGTTGTATTCTCCCTTGTGTTGCTGTTCCCTGGGTTGGAACATAAAGTCAAAGAGCTGGCAAGAACCCGACTTTGTCACAAATAACAAAAACAGTGGCCCCACAATTTTAGTGTTTGAAGTCCCCCTGATATCCTGCCTGGAGAAGCAGGGTTAACTTAGAGTTTAACTGGTGTGTTTTGGAACACTATTTTTTAACTTCCAAAGTTCACTGATTGGAAAAACACTCTTGAGTTTTCAGATACATTTTTGATTTTTATAAACTGCTAAGAATTGGCTCTGTCCATATCGATAAACTGAGCCTTGTACTTATTGATCATTTAAAAGCACATATTTAATGGTAATTTGGAAAGAGAACTTTGTGTCACTGAAGCAAAACCAACTCTTAAAAATGTCTAATCAATGCTTAAGAATTAAATGTAACTATTTCAATCAGTTTACTTATTAACCTGTGATCATAGTATAAGACACTTGTTGATGTCTCAGGAATATTTGTACTCCTTGCTTTGGTTCTTGACTTTGATCCTAGATGTGTGACTTGCAGTATAAGCCTGGTTCACAGTCATGGGCTAGTCTATTGCCTGGTGAACTGAAGGCCTGTGAATAGCAGTCCTAGAGTAACCTTTTGTCTTTCACTGGAGTTGTTTCCAAGTAAACACATGACAGAAGGAGAATTAATTAAGGAACAAATTAACCCCAAAGCAAAGAAAACAATGGTATATCTGAGATAATTACCTCTAGTGAGAAATTTCTACAGTGAAGCAATGTTAACAAGAGCATTTTAAAATTGCTGTTGCTAGTATCTCCCTCCCTGTAATAAAATCCTTGAACACCATTGCACTTTCTTGAAGAAGGGGGAACAGAAGCAATGGAAGGAAGTTTCAAAACACTCAGCTTTTTGAGATTGCTTTAGAATGAAGACTAGGGAAGGAAATAAATAAAAAGATTCTATCTAAGATAACTTTAGGGGCAGGTTTTTCTGAAGCTTAGGCTGTGTGAGGGAGTGATCAGGATAGCAGTGTGAGATATCTGGATTTTAATGTTGATTCTGCTACTCTTAAAGTGATAGAAATGTGAACTTTGGACTTGGCCTGTCTGAGTCTTAATTCTTCGTGGGACTGTTCCTCTTGGAACAGTGGTAGGTATGTGGTAGGGAGTATGTAGGTAGCAGAAGTGGAATTTTGTCCCATCCACTTCCCTGGTCACATCAACTCTCTTTACATCAAACCACGTTTTCCATTGTAAGAAAATGCTTATTTATCATTTATGAACATCCAGACTGATCTAGAATAGGTGGCCATGGTTGTAACTCCAAATGGAGATTTTAGTGGGAATTCTCAGCCTTCTCGAAGAGTAGCTGGATATCATGTTGTTAATTCTTTCAATGTATTCAAAAAATACTTAGTCTCCACTGGGTAGAGGCATTATGGTAGCTTCTGTAAAAATAAAGACAAAAATATGTGGTTCCTAAATTTAAGTAGCTTATATTAGGGTAGAAAAATAGATATGCAAATAAGCAATTATATTCATTAAGATAGCAATGGAGGTGTGGTTAGTGGTAGTTCGGAAAAATTTTGTTAAACGGGTTGGGGTTGAAGCAAAGGACGGAAGGAGAGTTGGATTTGGCAAAGCATACAGACAGCTAGAGGATATTACATTCTAGGTAGAAGAAACACTATGTTCTCTCTTTTATGAAAAACTGTACAGAGACTATCCTGTAGACCATGAGATGGCAACTGTCCAGGGAGACTTCAAAGACAGGTTTTCTGTATACACAAATCCCAAAGTCTTTTCCTGCTCAACTCCATTCCTTTCTGCTCATCATGTTACCTTTCTGGTCTCCAAATACTTGTGTTGTCAAGTGATACTCAGGAGCTACATTTGTTCCTATTTTACATATGGACATCAAATTTCATAATTTGCTTATACCATCAATAAGATGTCTACTATTTTAAAAAATTTAGTTTATATTATCTCTGTATCATGTCATTAAGATATTATACAATAATGTTCATGCTATATCTAAAATGTATGTGCTTAATATGAGGGAGAGTCTTCAAAAGTTCATGGAAGGGGCCAGCAGATGGTACAGTGGTTAAAGCTCTGGACTCCCACATAGCTGACCAGGGTTTGAGTCCTAGATCTTGAGATTTGTTTTCTCTTGCCCTTCTTTCTCTGGTGAATGAACATGTCCTATAGCAAATTTTAAAGTAATAGTAGTAAATAAAATAGTGATTTTTTTTTTAACTTTGTGGAAGATGTTATTATGAAAAAACAATCCATGGATTCCAATATTTCTTTCTACCCAAGTAAACTTGTACTTTAATATCATTTTTCCTTGAACTTTTTGAAGTACCCACATAAATTCTTATTTTGTGATGAAAAATGATTTTATGTAAGTAGTATAGTTGTGAAAATAGGGAATCAAGACACTAAGTGAACCAAATTCACAAAAATGCTATGATAATCAAGGGAGATAACAAATAGCTGGGGGTCATCAAGTGGCATAGTGGTTGAGATACTAGATTCCCACATGGCTGATCACGGTTTGAGTCCTGGACCTGGTGACTTACTTCAAAAAAATTTTTTTTGGACAGGTTTTTGCTATAGGGCGTGTGCACTTGCCAGACAGACAGAGGGAGACAGAGAGATAGAAAGCGAGAAATCACCACCCAGGGGGCATGGCCATGCCGCAGTCCCTTCTCCTCCATTCTCCTTTTGGGATCTTGGGCACACACGCACACATGCCCAGCATAAGTTTTAAGTCATTGGGTCTGGGACTCGAACCGTGGTTGACTACATAGGAGTCCAGTGACATAGCCATTACGCTAACTGCTAGTCCCTGGTGACTTACTTTTTCACTCCCCATCTCTCTGTCCATCTCTCTCTGGTCAAAATGAAAGAATAATGATAATAAATAAAATTAAAAAAACAAAACAAAACAATTCACTGGACTTCATCAAGTTGGTCTTGATAGAAAAGTATATCTTCCTTATTTTACTTCATATTTTGGATATTTTCTTTGTAATAGCCAATACTCTAATAGAATTTTTTGGTTGAGCAACCTCTATTAATAATTTAGGAAATTAAGAAATATACTTAAATGATATATAGTTCAAATGTAACATAATGGTCAGTTATCTCAATAACAGACCAGTTTTCATTTGAATATTTCCAGTGACAGAGGACTCACTCTCCACTTCCCTTTCAGGTTATTTCATTTCTAAAAACACTTCCTTTTGTTGATCCTAGTTATGCCTTGATCTAGTTCAGTGATTCTCAGAAAAAGGAATGTGTATAATTTTGTAATTTGGCTGTATATGGAAACACTTTTGGATGTCACAACATGGAGCACTGCTGCCATTTAGTGGGTAAGTAGCCAAGGAAGCTACTAAATATCCCACAATTTATCTACAGGACAATACACAACAGAGTTATCCAGTCAAAAACTGCCATGGCTGAGAAACTCTCCTGCTGATACACTCTATTTCTACGGAACAAGTGTAACTGTTCCCTGTCAATAGTCTATCAGTTAACTATCTGAAGGCTTTTGCACCCTAAGTCCTTCAGCTATTTTTCTAATGTTCTTATTAGACTAGCAGTTAATGTATAACTATTTTCAAAAACATTCAAATTTAAAGGAGGAATGAATCATCGAGAAGACAAATGATGCATATAAATTGACCAGTGGTGGTCCACTTTTACACTGAGGAACTGGGAGGGAAGGTATAATGTCTCTACATGCTCTCTCTCTCTCTTATCCCATTTAGCAAAAAATCTATGAAATTGATGGCAAGAATTTAGTTTATGGAGTTACTCCTCTTAGGGATACAATGTGAACAATGAAGGGCATGTCCAAATCCATGTCATGATAAACTACATCATAATGATCAAATCCCTGAGTTAGAGAGTTCCTGAGATGTTGATAGTGCTAGAAATTTTGAAAGAAGGTCTGATTATACCAAGGAGGGAAAGCGCTAGTAAGATCTTTCAAGCCTTCTTTTTTCCTTTTCCATGATCTCAAATTTTAGATTTCATCTAAGTCAAATTCCTACTTGTTGCTGAGGTCCCATTAACACTCAGGAACAAAGCAGTAACTGAATCCTCTTAGACCTGCTGTGTTCTAGCTAAAACTTGCTCCCTCTAGGCAAGGAAGACTGAGGAAATAATACATTCTCTGAAAAATGTAAGGGACATTTTCATAATATTTCAAATATTGCAAAGTATAGAAAAGAGCAGGATATAATCTTAAAAGTGCTTATTTCCTAGAGGCAAACAAATAGATCCCATGTATATTTACTAATATAGAAGGATGCTAGCTTTCTTTGATTACCAAATTAAGAAATCAATACTATTGCTTTATGAAAGGGACCACCACAGAGTAGTTTGTTGTACTTAATAGGAGTGTTGGGAAAGTAATTACTCCACTTTTCATCAATGGTAATACAGCTTAACCCAGCAAGTAAGAATTTCCCTCTCATGCAGTTTTTACTGTTTGCAAACACTGCCTATTGTATGAACTAACACAGAAGGAAATATCTCCTCTGCCGACTTTCAGAAGATATCTCCTTCTTTAGTGGAAAGATAGGAGAGAAAAGGAAGCTAGCTAGAAGATACCTCCTGAAGCAAAAGTAGTTAAAAATGAGTGGCAGTGCCATAAGCCATATTCTGTTACCACAGTTACCAGATATCAGTGTATGGCTACAACCAGTCACAGCAGCAGGAGTAGGTATGTATAAGAGGTACTCAGAAAAACCATCACTCCTAAAATATTTCCTTTGTTAGTGTGAAAGAGCGTCATTAAGATTTTGTTGCTTTGGGTTGCCGTTGACTGTATTTCTTGGTATTCTTATTAAAGGACAGATGTGTTTCAAAAGGATAATATATTTTAATTCCTAGCTATATAGGAGCTCCCTAAGACCTGCTTTCATTCATAATGTCTAGGTGAAAGCATGACATTTTGTGGAAGGGTGCCTACTGATCAATATACAGACTGTCTCACTCCCAGGTTACTTTGGTCTATACTAGTATGTGGCCTAATCAGAGCCTGGGTAATCAGAAGACCTGGGGACCATAGAGGATGGAGAAGAATTCCCTCCTTTCTTCTTTACCACAGCCATTACTTCTGTCAAAGTATTTATCCCCTTGTCCGTGGGCATCTACCACAACTTTCGGATCAGTGTCCTCAGATGCAGCAATTTGTTCACAACATAACCTAGTTAGCTTTTCTCCAATGCACAATTCAGCCATTCTCAAAACCTTTCTACAGGTCATTTCTTACTTTGTGAGCCACCTGACCATATTCTGGACTCTAGTGATTGTTATTTCATAGCACTGTACCTGAAACCAAACTTAAAGTTCTTTGAGGTCAAAGCTGTGTGCTCTATGACTTTGGGGGTCTCTTTCACCCCATCACAGTGCAAAGCACACAGCAGGAGCTTAAAACTGACTGACCTGGTTGATTAATCACTTGAGGACCAGCAAAGACTTCATGAGACTGTGGCTACTGGGAAAATCACAGGGTTGGTTTTAGACTTCTGCTGACTTTTCTTGTAATTGTAGGGACATAATAGTGTTTATTGAATCTGCTGTTTGGTGAGGCATTTCCCTATAAATTTTCCCAACTTATCTTTTCAACAACTTTTTGAAGTAGGTGTTATTTTCCTTTTATAATATCGGGTCGTTGAAAAAGTCATTTTGTAGTCTTCTGTTTTTCGACACAAAAATACATCGTGAGTTTTCCAATGACCCAATAGCTTAACCTGTCAATGGTGGCATTTGAATTCATACCTGCATCTTTCTGAGGCCCATGGTATAATAGTTTTGGATTCCTTATTTATACCATAGAGACAAAAACTACATCAGCATTTTTGACTTTGTGATGATAACTACTAGATAAATGAAGTAATAAGCCAGTCCTTTGATGAGTAAGAAGTAGCTTCTTCCCTTGAGGAAAAGTACAGGGTTTTAGTACCCCACATTTTGTTTTAAATAAGTCTGACCTCTTCCAAGGAGTACATAGGTAGCAAAGAATAAAATTAAATTGAAAAAAATCTCTTTGTAAGGGCTATTTTGTTAATTACTTTGGATAAATCAATATTTACACATTTGCTGTAGAATGTCATTGACTGCACTGAGAGAAACTAAGGTCAGAAAAAAAGCATATTATGTAATTCTTTACTAGTGGTAGTAATAGGTATAATATAAATGTTATGAAATAATTGACACTCATCTGTGAAATTATTGAAGTATGACAAATACATATTTTTAATTCTCTCTTCTCAAGTTGCAAATTCCATCTCTCATGATCCAAGTATAGAAATAGTGGCAAAATTAATATGATGTGCTTTCAGATGTGCAAGATTTTCTATCCATCTAATGATGTCAAAGGGTGTTTATGAAAAGCCAATTATCCTAATTAGTCATAATATGACTGTGTGTTCTGTGAAGAAAAGAAATTTGAAATAGCTCATTTTAAACAGCACACAATTGTACGTAGAATTTTAAATGCCTCAAATCTGGGGTATAGAAATAAGGTTATTCCAATGCAAATAGAACCAATTTAAGTGGTTTGTGACATATAAAGACAACATGAGCATAATATGATTTCCTTTAATTCTTGAGGCTTTTATTATGGTAATTTGGTAGGAGGCAAAATATGTGACTCTTAGGATCATAGACTTTTATTATGTGACATTCATGTTCTCATCAGAAAAACATATTGAACTTAAAGTAACATGAACATATGGAAATTATATGGGCTAGTTAAAAGAGCACAGAAGTACAAAATATTTCAGTTCTTGTTCTTATACTACCTATCAATGGGAGTTTTTATGAAATCAGTCTTTCTGGGGATAGAATTGGGAAGATGAGAAGGTTAAACTAGAATGATTTCTCAGTTCCTTTCTACCTCTAAAATTCTGTAATCCTCTAAGTAAGTATCACAAGAGTTTGAATAATATGCTTCTTTCTTGAATGAAATTCTGAGTCAACTATCAGTTTTTTATATAGCTTAATTTGTGTGCTAAATGATTCCTTTTGGGGGGGTTAGTAATTATCTAGCTTTGCTGCATACATTTTCAGGTGTATATTCTGAGAGATTATCTCTGAACCAAAATATGCTGTAGTAAAAAATAGTTCAAAGACATAGTATAGTGATATTATATACCATCTTCTGGTAGGCTGTATCAGTGCCTTTAAATCACTACTTCGTTTTATATTGGCATGCTTTGTTATATAACTTTACAGCACTCCGAATGTGAGCAGGGCACACTTCCCTGCTCCTTGACTCTGGGCTGAGCCCTGTGCATTGCTTTGATTAATGAGATGATAGTAGATGTGATACAAAGCAACAACTTGAAAGGGCTGAGCAGTTAGTTTGTATTCTCTTGTACTTCTGTCATCACTATGAGAAGACATGCCTGGGCTAGCCCACTGACTTCAGGAGGGTAAGATACAACTCGAAGCAGAGCCACCCCTAACTAAACCCAGCTTTCATCATCTCTCTCCAGTTGATCTTCAGATTTAAGGCTAATAAATAACTGTTCTAACCACTGAATTTTGGGGCAATTTGTTATGTTGCAGTAGCTACCTGATATATGTTTTAAATAATTTTCATTGAGAGAAATGACCTGTCTGAAAACCAATATCATCAAATCCTCATAGAAATGAACAAATACATTGTTTATCTTACCATTCATAAAGTTGTTAAGATGTTTTCCTTAAGATGTTCTCCTTGCTCTCTCAAGACATAAAAACAAAAAGACACAGTTTTTAAGTGATGGCATTAGCCAACCTTACCTGTATGGAAACACTGCTGTAAGAGCCACCAATGACTCCTGCAATGAGCAGTGGGATGTTTTCTTGAATGGCATAGGATCCATCCGGACACATATACTCAGCTTCATCCACTTTAGTCAAAGATGCCCTGACAAACTCCAGTGATTGCTCTAATGCATAGGTATCCCGTGAACATGTATCCAAAATGTGAACACCCAGTTTCACTCCTGGTAGCAAGTAGTTGTCTTTGTTGATTTCATCAATAGCAAACAACATGGCTTCCAGGCGTTGGATCCCACGGTCTTCATTGATTCTCCCACATTCTTCAGTTCCAGTGCCTTTTTCATTGATAGGAAATAGGCCCCCTAAAACAAGGTCACCTTCTATTTTAATCTCCCTCCTCATAAAGTTATGATCCCCTAAAGAGAGTAAAAATCCCTTTGAAAACAAAGCTAAGGTAAAAACTTGAAGTCTTGTCAACATCTTCATGAATCCCGTTTTCAAACTTCTGGGAGATATTAATGGATGAAGTCAATGTTGCCTGCTAGTCTTCTCTCATTTCCAAACTGGATCTTTGGCCTGTCCTTCACATAAAGGAGGGTCAGACTAACAGAGTATGTCATCAAATTCCTAAAGAGATAAAAATTTTATGAACAAAAATGATAGAGAAACAACAGTGATCCTACCGATGGTTCCTAATCAGACCTTTGTTAGAAGTATTACCTGGAGCTACCATTTGCTAAACATGCACCGCACCACTGCATCAGGCACTCTCCCACAGTTGTTTCTGTGCTATAGACCTTACCTATTTCAGAGGAGTGGGCACTGGGGACTAAAGAGGTAAACTGACTCAACTAAGTACACTTAGAATGGAGGTAAGGTGGGGCCAGCAGGTGACATGGTGGTTAGGGGCACTGGATTTCCATGTGGCCAACCGCAGTGCAAGTCTCAGACCTGGTGGGTTGCTTTCTCACTTTCCCTTTCTCTCTGTCTCTCTCGGATCAAATTAAAAAAAAATAATAACAACAAATGGAATTAAATAAATACTAAAAAAAAAAAAAAAAAGAATGGAGGTAAGGTTCAGACTCTAATTTTCCATCTCCAAGCTTGAAACTCTCATTTGTTATTGGTAAGGCAGTAACTTGACTATCAGTATGTAATTTCTCTTTTGGCTATATTTGTAAATTTACCCTTTTAACAGATGCTTTCCCTTTCCACTTAGAAACAAAACAAAACAAAAGTAAATGTCACCATTTCTGCATTTCTTCCATATCTCTGTCCTTCCCTTTGTAGATGAGCTCTCTAAAACAGTGGTATGTATCATTGTCCCACCTCTCATCACAGATGCCTTCAGCCCACTGCAATCAAGATTCTACCTCTCCTGCTTCAACAAAATGGCACTGAGCAAACCTACTGCCTATATAGTAGCTTCTATGTTGAATAAATTCCTTGCAGCCCTCATTTCACTTGACCTTAGCTGAAATTTTGGCTATTTTCTACTTGTTACATCTTCCTAGGTCTCTGTTCTTATGCTTCATGTCTGACTACATCTGAAATTCCTCTCTTGAACACCTATCATCTCCCATTTTTTTACTTCCCTATTTCTGAGCTAATTCATTTATTTTTATAGTTTCACCTACCATTTAAATGCATTCCAAATTTCTGGCCCATCAAATGACCACTGAATAGCTTTACTTAAACATCCCTCAAACACCTCAAGGTCTACATATCATAAACTCTCTCTTATCTCTGTGAAAATATCTTCTCCATATCCAGGCTCTGGAGCCAGAAGTCTGTAGTCCTCCCTCATCTCCTCCTCATCCAATTAGCCAATCATCCCTGTAAAGACTACCTGTTTAACATCCCTGCCTCCACTGTTCTAGGGTCTTATCTGTAGCAGGACCATAGCAGTATGTTCTAGGTTTTTATGAACTGTTGCCAGCTTCCAATACACCTTGTTGTGAATAAGAAAAAGATATTCCTTTCTCACATACAACATTTTAAAATTTATTATTATATAACCTGTACAACTATAAACGATGGAAAGTCTGTGGAAAGTGTCACCGTAGATTGCTGGTGACTGCCTCCCCTAGCCAGTGTAAGGCAACTCCTGAAGTGGCCCTCCCATTTCAAGGAGTATAATGACTGTGTGTGCTTGCTGGGGTTTGGACTGTATATTACAGTTTAGGTTAATTCCCTAAACCAAGCTTCTTTTTACATCATAGGCCAGAGTATTTGCATCTATTAGGAATAAGGCAAAGACCTGCTGTGAGGATCATATTTTTGATATTAGGCTTGGGTCCTTTGGGGAACTTTTCAAAATCCTTGTGCAGAGCATACAAACATGAACTGATAGATATACAGCATATAAACCGATGGACCTACTGTGGTATTCTCTGACATCCTGCCCCCTAACACTAGGATAAACACTCGGTCAGCACTCGTTCTGCTTCCCTATTCCCCCTCTTGATGAGATGAGTTCACTGTTGTCAGGATCAGGTGAGAGAAATGACACATGGGTCTCCTGGAGTATTCTTCTAAAACGAGGTGTAGCTGCATACCCTTGCCTGTGTGGTTGCCTGTCTGTTCTCCTAGTTCTATACGTAATTGTGGTTGGTGGGACTTTATGAAGGAGAATGCTCTCGGAGTCAATTGGGATGCCTGAAAGCCACAGCCTCTGTGTGCGTTCAGATAAATTAGAAAACTAACAACCCAAAGGGTGTCCCATTGGAAGAGATTCCCAGTCTAATGTACAGTCTACATTGCTGCTCAGAGTGGCACATCTCATAATAATCGATGCTGACATTTCCTTGCTTGAAGATTAAAGAATGGACTACCTGTAATAAAGCTTTTCTCAGGGCTCTATGACCTTGTATATGGCTAGTCCTGAAGTCTTACTGGTTACTGTGCCCATCAGTGTTATTCCACCTCTACCTTCAGAACTTAAACCCCAGACACACTGAACTGTATGCACTTCAGTGGAAACACAGGATGCTGGTGACTTTTGTTTCTGCTCATACCACTGTTTGCTGGATACGACCTCTATACTTATTTCTCAAACACTCACCGTTAAAGACTGAACAGTCAACTACCAGAAAAGTTCAAGTATTCTTTCCTATTTTCCTTCCTCAACTTATTTACTTTCTTTATATGTGGGCTGTAGTTTGTTCAAGAAATGTTTGCTATTGCTAATATAATTCATATTTTTTTGCCTTGTGTGTTCATTGGGAATAAATGAAATGGCATAGCATTTTGAATTCTTAAGGTACCAAGAAAAGAAAAGACAAAACAATGCAGCTAAAAAAAATCAAGATAGGAACCTGTCTAGTGTTTACTTCAACATTTTTGACATTTCTCCCTTCTTCTGTTAACAGTGCCCTTTAAAACCAAGCTTTCCGTTCCTTTTGCATGGGGCAGGTGATGTTTTGTTTTTTCTTCCTTGAGACAGTCAGCTTGGTTTTGTTTTGTTTATTTACTTAAATTTGAGTCTCTGCAATGACGAAAGCATTCATTGAAATGCTTGATATTAACTCAGAGCCTCTCTGGGAAACCTGCACAGGGCACCAGAGGTGTAATAATAATATTTTTAAAGCTGATATTGCAGCCCTTTTTAAAAAAGCTTCATATCAATTTCTGTTTTCTCTTTGATCTTTATGTACAATTCCCTTTGAAGCAAAACTACTATGTAAGGCACAAGACAGTGTGATCATTATCACTGATGATAAAGATGCAGATATTGCTATATAAAAATAATGGTTTTATATAACGAATAAAAGAGAAGAGTTAATTAAAAGAAGGCCATTGACACAGGCTTACTATCTACCTTTATTAAAAATGTAAATATCTCTTAAATGTGGAGAAAATTTAACTACTCAAAGATTAAAGATGACCGTATATTCTATGGAAAGTTTGATTCTCTGTTGGAAAAGTGCTCTTAGTCAAAAACAACTTCATATAACATATCACATTATACTGACAGTAATAGTATGTATCAGTCTACCTGTTTCACAGGTAGGGGGTTATGTTTCAATTATCTCTGTCTATCTATCAGCAATTTAGAAGATAGTATATGGCTAGTCCTGAAGTCTTACTGGTTACTGTGCCCATCAGTGTTATTCCACCTCTACCTTCAGAACTTAAACCCCAGACACACTGAACTGTATGCACTTCAGTGGAAACACAGGATGCTGGTGACTTTTGTTTCTGCTCATACCACTGTTTGCTGGATACGACCTCTATACTTATTTCTCAAACACTCACCGTTAAAGACTGAACAGTCAACTACCAGAAAAGTTCAAGTATTCTTTCCTATTTTCCTTCCTCAACTTATTTACTTTCTTTATATGTGGGCTGTAGTTTGTTCAAGAAATGTTTGCTATTGCTAATATAATTCATATTTTTTTGCCTTGTGTGTTCATTGGGAATAAATGAAATGGCATAGCATTTTGAATTCTTAAGGTACCAAGAAAAGAAAAGACAAAACAATGCAGCTAAAAAAAATCAAGATAGGAACCTGTCTAGTGTTTACTTCAACATTTTTGACATTTCTCCCTTCTTCTGTTAACAGTGCCCTTTAAAACCAAGCTTTCCGTTCCTTTTGCATGAGGCAGGTGATGTTTTGTTTTCTCTTCCTTGAGACAGTCAGCTTGGTTTTGTTTTGTTTATTTACTTAAATTTGAGTCTCTGCAATGACGAAAGCATTCATTGAAATGCTTGATATTAACTCAGAGCCTCTCTGGGAAACCTGCACAGGGCACCAGAGGTGTAATAATAATATTTTTAAAGCTGATATTGCAGCCCTTTTTAAAAAAGCTTCATATCAATTTCTGTTTTCTCTTTGATCTTTATGTACAATTCCCTTTGAAGCAAAACTACTATGTAAGGCACAAGACAGTGTGATCATTATCACTGATGATAAAGATGCAGATATTGCTATATAAAAATAATGGTTTTATATAACGAATAAAAGAGAAGAGTTAATTAAAAGAAGGCCATTGACACAGGCTTACTATCTACCTTTATTAAAAATGTAAATATCTCTTAAATGTGGAGAAAATTTAACTACTCAAAGATTAAAGATGACCGTATATTCTATGGAAAGTTTGATTCTCTGTTGGAAAAGTGCTCTTAGTCAAAAACAACTTCATATAACATATCACATTATACTGACAGTAATAGTATGTATCAGTCTACCTGTTTCACAGGTAGGGGGTTATGTTTCAATTATCTCTGTCTATCTATCAGCAATTTAGAAGATATTACTTTCTTTTTAGAGGTTTTTGCTACAGGGCACGTGCACTTGCCAGAGAGAGAGACAGAGACAGTGAGAAGGAGAGGGAGAGTACAAAATCACTTCCCCAGGGGAGATAACCATGCCACAATCCCTTCTCCTCTATTCTCTTCCTGGGATCTTGGGCACGCATATACATGCAACCGGCAAGATTTTCAAGGCCTCAGGTCTGGGACTTGAAGTGTGGTTGGCCATGTGGGAGTCCAGCAATGTAACCACTATGCCATTTGCTGGCCCAAAAGATATTTCTTTTAGGGGGTCAGCAGGTGGTGTGGTGGTTAAGGGCACTAGGCTCTCACATGGCTGATCATGGTTCGAGTCCCAGACCTGGAGGCTTGCTTTCTCACTTTCCTTTTCTCTCTTCCCTCTCTCTCTCTTTCTCTCTCTCTCTTTCTCTCTTTCTCACTCTGTCCCTCTATAGTAAAATTAAAATAAGTAAATAAATAAATAAAGTTAAATAAATAATTCTAAAAAAAGATACTACTGGGACCAGCAGTTAGTGTAATGGCTATGTCGCTGGACTCCCACCTAGTTGACTGTGGTTCGAGTCCAGACCCGGCGGCTTAAACTCATGCCGGGCACAAGTGCATGCATGCCCAAGATCCTGAGACGAGAATGGAGGAGAAGGGATTGCAGCGTGGCCATCCCCCCTGGTGGGTGATTTCTCGCTTTCTGTCTCTCTTTCTCTCTCTGTCTGTCTGGCGAGCGCACATGCCCTATGGCAAAAACCTCTCCAAAAAAAGGAAGTTTTGATTAGGAGAATACTAAAGAAACACACATACTATCCTATTAGAAGCTTCAGAGATGCAGTCACTCATCAAATATTTATTGAGTGTGTGCTAAGCCTGGAGTTGGACACCTAAGTGATACACTTTAATTGTACACAAATTAACATTATTCCTGAAAAAGTCAAATAACATTCTAAATGCTTAGACATATTTATATAGAGAGTGATGAAAAAGTACTCATCTGTTTCTCATCATTTGTGAGAATCTTGAAAGTTAAGTATATCATGGATGTCCTTTAACATGATAATAGTTATTAAGTGCTTGACATAAAAAGCAGTCTATTCAGACTACGTACATCATATAAATTTAAAAATGAGATATGGAGACTATAAAAACAACTTGATAATAATGTCATGTAAAATATTTCCCTTTAAGTCCTCTGACAGGGCATTATTAGGTAACATTTACTATAGTCTTAGAGACGTATAACTCAAAAATCAATTAGAATAAGGTTTAAATACACTGTCTTAGTATTTTCTTATTTAGCTTTTCCTTAAAGCAGAATTTATAATGATTAAGACCGTAGGGTCTTGCATAACTTAAAAACACTTAGCGTTATTTAAACTGAAGCCCTAAGAAACTGAAAAAAGAGGAAATTAAAATTTAACATTGAAAAATGGACAAACATGGTTAATTCAATGCAACTGTTTATCTCTGTGTAACAGCTTATCGGATTGTGAGAAAGGGCACCAACCACTTCTTTTCAGGTTCCTTTCATTATAAATCAGCCAGCAGCACATTCCCCAGATAAACAGGCTCCCTACTGCAGCCACATTCATATGCAGCTGGAGAATTGCAGTCTACAGTGGAAGCTCTCCATTCAGGGATGATGAGTGGTGTGTCAACTATAAACAAGCATGTGTAGCCCTCTCTACAGGCAACCTGCTTGCCAATGTTTTATTAATTGGTGCATTAATATAATCTCAGAGGTTTGCTGTGAATATAACCTCAGGAATATATGAGCAGGAAGCATTTCTATACTCTGCGTATGCTAATATATATTTTCCTTCTTCTTTTAACTGCCTAGGGACTTGGCGTCAGAAATGAAATTCACTTTGACTAAATGAAGTAAAAATTTATTGGGGGGGGGAGAGGTATAGATGGGAGATGCGATGCCAGAAACCATGCTCATTTTCCCCTAAAATAAACCCTTAAGTTTCTGAAGAGCTTCTGAGAGTGCTCAAAGCCTACACACCTAGACAATACTGAGCAAAGTTAGAGTTGGTTCTCTCACATGCAATTTGACCATGACTATAATTTTCCAGATGCCAGAATTATAGGCCATAAAAGACAAGGCCTTTGTTCTCTGACTGACATTTTCAATTGAGTAAACAGAAGTTGAAGCCATATTGGGACTTTTAATAAGGAAATATATCATTGCATGGTTGTAATTCCTTATTTCCAGGGAAAGTAAGAAGCCATTTAGAGGTTATTATGTATGAGTAGTTGACTATTTAAAATCTAATTAATTTTAGACGATTCAGCTTAAAATTTCTCCTTATAACCTTCCACATTATTACAATTGTAAGGAGTTTTCCTAAGTGCTGAATTTCCATACATTTTGTACTACATTTATTATGAGGATCATATTTTGTTTTAGATTTTATTTGCATAATTTATTTCATTGGAAATCTTTACTGGGGCCAGCAGGCGGTGTGGTGGTTAAGAAGCTAGACTCCCATGTGGCTGACCATTTTTTGAATCTCAAATCTGTTAACTTGCTTTCTCACTTTCCCTCTTTGTCTCTCCCTGGTGAGAAAATGTGCCTTATAGCAAACAAAGATAATAATAAAATTAAATTATACTAAAAAAAAATAAAATCCTTCCTTTTCCCTATTAGAATATAAGCTGCTATACATCAAGGGCTATGTTTTAGACATTGTTATGGTTTCCATAGCACCTCACACAGAGCTGTCAAATGTTGATTAAATGATAGATTCTAGGTAGTACGTAATTAGAGAAATTGGCTAGGAGATTATAAAAATAATTTGGAAATTCCACTTAGAAAATGAAGATCACTAAAAATTTTCAAAATGTTGTTTTAATAGATCAAAATTCAACTTTAACATTAGAGAATATTAGCTCTGATCTGATTTTTTTGATGCTAAATTTTTGGTTAATTTCTAGGTGAAGAAAAGTATTAATTAAAAGTGAAAAAGCTGAGAGCATGTAGATAAACTAGCAATAGAATACATATGTTTGTCTGAGAGAGATTAGGAGAAGTGGAAAGTAACACATCAAATGATAGATTAAGTTTCTCGAAAGCATTAAGGACAGGGAAGAAGGGTGAAGATCAGGTCCATGTACTAAGATTTGAAATTAGAGGACAGAGTACTGCTTTCCCTCACATTTCTTGAGTTTAAGGCTGTTTGAAATTCCATGAAGAGTATAAAATCTAAAAATAACTAGCAAATTAGGTCAAAGAATGGGAATTAATTGATGAGACCCTGTCCTATGAGTATGTTTTATCATAAAGAAGATTTGAAAAGCCCAAGAATCAGGAGTAACTACTTTGAAGAGGGGGATACACCCAATTAGGATGATGAAGATGAAAAAGAGATGCTGATGACACCAGAAGGAGAAAAAGCTTGTTCACGACTTCATCTTGGACCAAATACATATATAAAATTTTTATTAAATGACATCTTTTTAATTTTACCTTACAAATTTAGAAGAAAGTGTTTCTGAATTGGGCAAATGGATTTAGAAATGTGCTAACCTTTGGTCCTTGAGGTAATTGCAGGTAATTTGCTTCCAATCAATAGCATTAAATATGCGAAAGATTTATGCACCTCTCTTTAAAGTGAATCTTTATTTTTCTAAACATCAAAGTGCACAGTATTTTCATGTGTGTGTGCATGGGCGTATATGTGCATGTATGTGTGTTTCTTTCTACTTTTATATCCTCAATATTTCCAATCTCATTACAAAACTTGTAAGTTGAAGCCTCCACAAACATCTCACAGTCTACCTTGGTCTTTTCCTCTTAGAAGCTGCCAAGTCTGAGACATCTTTATGGCTCTTGAGAACTAGTGATTTCAGAGGAATAAGTGAAATGAAGATTTTCCATGGAAAATTCAGCCTCCAGCCCACAAACTCCAGTGGTAGGAAGACTTTCAAGCCTCCTGTTTCTGTCTCTATCTCTCTCTACCTTCTCATTTTTTTGTAATTTTTCCTTTTTAAAAATTTTTAAGGTAAAGCATTTTCTTGACTTTCATCCTCTCCTCTCTCTTTATCTTGTTAATAATCCCCTATCCTCCTCCCAACCCAGGAGAGGCAAGGAAGCAGGCCTCAGAAGAAATCTTTATTTTTCCTTTTGAGAGGTTTTTGCTATAGGACTTGTGCGCTTGCCAGACAGACAGAGAGAGACAGAGAGACAGAAAGTGAGAAATCACCCCCCAGGGGGGATGGCCACACTGCAATCCCCTCTCTTCCATTCTCCTCTTGGGATCCTGGGCACTCACGCACATGCCCCCGGTGTGAGTTTAAGCCACCGGGTCTGGGAGGCGAACCACAGTCAACTACGTGGGAGTCCAGTGACATAGCCATTATGCTAACTGCTGGTCCCCCTCAGAAGAAATGTTCATGGCTCCTGAGAACTAGTGATTTTGCATGGTGCAGAGTATGCTGCACTGTTTTCTAATACTTGCTTTTTAAAAAAAAATTTTAAAAATTTTGTTTTAGTTTTTTTCTTCTCTTTTTCTCTGTTTCTTGGTTGTTTTTGTTGCTGTTGTTTCTCTCTCTCTGTTTCCTTTTCTGCATGCTCCTGGATGCTCAGATTATACTTCAAGTTTGGGAAGAAACACACTTTTCATCAGATGACTAGAAATCACCACAGGGCCACAAGAAATATGGGAAAGCAAGAAAATACCTCTCTCCCAAGGGAAAAGAATAACTCCTCTTCATCCACAGACAGT
>NW_006160124.1:903174-903496 GCF_000334495.1 Tupaia belangeri chinensis
AAGAGTTCAAAAACTAAGAAAATGGCCAACTTAATCGTAGGGACAAGTCTGGACTTGAATATTATATCCCGAAATTCAATAGGGAAGATCGAACTACAACAAAAGATATATTAAGTACATGAGAACTGAACTGGTGAAATAGCACTCTACGACTTTTGACTAAAATATTGCTACTTTTCTTCTAGGCTTTGTTGTCCAGTTTAAGAGTTTTTGTCCTGTCTTGAACTATCAATAGGTTCATGTACCTACTATTTGAACAGAATATTAACCTGTTTCCAGGCTTTAAGTTTTAAGCAAATTTCCTTACCAATTCAAAACTGCT
>NW_006160124.1:906040-923268 GCF_000334495.1 Tupaia belangeri chinensis
AAACATGAAAACTGCTTTTCTTGATATTAAAAAAAATGCATTAAAAATACCTATTTGATGACTGCAATAATCTAGGTGCTACTTTATAGTATGTTCATTCTACTCGCTGAGGTTTATGCCTAAAGTCAGATTTGTGTTCATGGTTATGTATATATCAGCTGCGCTTGCTATTGGAAGTATTTAGATTAATTAAGTTCATTAGTGAATAAATAAAATGGGGGGAAAGGCATAGAAAGCAACCATTGATACTAGAGACAGTGTGAGAGGAAAGTGAGACACGGCAGAGGGTGAGAGATAGGGAATCAAGGATGGCAAAAATAAAATATACAGGAAACAAGAAATGGAAAATTATTTGTTGACTATAACACATATGTTGATGTGCTTAATTGGGCCAATATACAGTGTATTCTGGATGGGAAATCTCATTTTGTTTTCTGTAATGATGTATAGTAAATAAATGTAAATAAATAAATTTAAATTAAAAAAAAAACAAACAGAAAAAGAAGGTGACAAGTCTAATAGATGTTACAAGCTTATCAGGATGAACAGATTTTTTAGAAGCCAAAATTGTCAAAAGCTTTCCTCTAGCTCTGGACAAAATGGAGAAGGGGGAAAAAGTGGAGAGTAGTATGAATGAGAACATTTTTACTGATTGGCTAACTAGTGGCTACTATTAATGATGTCCTGGATATATATAGTGCCTCATATAATGTTGAAGTGTTTAGCACAGCAAGCTAACTCATCCTGCTTCTTGGCGAGAAACAAATTGTATTATCCACTGGTAAGTAGAGGAGAGAGAGGGGAAAAAAAAAGTAAATCAATTATTCAAGGCAATAGTCAGCAGTCAATAAGGGATTAGGAATTAGATTTTACTATTATCATCCAATCAACTCTAGAAAGAATACATTTATACATGCTTCCTCAAAAACATCACTGCCATATCTCTACCATTTCTTAGTATATAAATGATAAAATGTTTGAAACAGCACCACGTCTGCCTAATGCTAAATGAAATCTTTAGAATATCTTTAGTGGCCTTTTGCTAGGGGCCATATCATAGTAACTAGTATTCTACTTGCCTTCCTGCTAAAAATAACTATAAAAGTAAATAAAACATGGGAAGGAAACTATGATCCTTGAGAAGAAAAATCACATGAGGGAAATCCTAAAATTATCCCATGAATTCCCCAGAATGCTGCGTGGGGATACTTTCCTGTTGCAGAGCAGTGTTAGTTTACCAAACTAAAGAGGCAGAGATTAGAGTTCTCAGGTGCTAAAATAGTTGTAATTTGGGGGGCAGAAATCTGCCTGGAGGCAGTGCATAGAACAACTGTGCATGCAGAGGTTTAGCTGGTCATAAACCAGGTGATTATCTATGAGGGCTAGGAGATAGGTGTTTATGTAAAAAGTCATTTATATCTGAGAGATATTAGTGTTCCAATCCAGCTGGAGTGGAGAGACCAAATTAGTCACTTTGTATTATTAAAACCCCAGAAAAGCTATACTTTATGAATAAGGGTCAAGCTCTGGAATAAAGGCAATAACACAGGACTAAGTACAAAATAGATCTGCCCTGATAAAAAATAAAATGAAGGTTAACAAAACTAAAATGAATCATCAATTATTTACCTGCTTACTAGGACAAAAGTAAAACTCTTAAAAGAATGTGACATAATTAAGAGTACCTCAAGTGTATATCCCACAATAATTAGCATACAGTCAAACAAAGAATAACAGGTAGGGAAACAGAAAAATGTTGCTGACAGTCATTAAAAATAATAGGTCCTGGGACCAGCAGATAGTGTAAGTTGGCTTAAAACTCATGCTGGGTGAATATTCATATCTGCCCAAAGGAGAAGAGATTGTGGTATGGCTATCCCCCTAGGGGGTGATTTCTTGCTTTGTGTCTCTTTCTGTCTCTCTGGTGAATGTACATGCCCTATAGCAAAATGTCTCTTAAAAAAAATGAAATAATAGGTTTAAAATGATCCATTTTTTTGCAATTAGCAAACAAGGACTTAAATAAACTATTACAAATATATTCATACTTAAAGAAATTAATAAATAGATGGAGAGCCTCAGCAAAGAATGGAAACTATATTTAAAAAACTATGAAAATTCTAGAGTTCCAAGACAATAGTTAAAATAAAAATCTCACAGGGGAGCAACAGATAGAAGATGGTAAAATAGTCAAAACGTTTAAAGATAGATCTTTTTGAAATTATCTAATATGACCAGAGAGAAAGATTAAAAAGAAATTTAACCAAAGCACAGGGGAAAGTTGGATAACATTAAGTGATCTAACACATGTATAATAGAGTTTCAGAAGAAGAGGAGAGAGAGGTAAAAAAACAGATTCATAAAGAAAAAACACTTGAAGAAATAGTGGTCAAAAGTTCCCTGAATTTGGTGATAAGCATAAGATTCCAGAACCAAGAAGTTCAGCCAATTCTTTTTTTTTTTGGAGAGGTTTTTCGCTTTAGGGCACGTGCGCTCGCCAGACAGACAGAGAGAGAAAGAGAGACAGAAAGCGAGAAATCACCCCCCGGGAGGTTGGTCACGCCACAATCCCTTCTCCTCCATTCTCCTCTCGGGATCTTGGGCACACACGCACACGCGCCCGGCGTGAGTTGTAAGCCACCGGGTCCGGGACGCAAACTGCGGTCGACCATGTGGGAGTCCAGTGACATAGCCATTACGCTAACTGCTGGTTCCCAAGTTCAGCCAATTCTAAGCTAAAGAAATGCTAAAGATATTATTTCAAGGGAAAAAGGCAAATACAAATAAAACTACATGTAGGCAAATAATAGTTAATTAATAAAACTGAAAATAAAGGAAAAATCTTGAAAATAGTAAAACATCAAACATGTGCAAGGTAGCAACAGTATGAATGACAGTTGACTTCTTATCAGAAGCAATGGTAGCCATAACCCAACTGAATGACAGTTGTAAAATTTTTGGTGGAAAAAACTGGTCAAGTATCACAAAATTCTATTTTAACCTATATTTCATGAATAAAGGTGAGAAATTGAGTGTTGTACACAGAGAGCTGGATCCCACATGGCCGAATGCTGTTGGAGTCCTGGCTCAAGGCTTGAGGAACATGCTGAATATTTGTGTGTGTATGCCCCAAGTCCTGATGGGATGGAGAAATGGAGGAAAGGGGATTGTGTCATGACCATACACAATTGCAGAGGGCGTCTCCTCCCTTTCTCTTTCTCTCTCCTTGGCAAGTCATGTATGCTTTGGCAATTAAAAAAAAAAAAGAATGAAGGTGAAATAGAGATATTTTAGGTAACTAAAGCTGAGAGATTTCATTAGTAGGCATATTCTGAGAAATGCTAAAGATATTATTTCAAGGGAAAAGGAAAATCCAATCTATAGGAAAGAATAAAGAGCATCTAAATGGAAAATATGTGGGTTAATATAGAAGAATATCTGTAAGTCTAGCCACTAGGTATTATTAGATAACTTTATGAAAACTATTTGTCTCAAATAAATAAATTTTTTAAAAGTCAGAAAGGATGAGTTCAATTCCCTTTTTGTCTATTTTATTATTGAATTTTCTCTCTCTCTCTCTGTATATATTTACATTTATCCCAAATCTCGTAAGTTGGAAACCATTTTAGTTCTTCTAGAATCCACCTACCAAAAGAATGATCCCATAATTCAAAAGCAATGCTTCTGAAAATAGCATTCAATCATTATTCTTTAGTTTTATAACTGCTAATAGATTTGGTCAAGGCTTAAACTCAGCTGGTACATACTAGTTTATTTGTACTAGTTTCAACCAATTGGTGAATAGCCACTCCACCAAGGTCTTTGAATATTGTTCCACGATCCTGGCTGTTCTTTCTCTCTTCCAGTATATGTCCAACTATCCCTTTCTCATCTCATGTTCTAAATTTCTTAATGACTCAGCAACTAAAGAATTAGATTCTTTATGGTTGAATCTTTAGGTTCTGGGGCCAGTATTATGGTTGCTGTCCATTTGATACTAGTTGTCAAGATGTTTGAATATCTCCCCTGAATTGACTTGCTGAATAAGATACTGGAAATTGGAAAAGTTTCACTTTTAAACAAAATCCTCATGACCAAAAAGAGAAGTAGATTTTCCTTAATAGTTTGACTGATCATCATCCACTTCTCATTCCACTATAATGTTCCTTTGGGAGCAAACACAGATTTTTTTATCCTAATTGCCAGAGGGTGTGTATGTTCACCAGAGAGAGAGAAAGCGCCCTCTATACGGTATTGTCATGTTGCAATCTCTTTTTCTCTATTTCTTCATCTTATCAGTATTTGTGGCATGCATGCATTGTGCCCAGCATGTTTTTCACAATGCCAGGGCTAGAATTTGAACTAGGTCAGCCATGTGGGATCTGGTTCCTAATGTACCATGTTATAGGGTTGACCCAACTATATTTTCCTAAAGTGAGTTAGATGATTCCTGGCTGGATAGGTGGCTATGACATGCCTGACTAACCAGAGTGTCAAGCGTCCCTGGCTGTAGTAATTGGTTCAGGGATGAGACTGTGACCAAGTCATTGCCAACCAAGCTAATTTAAGGACAATTTTAGGCCTAACAGGTGAAAAGCATCCTCTTTCTGTTAAGGTGGCTTAAAAAATTGGATATAAGCCCGTAGTTGGTGATGGCCATCTAACTGCCATAAAACAAGTGCCTGCCTGAAAATAAACATAGAGAAATGTAGAGTCAAGATATGGGGAAACAGTGAGGCCCAACAATATTATATGTACAGTTTGATACAGCTAAGATTTCCTAGTTACATGAGACAATAAATAAGTTTTTTTGCTTAAGTTGGTTTGAAACTTTTTAATGTTACTTGCTATAAGAGTACTAAATATCATCTATTTTCCTCATCCCCTTTCCATTAAATGTAGTCAAATTTATTAAGTACCTACTATGCTAAAACTATGATTAAGACCCAGCAGATGGCAGGGTGGTTAAGATACTGAACTCTCAGATGGCTAACTGCAGTTTGAGTCCTGGATCTGGTCACTTGCTCTTTTACTTTCTCTCTCTCTCTTTGGTGAGAGATGTGCCCTGTAGCAACCCACAATAATTAGCATACAGTCAAAGAATAACAGGTAGGGAAACAGAAAAATGTTGCTGACAGTCATTAAAAATAATAGGTCCTGGGACCAGCAGATAGTGTAAGTTGGCTTAAAACTCATGCTGGGTGAATATTCATATCTGCCCAAAGGAGAAGAGATTGTGGTATGGCTATCCCCCTAGGGGGTGATTTCTTGCTTTGTGTCTCTTTCTGTCTCTCTGGTGAATGTACATGCCCTATAGCAAAATGTCTCTTAAAAAAAAAGAAATAATAGGTTTAAAATGATCCATTTTTTTGCAATTAGCAAACAAGGACTTAAATAAACTATTACAAATATATTCATACTTAAAGAAATTAATAAATAGATGGAGAGCCTCAGCAAAGAATGGAAACTATATTTAAAAAACTATGAAAATTCTAGAGTTCCAAGACAATAGTTAAAATAAAAATCTCACAGGGGAGCAACAGATAGAAGATGGTAAAATAGTCAAAACGTTTAAAGATAGATCTTTTTGAAATTATCTAATATGACCAGAGAGAAAGATTAAAAAGAAATTTAACCAAAGCACAGGGGAAAGTTGGATAACATTAAGTGATCTAACACATGTATAATAGAGTTTCAGAAGAAGAGGAGAGAGAGGTAAAAAAACAGATTCATAAAGAAAAAACACTTGAAGAAATAGTGGTCAAAAGTTCCCTGAATTTGGTGATAAGCATAAGATTCCAGAACCAAGAAGTTCAGCCAATTCTTTTTTTTTTTGGAGAGGTTTTTCGCTTTAGGGCACGTGCGCTCGCCAGACAGACAGAGAGAGAAAGAGAGACAGAAAGCGAGAAATCACCCCCCGGGAGGTTGGTCACGCCACAATCCCTTCTCCTCCATTCTCCTCTCGGGATCTTGGGCACACACGCACACGTGCCCGGCGTGAGTTGTAAGCCACCGGGTCCGGGACGCAAACTGCGGTCGACCATGTGGGAGTCCAGTGACATAGCCATTACGCTAACTGCTGGTTCCCAAGTTCAGCCAATTCTAAGCTAAAGAAATGCTAAAGATATTATTTCAAGGGAAAAAGGCAAATACAAATAAAACTACATGTAGGCAAATAATAGTTAATTAATAAAACTGAAAATAAAGGAAAAATCTTGAAAATAGTAAAACATCAAACATGTGCAAGGTAGCAACAGTATGAATGACAGTTGACTTCTTATCAGAAGCAATGGTAGCCATAACCCAACTGAATGACAGTTGTAAAATTTTTGGTGGAAAAAACTGGTCAAGTATCACAAAATTCTATTTTAACCTATATTTCATGAATAAAGGTGAGAAATTGAGTGTTGTACACAGAGAGCTGGATCCCACATGGCCGAATGCTGTTGGAGTCCTGGCTCAAGGCTTGAGGAACATGCTGAATATTTGTGTGTGTATGCCCCAAGTCCTGATGGGATGGAGAAATGGAGGAAAGGGGATTGTGTCATGACCATACACAATTGCAGAGGGCGTCTCCTCCCTTTCTCTTTCTCTCTCCTTGGCAAGTCATGTATGCTTTGGCAATTAAAAAAAAAAAAGAATGAAGGTGAAATAGAGATATTTTAGGTAACTAAAGCTGAGAGATTTCATTAGTAGGCATATTCTGAGAAATGCTAAAGATATTATTTCAAGGGAAAAGGAAAATCCAATCTATAGGAAAGAATAAAGAGCATCTAAATGGAAAATATGTGGGTTAATATAGAAGAATATCTGTAAGTCTAGCCACTAGGTATTATTAGATAACTTTATGAAAACTATTTGTCTCAAATAAATAAATTTTTTAAAAGTCAGAAAGGATGAGTTCAATTCCCTTTTTGTCTATTTTATTATTGAATTTTCTCTCTCTCTCTCTGTATATATTTACATTTATCCCAAATCTCGTAAGTTGGAAACCATTTTAGTTCTTCTAGAATCCACCTACCAAAAGAATGATCCCATAATTCAAAAGCAATGCTTCTGAAAATAGCATTCAATCATTATTCTTTAGTTTTATAACTGCTAATAGATTTGGTCAAGGCTTAAACTCAGCTGGTACATACTAGTTTATTTGTACTAGTTTCAACCAATTGGTGAATAGCCACTCCACCAAGGTATTTGAATATTCTTCCACGATCCTGGCTGTTCTTTCTCTCTTCCAGTATATGTCCAACTATCCCTTTCTCATCTCATGTTCTAAATTTCTTAATGACTCAGCAACTAAAGAATTAGATTCTTTATGGTTGAATCTTTAGGTTCTGGGGCCAGTATTATGGTTGCTGTCCATTTGATACTAGTTGTCAAGATGTTTGAATATCTCCCCTGAATTGACTTGCTGAATAAGATACTGGAAATTGGAAAAGTTTCACTTTTAAACAAAATCCTCATGACCAAAAAGAGAAGTAGATTTTCCTTAATAGTTTGACTGATCATCATCCACTTCTCATTCCACTATAATGTTCCTTTGGGAGCAAACACAGATTTTTTTATCCTAATTGCCAGAGGGTGTGTATGTTCACCAGAGAGAGAGAAAGCGCCCTCTATACGGTATTGTCATGTTGCAATCTCTTTTTCTCTATTTCTTCATCTTATCAGTATTTGTGGCATGCATGCATTGTGCCCAGCATGTTTTTCACAATGCCAGGGCTAGAATTTGAACTAGGTCAGCCATGTGGGATCTGGTTCCTAATGTACCATGTTATAGGGTTGACCCAACTATATTTTCCTAAAGTGAGTTAGATGATTCCTGGCTGGATAGGTGGCTATGACATGCCTGACTAACCAGAGTGTCAAGCGTCCCTGGCTGTAGTAATTGGTTCAGGGATGAGACTGTGACCAAGTCATTGCCAACCAAGCTAATTTAAGGACAATTTTAGGCCTAACAGGTGAAAAGCATCCTCTTTCTGTTAAGGTGGCTTAAAAAATTGGATATAAGCCCGTAGTTGGTGATGGCCATCTAACTGCCATAAAACAAGTGCCTGCCTGAAAATAAACATAGAGAAATGTAGAGTCAAGATATGGGGAAACAGTGAGGCCCAACAATATTATATGTACAGTTTGATACAGCTAAGATTTCCTAGTTACATGAGACAATAAATAAGTTTTTTTGCTTAAGTTGGTTTGAAACTTTTTAATGTTACTTGCTATAAGAGTACTAAATATCATCTATTTTCCTCATCCCCTTTCCATTAAATGTAGTCAAATTTATTAAGTACCTACTATGCTAAAACTATGATTAAGACCCAGCAGATGGCAGGGTGGTTAAGATACTGAACTCTCAGATGGCTAACTGCAGTTTGAGTCCTGGATCTGGTCACTTGCTCTTTTACTTTCTCTCTCTCTCTTTGGTGAGAGATGTGCCCTGTAGCAAAATTAAAAATAATAATTATAAATATAATAAAGTTTCACAACTTTGGTTAATGTTCTGCATAGATGATTTTATTTAATCCTACAACTGTCTTCTTACTTATGCTCTTTCATAGATGCCTGATACTGTCATGACCCTCTGGTGGTCCCAGGATTCACAATGACTATTTTTAAAAAATATTTATTTAATTTTATTTATTCATTCATGTATTTTAATTTGATCAGAGAGAGAGAGAGAGAGAGAAAGAGAGAGAAAAAGAGAGAGAGAGAGAGAGAGAGAGAGAAGCAAAGTGAGAAAGGAAGCCACCAGGTCTGGGACTTGAAACGTGGTTGGTCATGTGGGAGTGTCCAGTGCCTTAACCACCATGCCACCTGCTGGTCCCCACAATGACTATTTATCATTGGTCTTTCGAGGAATTTAACTACTCCAAAGTCTTTCCTTCCTCATTCTCATATCGAATTCCATTTTCTCAATTCTTACTTATCACAAATTAAGTCTTCTGAGTATTAAGCCATCCATTTTTCAACACATTAATCCAAGTTAATTTGTTGCCCACTTAGGAATGATCAAATTTTTAAGTGGACCAAAGTATTGGCTAAAAAAAAATAGGAATAATTTTTTTTTGAGAGGTGTGTGTACTCGCCAGCCAGACAGAGAGAGACAGAGAGAGAGAGACAGAAAGTGAGAAATTACCCCCTGGGGGGCTGGCCACGCTGCAATTCCTTCTCTTCCATTCTTCTCTTGAGGTCTTGGGCACGCATGCATATGCGCTCAGCGTGAGTTTTAAGCCAGGGTCCAGGACCCAAACCACAGTCAACTACATGGGAGTCCAGCGACATAGCCATTACGCTAACTGCTGGTCCCAAAAATAGGAATAATTTTTAACCATGGAATTTTAGAGACCTCAGTATACTGGTAGTTAAGTATCAAGAACTAATTGATATTTTTAATTATAAGACTTATGAACCTCATATTCTTTTTTTTTTGGAGAGGTTTTTGCTATAGGATGCGTGCGTTCACCAGAAAGACAAGAGAGAGACAGACAGACAGAAAGAAAGAAATCACACACACACACCCCCCCCAGGGGGATGGCCACACAACAATCCCATCATCTTCATTCTCTACAGATATTGGGCATGCCTGCAAATGAGTTTAAGCCACCGGATATGGGACTCGAACTGCAGTCAACTACATGGGAGTCCAGTGACATAGCCATTACGCCAACTGCTGGTTCCTGAACCTCATATTCTAATACAAGCAACTTGTCTATCAAATACAGATTTCAGTTGTAGAATAATTCTGACCTCAGATAGTCTAATAAATGCCATTGGTATTTTATCTCTAACATGGTGTAGGTCTTACAGTCATTTAAAAGACCTTACAATGTTTTTATATTTAAGTTCTGCTCGATGAAAATTTTGGGATACAATAATTAATATGCTGTAGTTGGCTGGTAGGAACTCTCAAGAGCCAATTATGCATACCTCCATCCAAGTCTGTGTTTAGTGGCTCCACGTTGGAAGCTTAAAATTGGCCATGGTGGGAATATTTATTGTACATCACAGAAATCAGCAAACACTACTCTCCCCACATGTCTTCAATATCTGGTTGTTAAATATTTGCCAGCACACCACTGGTGGTAAATTTAACAATGTACTTTTAAAATTCAGTCCTAGACAATCAGGAAGAGCCTGGGAAAGCACTACCACATGCCTTAGATCAGTGTCTTTCTAGCTGCAGAGCAAATTTTCACAACCTACTGATGTGAGATCTACTTTAGTAGATTGCAATGAGCATTTTAAAAGGAAGCGAGAGAATTTAGACTATAATAGAAAATACCAAAAGACTGATCTAAGTCATTATGTGAAAAGGGTGAATATTGTTTTCTATAACATTCTTGTTGAATATCTGGTTGTCTATGCATGTTTGTTCTGAGTCATGATGTAAAATAATCTCTTATCGAGTAAAGGCTAAGAAAATGAGTTTAAAAGCCACTGTTTTAGAGTTTGCGCTCTGTGGTCAAATGCCTTAACCTACTTCATGACCTCAGCATGGACCGTCTCTCTACGCCTCATTTCACATGTGCATAAAATGAAGACAATAACAGTGCTTATTTTATGGCTTATTTTAGGATTAAGTAAATATTACATAACATTAGCTCAATCACTATGAGCTATTATAATTTACTACATAGGGCAATGGTACATATTTATGGAGTATAATATATATTATTAAAATAAGGACAATTAGCATCTGTTAGTTCTTATTAAGATTATTGTTAGGATAATTTGTCAATGACTCCTGTGAAAGTTGGGAATATTCTTTACTCTTCACATAGTCACCGGGGTCCAAAGCCACTAGTTCCAGGGTTGGATAACTTTAACTGTCCATCCAGTCTTTCATTCCTCACTGAGGGCCAAGCACTTGATAAGCATCCTCTCACATCCTGCGTTTCTTCTTGTTGAAAGTATGTGACCCTGCAGACCTGAGGAATTGCTGGTTGTCTGAATGATGCCAAGAGGAACTTTAGCTCCAAGATGGCAAACAAATTCTGAATTGTTCAAGTTTTTGTGTGTTAAATGCCACAAAACTCCAGGAGAGATGGAAAGTTACCACCCAAAAGTTATGATGCAAGGTGCTCATAGCAAGTTAATTTATTCTGTTTCTCCAGACTTGATCCCCTCCTGCTCGTTGAACTGATTATATATATATAAAATTTTCACGAGAGAGGAAAAGAGACAAGCACTCTCCACAAAGTTTCATTCAATGGTTCTTCTCTCCCCGACTCTGAACTTTCCAAGACAGCTGGGATCATAGATGCATGTGCCCCACATATACAGGTCAACAAGGGGACTGAATTTGTGCTCTTCTATATGGATCCAGCCTCACCTTAGCACTGTACAAGTGAGCCAGACCTGTGTTTTGCTGAGAGAGGGATGGCCATCTCTTGTTTGAGTCAGTCTGGATTAGGACATTAATTCACTCTTACGCTATGAGCAGAATATTTTTTAGAATTCTGTCGACCAAATAGTCTCTTGCTTAAGTTTCCTTATCCCGAGGTATTAGTGACTTTAGCTACAGAGGGTTTAAGGCCTCTGTAAAAATGACTAGTCTTTCAAATCTATGACAATGACTGTAATAATGATTAGTCTTTACATTTCATGGAAACTACTGCATCTGAACCAACCAGTCTGAGCTGCCTTTTGCCCTCTTATCACTCTTGCCTCCCTTTCAGCAGGAAATCTCTACTGTTTTTGTTCATGTCCAAATGTAGGAAGTGCCCAAAATATAACTGTTACTTGAGACGTAGATCTCCCACTAGCAGCACTAACGTGTCTCTTATATAGCTTTGAACTTTTAAACTGACTCTGATTTTATCTGTGCTTTAAAAAGACTAAGTATAACTCAAAGCCATAATATAACACAGCTTCAAGGTTTGCTTTCCTTTCTCCCCATTACACCCAAGTTAATATTCGCAGGAAATTATGGTATTCCTATGTTATACAAGGGCCCATTTCCCCAGTTAATAAAGCGAGATCTAGACCCCAAAGAGGGCATGTTATGTGAATCCGTTTATATAAAAGCCTAAGTCAAACAAATATAATGAATGGTATTGGAAATTAGGCTGAATTTTACTATTGGGGATGTTGGAGTTTAGTAACTAGAAAAAAGTATGAGAGGCTTTCTTGAGTAATGGTTAATTTCTGTTTCTTGAACTGAATTCTTATTTCATAGGGGTTTTCAGGTTTTATTTACTTTTTTTAAAGAAGTTTTTGACTCAGCGTATGTGCACTTGCTGGAGCAAGGGAGACAGTGAGAAGGAAAGTGAGAAATCACACCCCCCCAGTGGAGATGACCATGCCACAATCCCTTCTCTTCCATTCTTCTCCCAGGCTTTTGGGTATGCATGCACATACACCGAACATGATTTTGAAACCACCAGATCCAGGACTCAAATCCGGGCTGGCCATGTGGGAGCCCAGCAATGTCAACTGCTGGCCCCTGGGGCACTGGGATGAAGTGAAAAAGAATGAAAGAATGTTTGGTGAGGCTGTATATTTTTTAAAAGTGGTTTTATATGACAAATTAGCCACCAGGGTATTAGTGCAAACTTGTAACTGTGGCTATTAACACACTAACTCTGATGACACAATTCCTTAATGCCTGGTGAAAAGCCCTAGTGTAAAATGAGGTGTCACCTCATTGCAAGTGAGTAATGGCCATGCAGAGGCCTCCTTCTCATTGTAATAGCAAGCCAGCCACGTTGTTTTCCTTCTCGCATTTAAGCAGAAACTAGGACTCTGAGTATAAATCATAAATACACCGATCACAGTCCGATTTTGAGTACTTGCAACTTTACAGTTTAGGCTCAGTGGGATTAGAAAAGTGAAGAGTGAGTTCTAATCGAAAGAGCTGTGGGGACCAGCAATTAGCGTAATGACTATGCCACTGAACTCCTACGTAGCCAACTGCAGTTCAAGTCCCGGACCCGGTGGCTTAAATTCATGCTGGGCCATGTACATACATGTCCAATATCCCGAGAGGAGAATGGAGGAGAAGGGATTGCGGTGTGACTATCCCCTCTGGGGGTTGATTTCTCACTTTCTATCTCTCTTTCTGGCGAGTGCATGCACCCTATAGCAAAAAAAAAAAAAAAAAAAAAAAAAAAAAAAAAAAAAAAAGAGCTGTGCTTCAGGCCTATTCTGCAGCGAGACAATTGTTGCTTTCATAATCTGTGCTATGAAAAGTAGATGAAAAAATATTTGGCTTTACGGGAACCAGCAGTTAGCGTAATGGCTATGTCGCTGGACTCCCACATAGTCAACCGTGGTTCGTGTCCCAGACCCGGTGACTTAAAACTCACGCCGGGTGCGTGTGCGTGCATACCCAAGAGCCCGAGAGGAGAATGGAGGAGAAGGGATTGCGGCATGACCATCCCCGCTGGGGGGTGATTTCTCGCTTTCTGTCTCTATGTCTCTGTCTGTCTGGCGAGCGCATGCGCCCTATAGTGAAAAAAATATTTGGCTTTATTATGTTCCAATGTTCAAGAAATTGCTTGATAATTAAAAATATATATATATAGCTTATTGCACCTATTATGTGCCAAGGCCTGTGGTAGCATCTAAGGATATAAGGATGAGTAGGGTAGATTTGGTCCTAAACACAGTAAAAATCTGGCTTCTCGGAACTCTGATAGCAACCAAAAGCTACATATGAATCGCAACTCAAGTTTATTTTGTCAGTGCACTCTAGTGTGATGGATTCCGACCTTCATTGTCATAACTGGTTGCTTCTACTCTATGGTTTGGGATAGACAGTCTTTTCAAGGAGGACAAACTATCATGACAGGAGCTGTAAGGAATTTAGATTTTTACTGCTCTTTCCAGGTACAGATACCCTTTGAGTGTAACTACCTTGCCACTGTGATGCCTGATACCATTTTAGACAACTGGAAAATTGATGCCAACATAGGTTGATTCACTGGCACAAGGCCAAAATGCCTATCTACAGGTAGCAGTCCTGAGACTATGCCACAGGTGTCTGCTTCTATTATTTCCATCATACTCCATATTTATGGTGACAATGGGCTCCGATATTTTAAATGCTCACAAATAACTGTATAGAAACTTGGTTTTAATTATCCTCCCAATACTATTTTTTGGGGTACACTGATTTTGTTTTTCCTGTATTCAGGCTTTCACCAAGTCCTGACTGCTGCCTTGCTCACAGTAACTCCAAATTTGACTTTCTTTCCTTCTGTTGCTATTGTCGGATAACATCAACCTTTTATTGATCTTTGTTTCTGACTGCTGCGCCCTGCTTCTATTTGGATGCCACGCATCATCCTTCTTCTGTCCACTTAGTCTATTCAAGATACAGCTCTAAACCTGAATTCATTACCTGTGGTCACTTGAATAGACTCAAGTATTTCTTGTCACCCTAAATTTAGCCTCAGCATCATGATTTTAGCACTTCATCCATTCACTTGTCTCTTCTACAGTCCATTTTCTGTAGCTGCTAAGAAACAACAAGAACTGTTCATGCTGTTCCTTTTTATCCTAACTCAGCATATTTATCCAAGTCCAGCTAAGTTAATTTGGTTGGTTAGCTCATAGGATTATAAACTATCATTCGATCTGTCCAAGTGGTATTCCAGAGAAAACTTGTGTTAGATATTTGACCAGAGTCTGTGTCACAAAAGCACACTGTTGGTCATAAAATAAACTGTGGTACAAGTTAATTGGCAAGCTTTGCACAAACCAGTCACCAGCTAACCTTGTCAGTTCTGGCATATCTGTGTAGGTTAGTGTGGTCTATTTTTAAGATGAATAGTGTATACCCAGGCATATAGTGTATTTATGATAAATATTTGTTGACAAAGTAAATAGATGAGTAATTTCTTTCTTTTTTTTTTTTTTGGATGTTACAATAAATCTGTTTTTTTCCTCACTAAATACTTCGTTCTTGAATGGGAAAAGCAGGTAACATTTTATTTTGTATTTTTTTCAGGTTTTTGCCATAGGGTATGTGTGCTTGCTGGAGAAAAAGAGACAGAGGGGAAAAGTAAGAAATCACCCCCTACGTGGGAATGGCCATATTACAATCCCTACTCCATTCTCCCCTTCAAATTTTGGACATGCATGTACACTCGCCTGATGTGATTTTCAAGCCTCCAGATCTGGGACTCAAACCATGGTCAGCCATGTGGGAGTCCAGCATCTTAACTACTATACCACCTGCTGGCCCTAACATTTTAGTTTTTAATTCCTATGCAAGTTGCTTTACATATGCTCTATGCCAAGATTTTATCCTTCCCAAGATTTCTGTTATAAATAGATGACTAATACTAGTTGATGGACAAACTTAAGTATTACTTGGTCAGGACCCCTCAGTCACCAAGTAGTAGAACAGATCTGCTTGAATGCCAGTTCTTTTTTTTTTTGGAGAGTTTTTTTTTTTTTTTTTGCTATAGAGCACGTGCGCTTGCCAGACACACAGAGACACAGAGACAGAGAGACAGAAAGCGAGAAATCACCCCCAGGGGGGATGGCCACTCTGCAATCTCTTCTCCTCCATTCTCCTCTCGGGATCTTGGGTGCGCACACACATGCGCCCAAGCGTGAGTTTAAGCCACCAGCTCCGGGACACGAACCACTACATGGGAGTCCAGTGACATAGTCATTACGCTAACTGCTGGTCCCCTTGAATGCCAGTTCTTTGACCTTTCTTTTATAACTCCCTTCCTTTGAGAATAATGTCCTCATAGCCTAGAGGACTCTAAAAAGTAGGTAAGGTGATATGTCATATTAGGCACCTTCTTTGAGTTGTCTTTCTGGTGCTCCTCTTCTTCAACATATTTGTGTTGGCTTCACTTAAATCTACAATATTATTGTCTCAAAAATATTTTGTCTCAAATCTATAGATGTTCTAGTTAGATTCAGAAGAAATTTTTTCTAGACCATGGCACTTGGAAACAATCCTGACTAGGGAGGAGACACCTTTGAATGTGAATTTGTTTCCACACCTGTTATCTATTAGCCTTCTCATGGAGGCTACTTTAGGAGCCAGATCCATTCACTGTCCAGATGTTTTTAAATGTGTGGCTTAGCACAAGGCATTTGCACCTTGCTGTTTAGCATACATATGGGGTAATAGCCTTGGGGAATTTTCAAAGCCCTGAACTGCAATTCCTGTGAAATTGCAGGCAAAATTATCCCAGGGGTTTGGATTCAGAACTGTCCAAGCATCCCACTCCTAAGCCTCCCAATGACCCATTTCACAATGGGAGGGCTGCCACTTTATGGGACCTGCAAGATGTCATCTAAAGGATGCTATTTTATATGACGCCCAGAAAAAAACAATGCCTAGGGGAAAGCATATCTTGTTTAAAAATATTATTTTTTCATTATGTAGAAAAACTGTGATGGTAGTAAGAATTAGAAAATGAGCACTGATCTTTTTGGATGCAAAATATTACCTTATATTTAACTTTAATCTACACAAAGAATGATCACAAGGGTTTCCTTGTCTATTTTTTGAGGTTGCCTGAATTTTGCATAAAAATCCATTGCTAGGATGTTAACATCTAATGTCTTTTTTTTGAGGGAGATTTTTGCTCTAGGATGTATGCACTCACCAGAGAGACAGACACAGAGACCCCACTGGGGGAGCTAGCCATGCCATAACCCCTTCTCCTCTGTTCTCCTTTTGGGATTTTGGGCACATACACACAAATGTCCAGTGTGAATTTCAAGTCACGAGGTCCAGGAATCAAACCATGATTGGCATGTGGGAGTCCAGCAATGTAACCATTACACCACCTTCTGGTCCCAACATCTAATGTCTTTTAAATTATATTTGTGTGTTGATTTGAATATGCACTTAAATGCTTACTCTTGATCATTCTTCTAGAATGTATTATTATTATTATTATTTTTATTATTAACTGTTGAGTTTTAACATACGGGGTGTTAAGGACAATAACACTCTATTTTGGCCTGAGAAGGTAGTATTCTTTTGGGGTTTTGTTTGATCTTATGACAGTCAGTGAACAATAGGACCGGAGCCTAATTCTTCCAAAATTTTACAGTATACTTTTTTTTCTTAATTGCCAGAAGTTGAGGGTAATTGTCAGAGTGACAGAGAGAGACAGAGGGAGAAAGCACCCCCCGCCTCTAGTGAGGTATGTCATGCTACATCCTTTCTCCTCCCTCTTCCATCCTATCAGTATTTTTTTTTTTTGCATTTTTTTTTCCTCCTGCAACTTTTTTTTTTTTTTTTTAAT
>NW_006160124.1:923912-924550 GCF_000334495.1 Tupaia belangeri chinensis
AGGAGGGGAGGGGGGCGCGGCTGCGCGCCGGCTGTCCGGGGGGCGTGGGTGTGAGCCCCGGGCCGTCTGGCTGGCAGGCACGGCTTCCGCGCGCCGGGGCGGGAGCCCCCCATCCTATCAGTATTTTGATCACACATGCACATGCACCTAATGTGTTTTTTAAGTGTCTGGGGTCTGTCCTTGAACCAGATCCATGTGGGATCTGACCCCTTTAACCTCTGCACCACTGGATCAGCACAAATTATGCCTCTCAATGTGCTAATTATCATTGCTCCTTCCTCCAAACTGCCTCTCTCCTGCACCAAAACTAAATGTGTGCTTTTGTTTTTAAAATCTGAGTATTTATAGATTATAAAGTCTTTTAGTAACAAAACTAAGGTATCCAGCCCAACCCTTGGATCTTCTCAATTTTCCTGTGCAGAATCTGAATCCCTGGGGAAAGGGATTATCCAATATTTCTGTGATAGGGTCTTGCTTTAAAACTTATTTAAGGGCTCTTGCCCTGAATGAAATCTAGTCTGCACATGGTGCATATTTGGAAACATCTGTGGATATAACCCACTGTGCTCAGTTTTTCCAATATGTGTTCTTCTTCCAGCTAGAGACCTGTGACTTTTCTCCAAAGCATTTAGAATTCC
>NW_006160124.1:924566-935717 GCF_000334495.1 Tupaia belangeri chinensis
CTTCAATTTGACAATATTATCCCTTCCTGAGGGGACAGTTAGTTAAAGAAAGAGTCAGGGGTGTTGGTGTGGATAAGCCTAGGCAGAAAAAGAGGTATTCTGTTGTTTAATCACAGGGACTGATGGCAACCAGCTGCAGGAAACATACAGCGTGTATCAGCCACATGCTGCTGCTCTGAGAACAATGGCAAAAAGGGAAAGATTAAAACAAAAGCAAAACACAAAATAATAGATATAGCCACAGGCTATTTCCTGCCAGGTGAGAGAGGGGAAAAAAAAACCCAACAATGTTTTATTGCGGAAGGTAACTATCTCAGTATACTGAGCTTTTGCAAAAAAGAGAAGTTAACCACAGGGAAGCAGGAAAAACAACTGTGGAGGGGAAGAACTACAGAACACTAACTGTTCCCTGCACAAACGTTGGCTCCAGGCTGTGCTGTGTAGTGGGGTGTGAAATCACAATTAACAGAGCAAGGGTTTTGTAAGTGAGCCGAAGCCGCTTCAAATTACATCCTGCTATTAGCTGCTTTTAGAACAACTACTTAGAACAACTCCGTGTTTATTAGACTGTGATATGTTCTTGAAGAAATCATTAATAAAAGCAGTTGATTATAGTTATACTTACTGTGTTTATATTTTAGATCTGAACCATTTAGGATGTTTACTAGGGTGGGATGTAGAAACAGGAAATGAATGGAGATGAACTGATCAGCAGAGTCAATGGTACCCAAGCATTCCAAAAGAGTCTCCCTGAGGTTTTTATTTATCTGTTTGTGCATGTTTGGTGAAGATCGTGTCTGGACACTATTGACTCTGGTTTAGGCTAAAACATTTTAGTATCTGATGATGTGGACAAATGGATGGGAGCTCAGTGACCATACCAAACCTACATGAAGTCTTCAAAAATTTTATAGCAAGTGTGGATTATGAAAAAACAATGCATTGGGACCAGCAGTTGGAGTAATGGCTATGTTGCTGGACTCCCATATAGTTGACTGTGGTTCGAGTCCCAGACCCGGTGGCTTAAACTCACACTGGGTGCATGTGCATGCGTGCTCAAGATCCTGAGAAGAGAATGGGTGACAAGGAATTGCGGTATGGCTGCCCCCACTGGGAAGTGATTTCCCGCTTTCTGTCTCTGTCAGAGAGAGACAGAGTCTTTCTGGCGAGTGCATGTGCCCTATAGCCAAAAAACAATGCATTAATTTTCAAAATGATATTTGCATTGAAATAAACTTGTACTTATGTCCATATTTTCCACAAACTTTTAGAAGTGCCCTCATATGTAAAGAACAGAGGTTTGAGTTTATGTAGAAGTTCAAAGATATTAAATGTCACAAGTGCCCATATAATAGACTTTCATTACAATGAAAGGGTCTTGGGGCTGGACAAATGGTGTGGTGATTAAGGTGCTGGACTCCAACATGGCCGACCATAGTTCCAGTCTTGGACCTAGCAGCTTGCTTTCTCACTTGCTCTCTTTTTTTCACTCTCTCTCTGTGTCTCTCTCTGGTCAAATTAAAATAATAATAATAATCAAATGAAATTTAAAAAATTCTAAAACAGGGGCTCATAGAAAAGACAGCTATATTTAACCATTCCACAATGTATGTATACTTTAAAACATCATGTTGTACATGACGAATATGTGCAATTTTACAAATCAATTAAATAGTTAACTTGAAAAAATAAATTTGAAGGGAAAAAGAAGAAACTATAGTTTAAAGTGTAAAAATTAAATCCACTATCAATTTTCTCCTCAAATCATGGCTTTGAAATCCTTTCTTATTCCCTAAATGTTTAGAGGGGCTAATATCATTTATTTCGATACATGTGAGGGTTTAGAAGCTATAGTAGGGACCAGCAGTTAGCGTAATGGCTATGTCGCTGAACTCCCATGTAGTCGACCACGGTTCAACTCCCAGACCTGGTGGCTTAAACTCATATGGGTGCGTGTGTGTGCGTGCCCAAGATCCTGAGAGAAGAATGGAAGAGAAGGGATTGCAGTGTGGCCATCCCCCCAGGGGGGTGATTTCTCACTTTCTATCTCTCTGTCTCTGTGTATTTCTGGTGAGCACACGTGCCCTATAGCAAAAACCTCTAAAAAAAAAAAAAAAAGCTGTAGTCAAGAGCACATTCTATGGATAAAACATTGTTTTGTTGAATATACAGAAACTTAGTTAAGCCAATGTGGCAGTTAACTTTTGATCACCTGGCTCAAGGATGCCTTGCTTGTGCTTTTCTCAAGACAATTGGATTTATAATGGGATCATGGACATGAGTATGTGAAAGGGAACTTACAGAAAAAAATCTCTCTTCCAATTCCCCTGTGGGTTTGGAGGCTTTGACCTTGTCTACATTTTTTTTTTTAAGAATTATTTTATTTGGGACCAACAGTTGGCATAATAGCTATGTCGCTGAACTCCCATGTAGTCACCCGTAGTTCGAGTCCTGGACCCTGTGACTTAAACTCACACCAGCCACGTGTCTGTGCATACCCAAGATCCCGAGAGGAGAATGGAGGAGATAGCAGGGTGGCCATCCCCCCGGGAGGTGATTTCTCGCTGTCTGTCTCTGTCTTTCTGGTGCACGCGCCCTATAGCAAAAACCTCTCAAAAAAATTATTTAACTTTATTTATTTATTTATTTACTTACTTATATTAATTTGACCAGAGAGAGAGAAGAGAGGGAAAATGAGAAAACAAGCCACCAAGTCTGGGACTCAAGCCACAGTCAGCCATGTGGGAGTTCAGCACCCTCGAACACCATGCCACCGACCGGTACAAGACCTTTTCTACATTATTAAGTCACTTGATATCAAAGCCAGAACTAGAACTAAGTTTGTGACTACAAAATCCTCTTTGAACATGTTATTTTCACTAATAGATGTCTATCTTCTTCCCCACGTCTGATCTGCAAAGTCAGGATAGAGTTGACTTCAGAATCAGAAGGCAGTATAAGACCTTGAATCCTCCCACTTTTCATCAAGCCAAAGTTGTGTGATATTTGCCAGCTCTAATATTCAAAGAAGCTTATTCCAAACAATTTGCTTTACCCAAGAATTACTGCAGGTACGGCTGAATCTTTGTCCAATATTCCTTTGGAGTATAAACCCCATGAAATCAGCTTTCCCAAATTTTGATGTGAACATATGCTTCTGGGTAGGAATTCATACAAGTTTAGAAAGAGAGAGAACAATGATGAAGACCATGGCTGGGTTGTGATGAGTTATGTGGCCGAGAAATCTCCCGGCTTTAGTTTTCCAATTTGTAAAACAAAGGAGTAAAACTGAATGATATTTAAAGTAGTTTCTAACTTGTATAGTTTTTTTTTTTTCCCATTCTAACTTTATAATTGACAAATATTTCAGGAATTCCAGCAGCCTAGCTGCTTAATTTTGCAACACTCCTCTCTTCTCTCAAATCCAGCATAGATTTCTATCAAAGTGATTTAAAGTGTGTATAAATACATATATGTGTGTGTGTGTGTGTGTGTGTGTATTTCATACATGGCTGAGCCCCTCCTAGTCATAGAGTTTTTTTCTTCTCCACTGGTAGAGTGGAGATTTTGCCCATCCTGCCAATCTTTTTCGCTAGTCCACTGCCTTCCAACCTTGTTAAGAATGGAACACAAATAAAGTAGTCACAAAACATGAATAAGAGAGACAGATGAGGAAAATATTAGCAAAACATGCTCAGTAACTCAATACTATTGAGAGATAATTATTCCTAATGCATATCCACAAGAAAGTTTATATCTTTGGCAAAATTAGAAGAAAAGAGAGGAAAAGGAAATGCTTATCAAGGGCCTATGTTGTTGTAGGCAAGGGACTAGAAACATGCTTTTATTTCAAATATTCTGTGGCCTTCAACATTCACCCTTTAAAACAAATATTAATGTTCTTACATGTTGAACATTCAAAATACAGAGGTGGATGAGTCAAAGTTTTTGTCCCCAGTAAGTTGCTCATTTAGTAAGGTAGACCCATTACCCTTGACTTTACATAAAAGAAATTCCTAGCCTTTGGAAGAATACAGATTTTTTGTTTTAGAAATTTGAAATGTATTTCTTTAATAAATAATTTTTAAGCCATGAGTTGCAGAAAAATTGGATGTTGAGACCAGCAGGTGGTATCATGGTTAAGGTCCTGGACTCTCCCATGGCCAACTGCAGTTCGAGTCCTGGACCTGAAAGCTTGAAAATCATACCAAGTGCATGTGCATGCCCAAAATCCAGAGAGGAAAGTCAAGAAAAAGAAATTGCGGATGTCCATCTCCCTGGTGGGTACTCTCTCAAAAGAAAAGAAAAGAAAAGAAAAGAAAAGAAAAGAAAAGAAAAGAAAAGAAAAGAAAAGAAAAGAAAAGAAAAGAAAAGAAAAGAAAAGAAAAATTGTGCATGCATACATTTTACTATAATGAAGATAAAGCATATCCCACCTAAAAACTTCCCACTCCAAAGGCTCACTTTCCTAGTCTCCTAAGTTCTCAGTGAGCAACTCTGAAGAAAGGTATGCACCTCACATTGCAACTGGAAGCTTGGCAAGACTATGTAACTTCTCTAAGGGCATAGAGTGAGATGACAGTAAGCCCTGGATCCAAGGTGTCTGGGAAAGATTTTTAGTTTTATGGTGTTCACTTTCCTGACTGTTAGATTTATTTTTTAAAATGTTTTTGGTGCCCAAGTTTCCAGCTTTGGGAAGTGGTGTTTCAAACCTGGAACTGCCTTCTTCAAGACTGCCTCCTCTAAAGTGGGTAAAGGCAAAGATGACAGAATCCTTTCTCTCTATCCTTTGCCCACTGCCACATTCGACTTAGCAGCATGGCTGTGATTAGATAAAGTGCACCTCCCATTCCCTCAGAGGCTTGGGGGACACGTGCCAAGTCAAATAGACTTTATCTCAGTCAAGCATTGCCTTCCCCTCTGCTGTGGCCCAATGCCCAGACATTTTGCTGCTCTTTAAGAAAGCCAACTGGAGAAGAAGTTGACCTACATGCCAACACTGGGAAAGTTATGAGATTGGAGGGAAATTTCCAAAAGATAAAATATGCAAATGAGAAAGCCTGACTTCCTTTATCATACATCAGCCACTCGGCACTCTGGACCATGAAATGCCAAGATAGCCAGGGTAACCTAATTTGGCTGCATTAAAGAGAAACAGCATGGCAGTTGGCTAGGAGTGTAAAGTAAAGCCCATTTCTGCCTCTTCTGAGTATCATTCTGTGCACTTTCAAGATTTCTTTCTTTCGTATCGTCTTTCTTTTGTATCATGTTCTATGTGATAGAGGATCTATCTCAGCACTTGTTTCAGTCACCATACTGAAGTTCTTGTGAGTTTCTTAATAGCATATTTAGCTCTTTATTCACCTGTTCATGTACTAGAATGCTGACACACTGCCTGGCACATAGTAGGAGTTTGACTTACTTCTGTGATGCTGGTGCTCCTCCACACCAGAGTCATGTTGCTGATATGGGAACAGGAGGCTGGGAGCTTCCATTATGCCCCAGTGGTAACCCATGTCATGAGGCCTGTTGAATAAACTGAGCTACTGCTCTTAAACCTCAGGCTCTTGTGTGTAACATTTCTCCTTGGTGAGGCCTAGGAGTGGAAAGTTTTTCATGATTTCCTGCGCACCACACAATTGACAGCATAGTTCTCTGCAATTCTTTTAGGGCCCTAGAATGTCTGGGAGAAGCACCAATCTCCTTTCAGGCTGCTACAGAGGGCAAGAGTTTCTTTCATAGCATGCCTGGTACTACATCCTTTGAAGAAAAGTCTGAGCATTCTGTAATGCAGTGCTTGGGGTCATCCTGGGCAACAGCACCTTCCAAGCAGGGAGTGTGAGTTGTGCTGATGGACAGGCATAGGAGGAGGCAAAACTGGGCATGGGGTATACTTTTTCACAGTGGACTTAAAAGGAGAAGAGATAGATTGGAGAGCTAACATTGCCAGTTTCCTTTAAGATCTTAAGAAAGGATGAGGGGGCTGGCAGGTGGCGTGGTGATTAAGTACATGGGAGTCCAGCGACATAGCCATTATACCAACTGCTGGTCATAGACCCTTTGTCTTCTTATCTCCTCCCAGTTGATGTGAATTTCAAATCTGTATTAAACCTCTTTTCTTTGAAAAAAAAAAAGATATTGAATACCTCTTTGTGTCTTGAATTTCTCATTTGTTCAATGATACTAATAACCACATCAGAATTTTATTTATGAAACTTAATGAGATAATCCTTTTGAATGTGTTTTGTAAATGATTAAAAAGAAAACAATTTCAGTGAAATATCATTATTTCATATAGCTCTCATCACAGGGAATTACATTTGGAAGTGGTTTGAGTTAGACTTGAAACATTAGTGCATTATTGTGTGTGTGTGTGTGTGTGTGTGTGTGTGTGTGTGTATGATAGATTTGGAGGAGGGGCGGAACACTTTCTTCTAGCCCTTAGAAATCCTAATCCATACTCTCTCACTAGGTCTGTAGTTCTACTCTTCTTTATACTCATGAGCCTTTTATTATACCACAAATTCCACTGGCAAAAGTAATATCACAAACTTTTTTTTTTTTTCAGTCAATAGAGGGCATTTTGAATGCACAGGGGTGAATGATTGCTATAAAAGTTCTAAAAAACAAATGCTGTCAACTTTGTCATTTTTCCCTGATCACAGGGAAAGGTTAGGGTTAGGGTTTGAGATTGAGTCTCAGAATAAGAACAGTATGTGCAGCTTCAAGGTAGAAAAAAATATAAGATATGAACTCTTAGAGATAAGTGTTCTTAGAAGGGAAGAATAAAGGACCAAAAAAACTACCAATCTCCCCACCCCTGCCTTTTGTGTGACTTCCCAGAAAACATGTTTTCTTGGGTTGCTTACGAGTGTTTCTGTGGGTAGCTATGGAGAAGATAGATAGATACAGATGGTAGTACCATGGGATATAGCGTCTGCTTTCCAGTTTCTCTTTTTTTTCCAAACTCAAAGCAGATAATTTTATTTTAATCTCCCTATTGCTTTCCATTTTCATTCTCTGACATTAAAACCTATATAGAGAGGAACTAATACATTATTTATCTTTTTGCATAAAACATGTAATGTTATACAGTCTTTATCTTCAAAGTGATAGACCATGTAACATGACACAGTGAGTAGAGTTCTTGCTCTATTGTCAGATAGACTTGGATTAGAAACTTGGATTTTAATCATGATTCTATTCATTACAACCTGTTTGACTTAGGGCAAATTATTTGACATTAGGGCTTCGAATGCCACTTCTGGAGGTGGGGTCTTTGTTATTCTTGTGATGTTTAAATAAAAAATATTCCCCCAAATTATTTCTGACTCCACATGCTCTCGTAGAATCTTTCCACTCTGTCCTCAAGAGGAGAAATGGATGTACAATTCAAATACATACTTTTAAAAACTGTCAATGATATCTCAATAAAGCTGTAAAAAAAGCAAAAAGAAAAAAAGAGATGAAATATATCTTCTATCCCTTTGAACCTGGGCAGAACTTTTGACATCCTCGTGAATGGATGGAAGTAGATGGGCCACCTACGTATGACCTAGTGACTGTGTGTTGTAAATAGTGAGGAGGCTTTCTGCTCTCTCTAAGGTCTCAACTTTGGAACTCAAACAACTTCTATATAGCTAAGCAGCTATATAGAGGGACACATGCACAAGTTCCAGATGGGACCACTTGCTGAGGTCCCAGCAGACCTCCAGCACCAACCACCAAGCATAGTAGTGAACAGTTCTCAGAAAAGCCCAGTTCCCTGTCATGAGGTGCTCCAGGTGAGGATGAGAGATGAGTTGTCTCTACCAAGCCCTACATGAATTGCAGACTCATGAGAAAAATTAATGTTATCATCTTAAACCATTAAGTGGGTTGATACTCAGCAACCCATAACAGAAACAATAGGGGAGCACTACTTTCCCTATATGTTTACAGTTTTATAAAAGGTAAAATCCATTTCTTTTCTATCCTCCACATAAAGGACATATCAATGTGGGCACAGAACATGTGCAACAAAATGTTCCTTAGTGAGCAACTAACAGAGATTTATAAACCATTCCAGAGCTGATTCTTTTTTTTTTTTTTTTTAAATAAACATCTTGGGCCCTGTTTCTTGAAACTATGATAAAAGTCTGAGATGGTGCCTAGAAATCTACTTAAAAGCCTTCTGATGAGCATTTAGATTTGGAAGCCACTGATATAGTTTACTCTTCTAACCCTAAAGATGTAGCCTATAGGCTCAGAGCCAGGAATCGACTTGTTTTAGGTAACAAAGCAAATTGGCAGAGCAGAAACTGAAACTCATTTCTTCTGTGTCTCTCACATTGGCTCATCATCTAATTGGCCTCTCTATAGGTAACTCAACATAATTCACTAAGGATATTTGCTTCCTCTGCTACCAGTTCTTCAAGGGAACTCTATAGTACATTTATTTCTGAGCCATACACAAAACTCTATTTTTCCAAGTGAATGAAATGTCTTTATGCTTTTACAAAATCTAGTGGAAAGGGCCAGGAAAACATTGTAGGAGTTGGAGACATGGTGGGGTGGTGAGAGGACTGTTTTCTCTTTGCCTGACTGCCAAGGTCAATCTGCACATATGCATATGTTTCTTCCTTCACTGGCCCACATTGAATTAGTCACAAAATGCTCAGGTTGATCTTTACATCTCTAGCTGGCATGTTCCACCATGTCAAAGGATAGACTGTCAACAGGCAAAGAAAAAAAAAAATGGATGTGGCAAAATTATTCCCATGGCTCTGGAAGGAAGATGACATATCAATCAAGGCAAGTTCTGGATGAAACGAAGTCAGTGAATTGGAAGTCCTTGCAAAAGTCCTCTTTCTGTTTTGAGTCTTCAGGCAGTTATCAGACTGATTTTTGAGATGAACGAAAGATTTTTAAGAGTCTTGATTTATAAAAATCACCTCTCAATTGGCCTCTGCCATAATTTATTTTTTAAGCATTGATTGATTTCTTGAAGTTTCTTTTGGAATTCAGATGGTTTTTGCTTTATCAACATGCCTCTAGTTACTTATGTTTTTATTCTGGTTGGATCTTATTTTACTTTTTTTTGGAGAGATTTTCGCTATAGGGTGCGTGCGCTCACCAGACAGAGAGAGAGAGACATAGAGATAGAAAGCGAGAAATCACCCCCCAGGGGGGATGGTCACGCCGCAATCCCTTCTCCTCCATTTTCCTCTCGGGATCTTGGGCACGTATGCACACGCGCCTGGCATGAGTTTTAAGCCACCGGGTTTGGGACGCGAACCGCGGTCGACTACGTGGGAGTCCAGCGACATAGCCATTACACTAACTGCTGGTTCCCTTATTTTACATTTTTTAACTCATAACAAAGCTTATTGTTTGAATTGTGTGTGTATGTGTGTGTGTGTGTGTGTGGTGGGTATGTTTAAAACTCTTACCTTTTGCATTGACTTGGTAGCCATTTTTGAACCAAGAAAGTATTAAAAACCTTATTTCATTTTTTTGTACCTCAGCTTCAATGTTTCAAGTTAAGAGTATGACTTATTCTAAGAATGAGTTACTCAAAGAACAGATTACATTTACTTGTTCTCCCTCAGAATGGAAGTTCGACCTATGAAATAGTAAGCACATCTCATTAACTGTCTCTCTTCCTGTTACTTAATTCACACTTGAAAATGATCTTTTTTAGCCCCACAATTTGTAAATTTTCTTATTTATATTTTATTTGCTGTGTGTCCTAATCTATATGTAGTAGGGTTTTCTCTTGAATTGTAAATTTTCTCTTTTTCATTTGGTTTTGTATACATTTTATTATTCTTTTGGTCATTTTTTTGATGTTTGTATATTTTACTTTTGGTGTTAATTTTAACTTATAAGAGCTAATATTTTTAATAGTTCATATTTTTTAATGCTGACAACTGTGGCAGGTGCATCTTATTAATTCTAGCATTATTTTTCTTAATCCTCTCAATATTCTAGTGAGCTAGATGAATTATCATTCCATTTTAAAGTTGAGGAAACTGAAGAAACAAATGAGTATATGGCCCAGCTTCTGTGGCATAGTAGTAAAATAAATGTACTTTAAGACTGGAAGCCATATGTCTGACCACAGTTTCAGATCCCCGAGTCAGCCTGAAAACACACCAGGTGCACGTGAGGTTACCTCAGATCCTGAGCTTGAGTGCTGGTGAAAGGGGATTGCAGATCCAGCTGAGAATGTTTCTCTTTCTCCCTCCACCCCCCACCTGTGTGTGCATATCCACTATCTAATCATTAATAAAATGAGGATAAGTAAATTGCTAAGGAGCACAAAACTGGAAGAAAGGGTTTAACCATTTTATTCTTGTGCCTTAGGTAGTACATTTACCTTTCCAATCTTCTAGGTCTCCTCTGGCTAATTTTACTTTAGTTAAGTTTTCAAAAGGTGCATTCAGGCTGTCTTGGTTCAATAGTTCTCAAAGTTGAACATGATCAAAATCACCTGGAGGACTTTTTAAACTACAAATTGCAGGCTCCACCCCCAGAGTTTCTAATTAAGGCGATCTGGGGTGGGCTCTAGAAATTTGCATTTCTAATATATTCCCTGCCGAGGAGGATGCTGCTGGTCTGGGACAACTCTGGAGAACCACTGATTTAGATTATTCCCTTCAAGTAAAGGTAAGACCTTTCTACCCAGCTCACACTATCCAAATTTGATGAGCCAATATATAATATCAATCAATTAAGGGAGTCATTTTCTTTCTTCTTTTGCCTCCTAGAAACAGAATTAAGCATGATTTATGCTTTTTCTTTGAGCTTTCTTGAGACTACTGTGATGTCAGTGTCATATTAAAGCTGTTTTCTCAAGTTTAAGAGCTGCCTTTGGCTGAACGGGCCAGAGCCTGAACTCTCAGAGACCCGAGGATACCAGTTCTTCCGTGTCTGTGGTTGAGTACGGCAATCTGCAGCCCATGAGCTGAAGGGGAATAGCTAATCCTATAGGTTTAGGAAGCACAGGCTGTTACTCTAGGGGCTCACCCATTTCCTAGCTCTTTCATTAGAACTTTTAATTAGCGCAGCCATTTATGAGTACATGGGTCTGATTTCACTAAGAAGTGACAATTTATTAACCTTTCTGTTTTTTTTTTTTTTTTTTTTTTTAGTTTGTTAATCTTTTTT
>NW_006160124.1:936957-956750 GCF_000334495.1 Tupaia belangeri chinensis
AAGAGTATGACTTATTCTAAGAATGAGTTACTCAAAGAACAGATTACATTTACTTGTTCTCCCTCAGAATGGAAGTTCGACCTATGAAATAGTAAGCACATCTCATTAACTGTCTCTCTTCCTGTTACTTAATTCACACTTGAAAATGATCTTTTTTTAGCCCCACAATTTGTAAATTTCCTTATTTATATTTTATTTGCTGTGCATCCTAATCTATATGTAGTAGGGTTTTCTCTTGAATTGTAAATTTTCTCTTTTTCATTTGGTTTTGTATACATTTTATTATTCTTTTGGTCATTTTTTTGATGTTTGTATATTTTACTTTTGGTGTTAATTTTAACTTATAAGAGCTAATATTTTTAATAGTTCATATTTTTTTAATGCTGACAACTGTGGCAGGTGCATCTTATTAATTCTAGCATTATTTTTCTTAATCCTCTCAATATTCTAGTGAGCTAGATGAATTATCATTCCATTTTAAAGTTGAGGAAACTGAAGAAACAAATGAGTATATGGCCCAGCTTCTGTGGCATAGTAGTAAAATAAATGTACTTTAAGACTGGAAGCCATATGTCTGACCACAGTTTCAGATCCCCGAGTCAGCCTGAAAACACACCAGGTGCACGTGAGGTTACCTCAGATCCTGAGCTTGAGTGCTGGTGAAAGGGGATTGCAGATCCAGCTGAGAATGTTTCTCTTTCTCCCTCCACCCCCCACCTGTGTGTGCATATCCACTATCTAATCATTAATAAAATGAGGATAAGTAAATTGCTAAGGAGCACAAAACTGGAAGAAAGGGTTTAACCATTTTATTCTTGTGCCTTAGGTAGTACATTTACCTTTCCAATCTTCTAGGTCTCCTCTGGCTAATTTTACTTTAGTTAAGTTTTCAAAAGGTGCATTCAGGCTGTCTTGGTTCAATAGTTCTCAAAGTTGAACATGATCAAAATCACCTGGAGGACTTTTTAAACTACAAATTGCAGGCTCCACCCCCAGAGTTTCTAATTAAGGCGATCTGGGGTGGGCTCTAGAAATTTGCATTTCTAATATATTCCCTGCCGAGGAGGATGCTGCTGGTCTGGGACAACTCTGGAGAACCACTGATTTAGATTATTCCCTTCAAGTAAAGGTAAGACCTTTCTACCCAGCTCACACTATCCAAATTTGATGAGCCAATATATAATATCAATCAATTAAGGGAGTCATTTTCTTTCTTCTTTTGCCTCCTAGAAACAGAATTAAGCATGATTTATGCTTTTTCTTTGAGCTTTCTTGAGACTACTGTGATGTCAGTGTCATATTAAAGCTGTTTTCTCAAGTTTAAGAGCTGCCTTTGGCTGAACGGGCCAGAGCCTGAACTCTCAGAGACCCGAGGATACCAGTTCTTCCGTGTCTGTGGTTGAGTACGGCAATCTGCAGCCCATGAGCTGAAGGGGAATAGCTAATCCTATAGGTTTAGGAAGCACAGGCTGTTACTCTAGGGGCTCACCCATTTCCTAGCTCTTTCATTAGAACTTTTAATTAGCGCAGCCATTTATGAGTACATGGGTCTGATTTCACTAAGAAGTGACAATTTATTAACCTTTCTGTTTTTTTTTTTTTTTTTTTTTTTAGTTTGTTAATTTTTTTTTAATTGCTGGGAGTCAAAGCCAGCTATCTTGGATTCATTGTTACATTAAGTCTGTTGGTAAAACTGTGAATTGACATTAGTTAAATGATTTATTTGTGAATTGCTTAAGGAAGATATGAGAGGATCAGGAAGATGAGAAGCATCCTGGGAATTTTACCTACATGGCTTTTAGGTAGGAAGAGCAACACTGATATGAGAGGTGGGCAGACACCCAACAACCATCTCAGAATTAAAAGCCCCAGATGTATCTCCTTAAGGAATACTAAATCACCTGGGATTAAAACTTCAATTTCATTCTCACTATACAATGAGTTCCTTCTTCCATCAAGTTGGTACGAGTTCAAAAACCTTCTATTGTGCCCTAGTTGTCTGTTACATAAGGAGTCTAGACTAAGAGTAGAAACAGCCTGAGCTTGGATGCTCCTGAAATATGTGATCTTGGGAGCATCACGTCTCTGAGTGTCAGTTTCCTCAGCCATGAAATGGGGAAGAGAACTCTGCTTCACTGGAAAGTGGTGAAGTTTAAAAAAGTTCAATGAGGTAATGTATTACAGACTAGAGCATTCGACTTTGTCCTGGACTTCCTAGTTCTGTCATCATCCGTCCTCACCATTATTTCAGCTCTGTGTCTGACATCCTTGAAGATGACCTCTGCCCCAGTCAGACTGTTTTCCTTAATCCTCTGACCATGTCATTTCATTCTCCTTGACTTTATTCAAAACATGCATTGTATTTGCTGAGCCAAAATGCATACATGTGGCATATTCACTAGAGTTCCATTTTCTGTTCTTTCTGAAAGCGGGGGATTCAGCTGAAGGGGGAAATGACTGTGGGTAGAGAGTCAGTGTGAAATGGCTCACTCACTCATTCCTGAACCACTCATGCTGAACCACTCTCCGATCATCCCTATGGTGTGCATAGAGCATCCCAAAGACGTAAATCTATGGTTCCTTCCTGCACTTCTCTCTTAGCTGTTCAAGCAGGAACACTAACTACTCTGCCACATTGCACACTGCCTACAAAATGTTCCCAGCACAGCAGAATTTCTAAATCTGGGAAATGCTCTCATGTCAACCTGGTAAGGGAGCACCTAAATGATGAGCAGAATGTGTGCTGTGGATTTCATAAAGAACTAAGTGGGGCATGCTGAAATCCTAATGAGAATATTTATCCTCCTTGTCTGCCAGTGTATAGATTGATAGATTGGCTGTTTCATTATGGATTTGCCATTACATTTCATCCTTTTTTTTTTTTTGGTAGATGCTTTCAAAATCATATTTATTTTGTATTATGCATGATGAGCAGAATGTGTGCTGTGGATTTCATAAAGAACTAAGTGGGGCATGCTGAAATCCTAATGAGAATATTTATCCTCCTTGTCTGCCAGTGTATAGATTGATAGATTGGCTGTTTCATTATGGATTTGCCATTACATTTCATCCTTTTTTTTTTTTTGGTAGATGCTTTCAAAATCATATTTATTTTGTATTATGCACTTCTCTGCTTTTTTTTTTTGTAGTTGCTTTCCATATCATATTTATTTTGTATTATGCGCTTCTCTGCAGAGGCTGTTTGAGCCCTTACTAACTACTAGCAAACCTGCCTTCTTGGTAAATTTCTGGAGATGTCTATATCTGAAGTAGATGTGTCACAAAGAACATTTTTGTTAGTTTCTTCTCACAGGAATTTTTTTAAAGACAAAGTAAGCTATGGTAGTGTGAAGCTCATACTGGGAAAGCAAGTATGCAATGTGTTCAATAATCGCTAACACATCGAACACTGTATTATTGATATGTGACTGGCACTGGGTTACATTTAGCTGTCATGTAGTGTTTGCAACAAGTCTGAGAGCTGGGTATTGTTACTTCTTTTTAAGAATTATTTAACTTTATTTATTTTAATTTGACCATAGAGGGACAGAATGAGAATGAGAGTGACAGTGACAGAGAGAAAGTAAGTGAGAAAGCAAGCCATCAGGTCTGGGACTTGAACTGTGGTCGATCATGTGGGAATCCAGTGCCCTTAACCACCATGCTACCTGCCAGCCCTGGTATTGTTATTTCAGTATTACGAATGAAGTACCCAGTGTCCAGAGAGTTCAACAAGTGATAGAGACAGCACAGTACTGGAATCTACAGACCTAGATCTGAGTCTGGTTTGGTAACTTGCTGTATTCTTGGCAAGTGAAGCAAATTCATTAAGCCTATTTGCACAACTTTCAAAATGTTGTGAAGGGCAGGGTGCGTGTGTGTGCGTGCCCAAGATCCTAAGAGGAGAATGGAGGAGAAGGGATTGCTGCTTGGCCACCCCCCCTGGGGGCGGGGGTGATTTCTTGCTTTCTGTCTCTCTGTCTCTCTGTCTTTCTGGCGAGCGCACGTGCCCTATGGCAAAAACCTCTCAAAAAAAAAAAATGTTGTGAAGGGAACTATAATATTTAGTGCATGCAAAGTGCAAGCACTGGGCTTAGTCCTTGGAAAGGATTTAATAATCATTTGTCAATAATCACCAATAAAGCATGTAGTTGAAAAAAATAAAATACATTTAATTGACACAAAAATGAAAAATAATTTGCTGATGATAATGTATATGATAGTGTCTTTGTCTTAACGGGGATGCACTGTATTTGTGCTAGGAAAAATACTATGTTGTAAACTGTAAAGATGTATGGTGATTAAATATAAATAACAAATATTTTAAAGAATATGTAGTTGGGACTCAGACCTGTATTTTTCTGTATTCTATGTCCATCCTCTCATGTCTAAGATTATGCTTATTTTTGTTTCCATGCAGAATCAAAACCTTATCTAGCAGGTGAGTTTGGCTATTTAGGAATAAAACCACAGCAATGAAAATTTTTGAAGTGTAAGCTGATAGTTTCTATTTATTGGCCCTAGTAAGAGTGATTTACAGCTTCTCTCACCATGGTTAAAATAAGCTTTTTTTTTGATGAGCTTAGGTGAAGAATTTCATTACCTATAGGTTAAGTTTTAAGGAAATGCACATATGCAAATTTTAATTTGCAAAAGAGAGCAATATGGGTACAGTTACAATAGAGGGGTGGGAAGTTATGTCAGACATTCACCAAATCTGATTCCTTGTCTTCTTCAGTGCACGTGCAAGATCATATTTCCTAGCTTCCTTCACAATTCGATGTGGCCATTTCATCAGCCCTGTGAACAGGGCGTGGCTTGTGTAAACCTCCTCAAGAGATAGTTTCCATACTTTTTCGGTCCTGGTGGGACCAAAAACAAGCACAGAGACGTGAAAGCCACATGTAGAGGGTGGCAGAGCCCAAGATAAAAGTACACAGGTCATGCCTGAAGCATTTCTATCTGTCTGTCAACAAATCCAAGTGGAATTTACTTGAGCAAAATGTAACTTTCTTTTGTGTTGGAACATTATCCCTTTTGACACTTGTTTCTTTATCAAGTAGAAACATTTCACAAACTTTGGCAGGCATACCAATCAGACTGACTTTTAGTTGAAGAAGTACTCCTTGCTGCTTTTGATGAATTAAGACGCATCACCCGTAGGAAGGAGGAACCATTACATGACCCCTGGAGATCACCTGGAATCTCTTCCTTCTTAGCCCTTGTACCTTCCCATTAGGATCTTCACACATTTCTAACAATCAGCACAAACCCATCATCTTTCCTCCAGTGCTTTTTAATACCATTTTAATATTCCTCAGTACATCATATCATATCATATCATTCAGCACGATTCAGACAGAATTTGAAACTTGATTCAGCTCCACACTTCAAAGTTGGCTACTTCAAACGCAGTGGGAACAGAAAGCTGGGAAGACCTGAGGGTGGGTTCTGGTTCCATTGCTTGCTGACCACATAGCCTTGAGCATGTCTATGTTTCTCCTAAACTCAGTTTCCTGTACTATGAAATGTGATTAACTGCTGTGCTGCTTCTCTCTTTCTCTAGATGCTTTGAAGATGGACATACAATTTATGAGGGTGTTTTTAAGAAATTAGAAAGTACTCTGCAGGGCATTATAACTATTGATATTATTCATATGAAATAATAAAGGGAACATTGGAGTTGTCACAGTCAAATGGCAATTGCTTAGTTCCATTACAAAAGCCTGCTCCTTTTTTTGTGTGAACAACAGTGTGGTGTTTTAAAACAAATTGATAGAAAGCTTTATTTGATCTTTTATCCATTGTCTGCTAGTTGTATGAACTAGCAATTCACTGAACTAGTAGTTCTGTAACTTGATTTTATTATCTATCCATTCTGAACAGTAATACCTACTTTGCAGAGTTATGAAAATCAAATGAGTGCTTGCAAATTGGGTGCTAAAAATATAATAATTAATACATTTGAGAGATTTACTGCAAGTCAGATCTTCCCAGAATTTGCAGCTGTTTGCATGCATATTAGCAAATATTTAACAATGGAAATAAGGGAGCTTACACACTTAATATTGAAAAATTAGAAGTCACAGACAATTGGAGGTCAGATAAAGCTCCTTAGAATGTATAATGCCAACCAGTGGATGTTTTTTCTTTTTTTTTTTGGTCCAACTAAAAGAATTTTATTGAATGTTTAAACTTCTATTGATGTCTATAAAAACGAATGATTTGCATAGAGTTTACTTGTAAAGGAAGGCAGTGATTTATAGTCAGGTATTTGCTATTGATTGAGAACTGGAGCCAAAAGAAGAGGCAGAATAACAGCAGGAAGATCTTGCCATCATTAACCATATCTAGGTGCTTTTTTCCACTCCAGATATTTTTAGATTTTTTTCTCTTCGAATCCCCATGGTCTCTTGTAGGCTAAGCTTAACTCTCATGTTTAAAATTTTATCCTGTTTCATATGCAAATTTTAAAAGACCATTCTCCCTGCTCCATTTATTCCTTCCCTCTAACCATTTTAACAAAATGTGTGAGACCATTACTAATAGTAATAATGATAAGCCTTCACACATTTTAAATTTGAGAAGAGTTTTTTTAAAATAATATTCACATATTATTCTCTACTAAATAGAGTGGAAGAAAACAAAGTTGACTGTGTATATAAAAGGAAGAATTGTGACTCCATTTGACAGAGCCATTAAGTACGATGATGGGAGAAAATGGAGGTGGAAAGGGAAAAGGGGTGTCTGGAAATGAAAGTGTAAATAAAAATGATAGGTGAGAAGAAAGAAAAAAGAAAGCATGTGTTGAGTTGCACTAGGAGGGATTGGCAGATGGCATGGTGGTTAAGGCGCTGGACTCCCACATGACTGACCACGATTCAAGTCCTGGACCTCTCTCTCTCCGTCTCTGGTCACATAAAAAAAATAATAATAAATAAAATTAAATAAATAATTCTTTTTTTTAAAAAAAGAGTTGCACTAGGTATCCAAAACTTATAGGGGATGAAATACATCTGTCTGTGTGTACATTTGTCTGTGAAGGACATTTGTGTAGTTACATAGCTTTGTCTTGTAATGAGGCTGCATGCTGAGAGATTTCCTGTGTGACATTTATGGGAATATGAGGTTATTTTTCTTTAAAAGTAAATATTTAAGTTTTCTAACTCTAACAAGTCTGTGAAGAGATTTGTGGCTTATGACTAATTCCATGTTACTTGTGGATAAACATAGGGGGGAGAACTGGAATCCAGAGATAATCTCCAAATTACATTTAACCCATAGTTTCAAATGACAAAATTATTAACCAGTAGGGGAATGAATAGATTGGGTGTTGTCTCGTACCTGCCTGACACATCTCCCAGAAAAGGAACTAATTCAAGGAACCAGCAGTTAGCGTAATGGCTATGTCACTGGACTCCCACGTAGTCAACTGCGGTTAGAGTCCCAGACCTGGTGGCTTAAAACTCACGCCAGGCGCGTGTGTGTGCGTGCCCAAGATCCCGAGAGGAGAATGGAGGAGAAGGGATTGCGGCGTGACCATCCCCTCTGGGGGGGTGATTTCTCGCTTTCTGTCTCTATGTCTCTCTCTGTCTGTCTGGCGAGTGCATGCGCACGCGCCCTATAGCAAAAACCTCTCTCTCAAAAAAAAAAAAGGAACTAATTCAATAATGAAATGGCAAAAATCAGTGAGCAATACTGATGATGGAGGGATTAAAGGGCTTAGAAACATACCCACTGCATAATTAATGGTAACTCATTTTCATCCCAGCCTTTTCTCATTTGTAGAAAACGAGTAGTCAGAAGTAGAGGCAAATGCCTCTTAACTGTCTCAGGATTATGTATGACTCCATATACTCTGTGGTGTCCCAGTCTGGTATACTTTGTTGCTTTGACTACTTTCTTAAATAAATACTGGCTTGGCAAAATTAGACTATATCCTATTTCTCTGCCAGATCCTTTTCTTTTCCTAAGTCTTTTAAGTCTTTCTATAAGGGATCTTTAAATAATTCATGAAAATATGTATTATGAAAAAAACTATGCATGGATTTCAAAATTTTTTCACCGAAATAAACTCATCTTTCAATTTTTGAAGTTTGTACTTCTTAAAAACCCAAATCAACTCTTATATTCCCCCTGAGGTTCTTTGGTAATTTAAGATTTGTCCATTTTTAAATTTTGGATGTTGATCCCTTCTGGAGTTATAGACACTCCTCAACTGTAGGCTCAATCCTGCCTGGTACTTTCAGGAAGAATGACAAGAGCCTCAGTCTGTTATTTCCTGGGTTTATGTTCAATCCTTTGTCCATAAACTGGGAATCCAGTATTTTAGGGAGTGAGGCTCCTGAGTTTCAAACTTTACTAACTCTTTACTATCTATTACTCATCTCCTTGTACTCCCACAGAATCTCTGTTCATATACGTTTTTCTATCTGAATATTATACCTGGAATTTGAGTTTCCTGATGGGTTTGGGTTCCAACACTATGTTTGGAGTCCATAAAATGGGTATAAATCATGTTACTAATAACTCTCTGTTCTTTCAAAACATGGTGCTAGATTTACTCAGCTACCTCTCCGTTCTATAGAATGAAGGATCACTCAGAATGATCTTCACTCATCTTTAAGTGCAACTTAGTTCCTAGTCTCAAACTACCCCACACGCCATCATGTGGTACTTATGTAGTCATTGAGAGGTTATTAAATCTTTTTAAGCATTACTTTTCTCACATGGAAATTGACATAGTATCTAATATCTACTTCATAAGACTGTTATGAAGATAAAAATTAGTTAATCTTTGGAACATTGCCTGCCACATAGTAAATGCTCAAAAATATTGGTTGTTGTTATTGTTTGTCCTTAATATCATTACTATGCCACATCTACTAAACTATAGTCTCTAAACTGAAGTGTCTTGCTTGAATCATGCTTGAATTTATAGTCTGAAACCTTGTCAATTATATTCTTGTGTCTCCTAATATATCTCATATAAAGAAGAGCCTCAATACATATATTGGGTCGCTGGGAAAGTCATGATGCATTTTTGAATAGAAAAACATAGAAAAATATGTCATGATTTTTCTTGATGACCTAATATTTTGAATAATTAAAAGATTGACTATACATGATATGATATACATCTTCATAAAATTTATTCTCTCTACATGTCAAGCCAAAGAAACTATTAGAAATGAGTATTTATATTTTAAATTCTAGGTCCACTGTTTAGTTATAAACTGACAGTACTTGATACCTTAGAAAAATACAGTTAAACTAAGTCAAACAAATATATATAAAGTACTTACACATAAGCTAACCACTAGACTAGGCTTTGACAGTAAATAAACAGACTCAGCTACTACCCCTGAGTGTAAGATAAAAGGAATAGATATGCCTAGTTTCTTACATGTATTCATTCAGTCATTTGATATTTATTAAATAACTACTGTGTTCCTCATGGAGTACTGAAAAAGAATAATTCCTGGAACATGGTGCAGAGATTCACCACCAAGCTGATCACATTCTAGCATGTACAGTTCTATTACCCCTTGTGTTCCCAAAGCTGTTTTGTGTACTTTCAAAAAGCCCATAAAATAGGTTTGGCAAACCTAATTAGGTTATGTATGCAGATGAGGAAACTAAGAAATAGATTTAAGGATTTGGTTAAGATAATCTACAAAGAGCCTTCAAAACATTTATAGAAAATGTGTTTTATTAAAAAAAAAATGCTCATAGATTCCAAAATTTTTACACCAAAATTAACTTGTACTCTAATTTTATTTTCCATGAATATTTTGCATTATCCTAATAATGAGTAAACAATACACTTAGATTTTATAAGGCAAATTTCTGCAGCACCATACAATCAGGCAGTGTATTAGGTGAAATCAAGTAAAATCAGCATTTTATGTAAAAATGAGCAGTTCTTCAAAACTAAATATGGTTACTTTTATATGATTCAACCTAATATAAATAGGGTCTTTGTAGTTTCAGAGAGATGTGAAAAAGATTATTATGGAGGAGGTAGAATTTAGTGTAGAATAAAACTTTGATATAATTTTATTAGAAGAGGGAAATCAAAGAAGTAAAGGTGAATGATGTATTTGGAAGAAATCTCAAATTTTACTTGAGGGAACTTTGGATGAACTATTTTGCTAAATTGCTGGGCATAGAAATAAAGAAATATTGTCTTCTCTTTCGGTCTCTACTATAGCGTGCAGACAGTTGGTATATATTAAGTAGAGACATGCAATGTCTCTCTTTCATAGCCTGACTTGATTCACTCAGCAACAAATCTTCCATATTTGTTCACTTTCTATCAAATTCCAGGGTCTTTTTTTTTTTTTTTTTTTGAGAGTTTTTTGCTATAGGGCACGTGCGCTCATCAGACAGACAGAGAGAGACAGAGAGACAGAAAGCGAGAAATCACCTCCTGGGGGGGATGGCCACACTACAATCCCTTTTCCTCTATTTTCCTCTCAGGATCTTGGGCATGCACGCACACATGCCCAGCGTGAGTTTTAAGCCACCGGGTCCGGGACTTGAACCGCAGTCAACTACGTGGGAGTCCAGCGACATAGCCATTATGCTAACTGCTGGTCCCAGGTCTTGTTTTTTATGGCTAAATAGTATTCCATGGAATGTATGTGCCACAAGTTCTCAATCCATTCATCTGTTTGTGGACATTTGGGTTGGTTCCGTGTCTTAGCAATCGTAAATAAGGCTGCAATGAATATACATATGCAAGTGCTTTTCCGACTGAGTGCTCTCCTGTCCTTTGGGTAGGTACTCAGGAGTGGAATTGACTAAAGTCTCTTCACAATCTAAATGATGTATAGTGATTTAATGTATGAATAATAATAAAAAATATATAAATAAAAAATATTGGGTCTAAGTTGTGGGGGTGTCTTGAAAAAATATCTGATGAAACCTTCCACATATAGTAGTGCATAGGGAGACTTTCTAGTATCGTAATAAAATATGGAAGCTCTGAGCTAGGAAGCATGATAATGTGAATACACACATGTGTGAGCACACATGAGCAAATGCACCTAATAAATCAGTGCAAAGTGGTGCTAGAGTTGTGGAACTTGTTAGGAATGAATTTCAGGGGTGAGTAAATGTTGGTAGTGGTCCCAGAAACTGGAATAAAAAGATGTAATTGAGAGTAATTTGGGGAAAAATTAAAATAATTTGATACTTGATTATGTGTAGCAAGTAAGAAGAGAGAAAAATCAAAGATGGCTCCTAGAATTCAAACCCAAGAGATTGAAAGAAAGAGTTATAAACAGAAAGCAGAAAGTTAAGAGGAGGAACTTATTTGGGGAAGATAAGGTGACATAGTGAATTTTGTCTTAGAATTTGAGCTGCCAGTATTCAATCACAAATATCTAAAGGGTAGCAGGAGGTGGAGGTTATAGCTCTTCAGAGGTTGGGAATGCAGTCATGCTTGTAGACATAATGATCGAAATCATAGCATTGAATGAGCTCATTTAGAAACTTGGCGTTGTGCAGGATGACAGTTACAAATAGAAAGTTAAGAATGCTTAGATTGGGAGGGAATATGCCCAAAACACAGCCAGGCTAGGAGATAGAAAAAGGAACATTCAGAAAAGTATTACAGAAGCAAGTTTGTCAACATCTAGTGGTGACTAGCTCTTTAAAATTGTCTTAGAATATTTTGTGAAGATGAGGGTAGAGAAAAGGCCATTTTGTGAGTATCTAGCAAGTAGAAGACCAGAAGTGACCCTCAAAATTTTTTGTTCATTTGCTTTTTGTTTTTCTATCACAGTTTCAGTAGAAGACAAAATGCTAAGGTTAAGAGCATAAATAAGGAAAAGAGTTAAAGCAAAGAGTGTGGGTTACCATGCAAAGTGGTAACCTATACTTTTTTTTTTTTTTTTTAAGATCGAGGACTCTAAAACTGTTGGAAATTGGTCTGATCAATACTTATTTAATTATTTTTTAAAGTTATTTTGGAAAGATTCAAGGTTCTGTCCTTTATGTTAAATCTGACAAAAATTGCTAAAGGTATGTAGAGTTAGTAAGGGGAGAACTTTAGATAGTGTGTTTTCCAAAAAGCCACTTTTCCTTTTGAAAATGCACAAAATAAGTGAAATAGAGAAACAAGTACAATGCTAGAAAATAAGCTCCTAAGAGATCAATTATAGGACTCACCCTTTCCAATGAAACCCATCGCACTTTTTATAACTTTCTATTATAGCTATGAGTTATATTATGTTTTATAGAACTTTAGATCTGCTGGGTTATTGAGAGAATGCAGTTGGTCTTATATGGTCAAAGCAATGAAAGAAATATCATAAAAATTTTTTCCTTGTGATTTGTAATACTACTGATTCTACAGTAACACATATACAAATAATTTAGTCAGATTATCTTAGAAAAGTTCTGTTAGAACTTTATGTGTGTGTGTGTGTGTGTATGTGTGTGTGTGTGTGTAAAATTTCATACACATATTTGTGAAATTACAGTTTTCCCTTATAACCAAGATGGGAAGCCCAAGTGTATTGCCCTTTTCCTAACGAAATCAGGTAATGTTAATAATTTAGAAGCCCTGACTTTTTTCCATGCCACCAAAATTGTTTACAATAAGAACCATAAGAGAACATAGTGTTCAAAATCACTTTTCAGCTATTAATAGGACAGGGTCACTTCCGTGCTGAACAATATGTAGCACAAGGATACTCTCTAGAAAAATGTAGATTGATCTGGAGTGAGAAATAGCACTATTGGTACACATTATATTCCAGGAACTATTTTAAGAATGTTAGATTTAGCTAAATCAACTCATTTCATTCTTTCAACTTCCTTATGCAGTAAACACTATCATCATCACTCTACAGATGACAGAGATACAAAAAGCTTACTTTGCTTGTTAGTAGGCTGGAATTTGAGCAGGCAGTCCAGTGTAGGAGTCCCTGATCTTAACCGTCAACTCATGCTACTTCTAAGTCACCAGCATTCCTCAACTAAAAATAATCTGCTTCGAAATTATCTCACAACAGGAAACTAACCAGAAATCATTTGGGATACTATATCTGGATTCATTCTTTACAAGTAGAACCAGAGCGGATAAAAGAGCACTATTTTCTTTGGGAATAAATTGACCGTGGCATCTGTAACTCCTTATCTTGCAAGGTGCTTTCTTTATACTAGGAAAAGATAGTGTATTAACAAAAAACTCCCCTGGCAATGAAAGAATTGAGTTTCTTTGGACTCTGTGCATTACTACAAACCCTATAATGATAATTGTGTATCTCCACCACTGCACTTCTCTGTGGGAGGCTTGGACTTAATTGCAGTTACTTTACCAGTTTCATTGCCTGCTCATTAGCTAAGTGATAAAATCCCAACCGATAAAACAGATGTGGACATTGGTAACCTGCTCCGTGTGTGGCAAATGAAGGACAGTAAACATATGGGGAGAGTCACACCTGAGTACTCAAGAGTGATAGGACAAGCAGAAGCCTGCTGAGAGGAAGGAAGAAGATGATATGAAGTGCTATGAGCTCAGAAGTAACACTGTGCAGGAGTCAGGACTTCAGAAACTCAAATCTGATAATTTATTTGACTAATTTAATTCATCGATTTACTCAATAGCCCCATTGCCTGGGAAAAGGAAGGGATAAACCTCAGGTTATTATAGTTTCCTAAGTTCTTAAGGCAATCGAACTATTCAGACTTTGAATAAGTAAACCAATGATGGGCCCAAACTATGAATTTTCTAATATATTTGCCTGCTCATTAGCTAAGTGATAAAATCCCAACCGATAAAACAGATGTGGACATTGGTAACCTGCTCCGTGTGTGGCAAATGAAGGATAGTAAACATATGGGGAGAGTCACACCTGAGTACTCAAGAGTGATAGGACAAGCAGAAGCCTGCTGAGAGGAAGGAAGAAGATGATATGAAGTGCTATGAGCTCAGAAGTAACACTGTGCAGGAGTCAGGACTTCAGAAACTCAAATCTGATAATTTATTTGACTAATTTAATTCATCGATTTACTCAATAGCCCCATTGCCTGGGAAAAGGAAGGGATAAACCTCAGGTTATTATAGTTTCCTAAGTTCTTAAGGCAATCGAACTATTCAGACTTTGAATAAGTAAACCAATGATGGGCCCAAACTATGAATTTTCTAATATATTTGATTATTATTATTATTATTATTTATAGTCTATGGGAAATACCTCTCCATCATTTATACTCTTTCCTTGATTGTGTGATTTGTAGGAAGCAGAGGAACTGTCAATGCTCCCACTGGTTACATCTTTTTTTCTTAATTCTAAGTTCCTGTAGAGTCCAGCTCCTTGAGCATGCCATTTTGTGAGAGACAACTCATAAGCCACAGGAGTGACATGTGCAAAGTGAGGTCTTGGTATACAATTTTAAAAAGTAGTTAGACAATACATGGAGGGACATACATAGGAAAGAATGGTCTTTTTTGAGCCAATATGAATTATATTTTGGATATTTTATTGCCATTTTAAGACATTATAATTTTTCTAAATATTACACAAATTGATGTTTAGATCAGGGTTTGACAAACTTTGTAAAAAGCTAGATAATAAATATTCTAGGTCTTGCAGTCCGTGTGGTTTCTGTCACAACTAAACTTTGCCTCGGTGGTGTGAAACGTGCCATTGATGATACACAAAATGGGTGCAGCTGGGTTCCAATAAAACTCTTACATACTAAATGAGGTAGTGGGCCAAATTTGATTCACAGGTCAAAGTTTGCTGACTCTTTGTTTAGTTCATACACCAGTATACTCATATATATATGTGTGTGTGTGTGTGTATGTATGTATATGTGTGTGTATATATGTGTATATATACACATATGTGTATATGTGTACATATATACACACACATATACATACACACACATATACACACACACATATATAGGTATCCCCATATGGGGACTAAAAAGCACTGTATCTTTTCTTCTTAAAATGTTTCTTGCTTTGATCAAATTCTAACCTGACTTCAGAATCTCATTCATGTATTAAACATTGGTTTTCCAGTACTCCAATGTGTTTAGAATTGTACTAAGTATACAAGAATAAAGTAAAAAAAAGGATAAACTCTTCCCTTACTAGCTGGTGAAGAAGATAAGAGAATACAAATAAATATAAGTATTCCATAACATGTGCCATGATAGCTATGTCTATGAGGTTAAAGGGAATACAGAGACTTGGTAACCCCCTTTTCCAGTAAAGAGCTGACTTAAGGGAATATTCAAGGCCCAGTGAGATTTGGGAGCTAACCACAGAAAGGAAGGGATGGGACAAATGGGAATAGGAGTGGAGTTGGGTTGGGGTGGGATGGGAGTGGAGTTATAGCTTGAGATAGGACCATTAAAGACTATGTAGTTCTTTTCAAAGACTGCTTTTCTCCTAAAGTCTAGGGTCTTGTTTTGCTAAAATGGCATTTCTTCCATTAAAACTTTTCACAAATTACAAATTTCCTGTCAATCTATATGTATCTTTTTATGTGCTATCACACTTTCTGGCCCATTATAGTTATTTTGTACTTTACTTTCTCCCAACTTTTTAATTTAATTTTCCTAGGAAAAATGTACTCTTTCTTAATCTACTATGCATTATAACCTAACCTGTAGGCTCTATCCCTCGCTGAATCTTGATACCTTGTTTACTACTTATATTTGATTCCCACTCAGGTTTCTGCTTCCCTTGCCTCAATCCTGGCTGTGATACTGAAGTTGTCCATTTCAGTTTTCTTCCTTATTCTTGGTATTGAGTACCCTCTTGATGCAGAGTTATGACTCCAGTTATGTAGATTTACCAGTTCTATTAAGAAGAGGGTTTCAAGAGAAAATGACAATTAATTTGTAGTAGATTCCCAGGTTAGAAACAGTTAACAGGAGAGAGGGAATTCTGAGGTTTTACTTTAAAAGGTCTCTTAGTGCTTTCATGTTTAATTATGTGCTTAAAAATTAACAGTAGCTGTGATGAGGAAAGGGAATGTAAAGTAGTACTTTTGGGGCCTGTATTCTATAATATATTGTTCTTGGTGATAGAAACAGGCTGTTAAATGTCCAACTGGGGGAAATATGGAGGAAAGGGTTAGTAATAATGAATTAGATTCAGAACAAAATCTGGAGGAGATAGGAAGTATGAGAGTGTCAAAAAAGAGAACTGAATTCGTACAACATTTTTGAGTATCAATTCTGAACCATATGCTGTAATTTAATTCCATTTATAGTATCTGGAGGATGATCAGAAATAGGATCTCCCCCTCAGGGCTTAGGTGCCATTTCCTCATCCAGAGATATGAGGTAGACTTTAGCCTCAAAAGAAGAGCAGTCTTTTGTTTTGGAAACGCTCTGTCATGACTGGCAAAGTCCACTGGGTAAAGAAAATCTCAGCTCATACTTTGGAGTGAGAGACAACACCTTTCTGAATGTATTTAGTTATGATTATAAACTAGGAATTGCTATTAATGTTTTTAGACTAAGAGCTAGATATAGATGGATTAGTAAAAGACCAAACAATGACCATCAGAGCACTCAAGACAGATAAAGTTCTCACTAGACAGAGAGTGACAGATGTCACTATAGCACAACTATTTGATAGGTGTCATGGACTGAACGTTTGTGTCCCCTAAATTCATATGTTGAAGCCCAATTCCCAGTGTGATGGCATTTGATGGTAGAGTCTTTTAAAGGTAATTAGACCAGGAGGAAGTATCCTCATGATGAGATTACTGTATTATAAGACAAAAAAGAAATGAGAACATGCTCTCTCCCTCTGCCTCTCCCTCTGTCCCATGTGAGGACATAACCAGGAAGGCCTTCATCAGGCATTAGATCAGCTAGCATCCTGATTTTTGACATGCTAGTCTCCAAAACTATGAGAAATAGATTTCTGTTTTTAAGCTACCCAGTCTACAGTGATTTGTTACAATAGTCTAAGCTGCAAAAGACCAGGGTTTCAGCCCACAAGAAGAGAAATAATTACTGTTTACCTATTGTTCCTGACTTCATTTTCCAAAAACTGCTGTCCTGCATGTGATTCTATGATGAGTCCTTGCCATTGTTTCATTGATAATGGTAGTCAAATTCTTCTACTGTTACCTATGGAAGAACTTGCTGTCACCATAGACTTTTATATACCTTATTTAGGCTTTTATATACCTTATTTTATTTAATCCTCCAATAAGCCTTAAAGGTCTTGTTACCTCAGTTTTCTAGATTAGGGGGAAAAAAAAGGTGACGAGAAGTAAAAATTCATCCAAAGTTATAGCTAGTAGGTAGAAGAAACAGAATTCACATCAAATTCTAGCTAACTTCAATGCTTGTAACCTTTGATAATGCTAGTTCAATAATTAGAATAACCTGATAATGTAAATGTCCATGATCCACATCTATTCCACCGAATGTCTTTAAACGCACACCTCAGAAGATGTTCTTTTTTTTCATTGTTGTTTAAATCAATGGGGAAGTTTGGTAACACTATTATGCTCCGCTACATGAATTGAAATAAATCCTATAAATAACTTTGCAGACTTTTAGTGATACAACTTTGGAAGACCACATACCCAACAGAGTGTTCAGCAGAGAATTAGTGTTCATTAACTGAAGGCTAAATTGAACTGGGTGTTGTAAATAGTCTATCCCTCGCCACTCAAGGGTATGGTTCATGAATTAGCAGCTGAATATCAGCTAGGATCTTGCTGGAAACATAGACACTTAGGCCCCATTGCATGCCTATTGAATCAGAATATGCATTTTAAACAATATCCCCAGGTGTTTCTAATGAACATTAGAATTTGAGGAACACTGATTCAACTGGTTTTGCTATTCATTTAGAGAATGAGTAGCATTCCCAGCAATGAAATAGTGGGTCTATTTGCTGCTTAGTTCTCCAATATGTTACCATGAAGAAACTTAATGAGCTTTGAGGAAAATGATTCTAAAACATGGAAATTGTGTCTTTAAGTCAGTCCTTTTAGAAGCTACAGAGGTAGACAAAATGAGCTCTGAAACCTGTGTTCACAGTCTATACTAATGAACATTAAATTCTGCTGCTAGTGCCTTGCCTAGAAAATAATTTCCTAACTCTTTTCCAGACATTTCTACTGAGCTCTCTCTCAGGAGGGAAGAAATTTTAAATATGAGGGAGGATCTTCAAAAAGTTGATGAAAAATACATATTATAAGAAAATATGAAGACCAGCAGTTAGCATAATGGCTATGTCACTGGACTCCCATGTAGATCATGGTTCATGTCCCGGAACTGGTGGCTTAAACTCATGCCAGGCTCATGTGTGTGCGTGCCCAAGATCCCGAGAGAAGAATGGAGGAGAAGGAATTGCGGCATGGCCATCCCCTCTGGGGGGTGATTTCTCGCTTTCTGTCTCTTTGTCTCTCTCTGTCTTTCTGGCGAGCACATGTGCCCTATAGCAAAAACTTCTCAAAAAAAAAAAAGTATGCATGGATTTCAAAAAATTTTTGTCTCAAAATAAATTTATACTTTAATTCCACTTTTGCAAGAGCTTTATAAATTTCCTTCCTATGTTGGGCATCAACAACCATCCTGCTAATTTATTTTGAAGTATTGTAGGGGGATCTACTTAATCTACTTATTCATATAGCTTCTTGAACCAGTTGGTTTATACAAAGATGACCTATACACTGGTGTCTGTCTACTCATGTTATTGGAAAAGTGTTATTAATAGGAGGGATCCTACCCTAATCTTCTAAGTAATAACTCCAAAGTCTGTACAATGATGACCAAAGTATCTCTTCTAGGAAGTCTAGAAAAAATTGAATTCTCTTTAGTTTTACCTCATTTATAATTAATGAGCCTGTAATGCTGATCTATCATTATAAACACATGTTATTTAAAATCCATTTGTTACCACACATATTATCTTTAACACCGGTCTTATATTATGGATCAATCAGGAGAGTTCAACAAACTTCCATAGTTCTGTGTAATCTATGTGTCTCATGATTCTCATGGATATGAGGGCAGAGATAATAGGGAATAGGATGAAGCCTGCAACTGGGAATCCTCAGAATTCTCTGTTTAATTAAATGACTCTCCCTTTCTCTTTGTCAGAAGGTTCATGCACTTGCCACAGAAAAAAAAGAGCAAGCACTCCCTTCTATAGGGTGTAGTTACACCACAATCCATTCTCCTCTATTTCTATATCCAGTCAGAATCTGGGGTATTCACATAGCTGGGCCCTGGATGTTTTTCAAGCCACTAAGCCTGGATTCGGACCATAGTTTGGCATGAGAGAACCAACTATTAGTGTATAACGCTTAACTTCTTTTTTAAAATTAATGAATTAATTTATTTTGATTATCATCATAATCTTTTTATTGCATTGGATTACATATAACTTTACAGTGTATTACATTGCTTTTTCAAAAGGGAATGCCATGCATATCAGTCAATACAGAGACATTAATCTCCTCACTTCATCATTCAATATCTTTTCAGTGTTTTTCCCAATCATTATTATTATTATTCTAATTATTTTTTTTATCTTTTTTTTTTTTTTTTGGAGAGGTTTTTGCTGTAGGGCGCGTGTGCTCGCCAGACAGACAGAGAGAGAGAGACAGAAAGCGAGAAATCACCCCCCGGGGGGATGGTCATGCCGCAATCCCTTCTCCTCCATTCTCCTCTCGGGATCTTGGGTACGCACGCACACATGCCCGGTGTGAGTTTTTAAGCCACCGGGTCCGGGACGTGAACCACGGTCGACTACGTGGGAGTCCAGCGACATAGCCATTACG
>NW_006160124.1:958064-995491 GCF_000334495.1 Tupaia belangeri chinensis
GGGTCTCTATTCTATTCCATTGTTCCACATGTCTGTTTTTGTGCCAATACCATGCTGTTTTGATGATCACAGCTTTATAGTATATCTTGGGATCAGGGAGTGATATGCTTCCTACCCAATTCTTCTTGTGTATGATTGCTTTTTCAAAACAAGGTCTTTTATAATTCCAGACGAATTCTATGATTGTCTTTTCTAGATCTGTAAAGAATATTTCTGGTATTTTGATTGGAATTGCATTAAACACATAGATTAATTTGGGTAGAATTGCCATTTTGATTATGTTAATTCTTCCAATCCAGGAGCATGGAATGTCCTTCTACTTTTTTATGTCACTTTCAATATCTTTTTTAAGATTTTCATAGTTTTCTTTATAAAGGTCTTTTACTTTCTTAGTTAGGTTTATCCCTAGGTATCTTATACATCTTGTGGCTATGGTGAAAGGGATTCCTTTCTTCAGCTCTACTTTGTTCAACTTGTTCATATATAGAAATGCTATAGATTTTTGGATATTGATTTTGTATCCTGCCACTTTACTGTATTCACTTATTACTTCAAGAAGTTTTTTCATGGAGACCTTTGGGTCTTCTAAGTATACCATCCTGTCATCTGCAAATAAAGATATTTTCAACTCTTCTTTTCCTATTCGAATGCCTTTTATATTTTTCTCTTTTCTGATTGCAATAGCTAAGACTTCCAGTACTATATTAAAGAGCAGTGGAGAAAGTGGGCAGTCTTGCCCTAGTACCCAATTTTAGTGGAAAAGCTTTCAGCTTTTCCCCCTTCAGTATAATGTTAGCTGTAGGTTTATCATAGATGGCTTTTATTGTGTTCTGAAATGACTCTTCTGTATCAATCTTACTGAGGGTCTTAATCATAAAAGGATGTTGTATTTTTATCAAATGCTTTCTCCACATCAATTGAGATGATCATATGGTTTTATCTTTCTTTCTGTTAATGTGGTGTATTACATTTATGGTCTTGCATATATTGAACCACCCTTGCATCCCTGGTATAAAGCCTACCTGATAGTGATGAATAATCTTTGTTATATGTTGTTGGATACAATTTGCGAGTATCTTGTTGAGAATTTTTGCATCTATATTCATCAGTTATATTGGTCTATAATTTTCCTTTTTTGTCATGTCCTTATCTGTTTTAGGGATGAGGATGATGGAGGCTTTATAAAATGAATTCAGAAGGTTTCCTTCCTTTTGAATTTTTAGAAATAATTTTAGTAGGATAGGGGTTAACTCTTCCTTAAAATGTTTTGTAGAATTCAGAAGTGAAGTCATCTGGACCTGGGCTTTTCTGTGTTGGGAGGTTATTTATTACTGATTCAATCTCCTGGCTTTTTATGGGTCTATTCAGGTTCTCTATGTCCTCCTGATTCAATCTTGGTAGATTATATGCATCCAGAAATTTGTCCATCTCCTCCAAGTTATCTTGTTTGTTGGCATATAATCACTCATAGTATCCTCTAATGATATTTTGTATTTCTGCTATGTCTGTTGTAATATTGCCTGTTTCATAACTTATTTGATTAATCTGGTTTCTTTCTTTCTTCTTCTTGATCAGTCTAGCCAATGCTGTGTGGATCTTGTTAATCTTTTCAAAGAACCAGCTTTTGCTTTCATTTATTTTCTGTATGGTTCGTTTATTTTCTATTTCATTTACTTCTGCTCGAATCTTTATTATTTCTTTTCACCTGGCATTTTTGGGGTTTGTTTGTTGTTGTTTTTCCAATTCCCTGAGGCATGATGATAAGTTATCTATTTGCCATCTTTCCATCCTTTTCTTAGCACACTAATTGCTATGAATTTCCCTCTTATGACTGCTTTTGCTGTGTCCCCTAGATTCTGGACACTTGTGTACTCATTATCATTTGTTTCCATAAATTTTTTTATTTCAGCTTTAATTTCTTCAGTAGTGAAGAAGTCATTCAGAAGTAGGTTGTTCAGTTTCCATGTGCTTTGTGTATTTTGGGGGGTGTTTCTTGAAATTAATCTTGAGTTTAATTCTATCATGATCAGAGAAGATACTAGATATAGTTTCTATGCCTTTGAATCTGTAAAGGCTTGATTTGTGTCCTAACATATGATCAATCTTTGAGAAGGTTCCATGCAGGGGTGAGAAAAGTGTGTATGTTGTGGACGTAGGGTTGAAAGTTCTATAGATATCTGTCAAGCCCATTCAATTCACAGTATCATTTAGGTCCTGTATCTCTCTATTTATTTTCTGCCTAGAAGATCTGTCTAAAGGAGATAATGAGATGTTGTGATCTCCAACAATTATAGTGTTTCTCCCTATCTCTCCTTTTAGCTCCAGCAGTTTTTCCTTCACATATTTAGGTGCGCCTGAGTTGGGTGCATAGATATGTATAAGGGTTATATCTTCTTGCTGGATTACCCCATTTACTATTATATAATGCCCTTCTTTGTCTCTTCTTACAGTCTTTGTCTTGAAATCTATTTTGTCTGAGATCACTATTACTACTCCAGCCCTTTCTGATTTTCATTTGCATAGAATATCTTTTTCTAGCCCTTTACTTTTAGTCTATGTATGTCTTTACTTATAAGGTGAGTTTCTTATAGGCAACAGATAGAGGGTTTCTGTTTTTTTTTATCCATTCAGACACTCTATGTCTCTTAATTGAAGAATTTAATCCATTGACATTCAATGTAATTATCGATATTTCCGTACCTGATCCTATCGTTTAGTGAGCCATTTTCTTGGTTGCTTTTTGTCTCGTATAACTGTCTGGTTTTTTAGTTTTCCTGGTATAGTACTCCCTTCAGAACCTCTTGAAGAGCTGGTCTGGAGTTGGTAAATTCCTTCAAATTCTGTTTATTCGAGAATGTTTTTATCTTTTTTTCCCATATGAAAGATAATCTTGCCAGGTATAGTATTCTTGGTTTTTCACTCAACACTTCGACTATGCCTCCCCATTCTTTCTTTGCCTGCATTGTTTCTGCTGAGAGATCCGATGTTAGCCTGATGGGATGACCTTTGTAAGTAACTTGACGTTTCCCTCTTGCCAACTTTAGTATCTTGTCTTTATCTATTGTTTTTGCCAGTCTGGCTATGATATGCCTTGGAGAGGATCTTCTTGGATTGATTCTACTTCGGGTCCTATGTATTTCTTGGGTCTGGATATTTGAATGCCTTTTGAGGTTTGGAAAGTTTTCTTCCAGGATTTCATGGAATAAATTATCTAGGCCCTTATTATTTTCTTCCTCTTCTGGAATACCGATTATCCAGATGTTGGGGCGCTTGATGGTATCCATTATTCCTCGTATATTATCCTCATTTTTCATGGCTGTTTTCTCAATCTTCTTGATATTTTCTTCTAGGTCAGATGTTTTGTCTTCTACGTTAGAGATTCCATCTTCTGCCTAGTCTAACCTACTTTTAATACTTTCAAGGGAGGTATTGATTTCCTGTATCACATTCTTCAACCCTAGAAGTTCCATCTAGTTCTTGTTTAAGGTATCCATTTCTTCTTTCAAGTCATGAAAGGACTTCCTCATCGCCTGGAGCTCCTTGTCTCTTTTCTCTTCCATCTCAGTTAGTTTAGTCACTACAAATATCTGAATTCCTTATCAGACCTGTCCACAACATCCATTGTATTGACTGTGGGTGATGTGGGCTTGAGGATTTCCCATGAGGGAGAGGCCTTTTGTTGGTTGCTCATATTTCTTGAGCCCCTATGATTGTTCCTAGTCATCAGGTAATCTATATGTTGCTTCCTTACTTATTTAAGGTATCTCTGAGTGTTAAAAGTTGTACAGAATTAGAAAAATCAATTATTTCTCTTATAGTTGGCCTACCTGTTGTTCACAATTACCATTAACTGTTGCCACTAGTCCTGGATGGCTCAAAGTCCTCTCTGTTTCTAAGGAGTGGTGAGCCTCCAACTGACCTAATAAGCAACACCTCAAGAGCAAACAAAAACAAAACAAAAAAGGAAATCATGCTGCATGCTATTCAAATCACCAAAATTCAGAGAGTCCAAAGGCAAGTGGGGAAGGGCCAGAGGATGAGTGACAGGTCCAGGTCGGTTGGTCAGGCCTGCAGCCTCAGGCTACCTGGTGTCCGGAACTGCTGGCTGGCTGAATCTGGTTTGCAGGTGGGGTGGGGTGTGAGTTCATCTTAAAGTCCCATACAACCAACCTGGAGTCCAAGGACGAGGAAGGGTGGGGATGCATGAAGGTCTGGAGCAGTCGGGCCTGCAGCCTCAGGCCACCTCTGTAATACTTAACTTCTGTGCTACAGAGCCAGCTACATTAAAGTACATTTTGTAGTTATCTTTGACAAGTGTCTCAGACAACACTGTCCCCTTCACTCAAAAAACTGACAGTGATAAGCTGTAACAACCTACATCACTACAGTAAGGGGCAAATAAATTTTAGTTTGTGTTGTATCATTTTTTTTTCCAAGTCCTTTAGCAAGAAATTCTTTAGTGAGTGACAATTCTTACCCTTCTCATATAATCATATCCTATGTGTAACAACTTTTTCTTAGCATCAACTTAACTCCCTTTAAGGTTAGCTCTAAAAAAGAAATATTTAGGCCCATTTTTTTCTTCTTTCATTTCAAATGGGACTCAGCTAGTCACTAGTCTGTGTATAATATTTCTCTATGCACTGGAAGAATATCATCACTCCCCAGCCTTCTCTTCTCAGAGTAGGTAATTCCAATTTTTGTTACTTTATCTCACAGGTGTCATTTTCCTTCCTTTTAATCATCATTAGGTTTATCATCTGAACCATATTACACTTTATTTCATTTCTTATATGTGTAGAACTCAGTAGGAGATATTACATTTCATAAGGTTCTGCCCATATGGAGAATAATAGGATGATTACATATTTGGGATTCATTCAACAAATACAATCTCCATATTACCTGTGAATTTTTACTGTCACTTAAAGAAATTACTTGTACCAGGTACAAAATCAAATTCCATAATGTAAATAATACCAATGATATCATTTGGACTATTGGAAATGTACTAAAAATGGTCAACTCCAGGTACATTTTTGAAATGAATGAATAGCAATGTGTCAGAAATGTGTTGAATTTGGATCAGAAGTCCCAGTTCTCTAATTAATGAACTTTCTGATCTTAAAATTAGTATTTTTTTTTTTTTGAGAGAGAGTTTAAAAAACAACAATGTAGATTGCAATAACAAAAGTGCAACCTGAGCCTCCTGCATTAAGTAGCTTACGTCTGGAATAGTATGTTCATGAGCCATTTCACCAGCTTCATTGATGAGCAAGCTAAAGCCTGTCCAGAGGCCAGGTCTTAGGGGCAAGGACCTGGGTAAGGACTGCATTTTAGCCACCATGTAGCCTCACATACAGTCCCTGACATCTATCAAGTGCTTAGTAGTGCACTTGACCAAAAAGTAATGAATTTATGAACCAGATACTGAAAAGTCTGGCAACTAGATCATGAGTTCATGGAGTGACTACATGATGAATAAGGGATATAATAGATGGAACTTATATATCATGAAGTAAAACCTTTCTAAAATTAGTTAGATAATAAAAATCATTTTTTTAAATAGATATTTTTGGCCTAATTACGCTGGTAGGGTTCTACTTTATGATTCTGGAGCCATTTGGAAGACTTATGTTTGGATCTTGTGTTGACCTGAACAGGCCACGTACACCAGTAAACATGCCCGTGATCCTGGCTGGCTGGAAGGTTATGATGGGAGATCATAGCATGTTAAGACCTTGTCAAGGGTCTCTGTCCCTCTCTCTCTTATTAAATAAAAATAAAAATATTAGAACTCTCAAAGAACAGCACAAGATATGAGTCAAAGTTGTTGAAAGGACTGGGAATCAGTAGTTTTCAAAAGCTATTCTGAGGCTGCTTAGAACAAAGTGATATTGAAGACTGTGCTCAAGTCTCTTACAACTTTTAGCATCTATATTCTAAGATACCTGTCTCCCAGGAGCCCAATTTTCTATAAGAACTACTCAGCCACAAAAAATAACAAGACCAGGGAACCAGCAGTTAGCATAATGGCTATGTTGCTGGACTCCCACGTAGTTGACTGTGGTTCGTGTCCCGGACCTGGTGACTTAAAACTCATGCCGGGCGCATGTGTGTGCGTGCCCAAGATCCTGAGAGGAGTATGGAGGAGAAGGGATTGAGGTGTGATGATCCCCCCTGTGGGGTGATTTCTTGCTTTCTGTCTCTATGTCTCTTCCTGTCTTTCTGGCGAGCACACGCACCCTATAGTGGAAAAAAAACAAAAAACAAAACAAAAGAAAAAAACTCTCTAAAAAAAAAATAACAAGACCCTAGAATTTGATAGAAAGTGGTCTGATATGGAGGATCTATTGCTGAGTGAAGTAAGCCAGGCTATGAAGGAAAGATATTGTATGTATCCACTCAATATATACCGACTATCCACACTCTGTGGTAGAGCGCAAAAAATTGGAGGACATAAAAGCAGTGAAGGTACTTAACGAGAATAGGACAGTGTGGAATGGGGGAGGTGAAGAGAAGAGGATAGAGAAAGATAGCAAGAGAACAATAGAGAGGCAGGACATTAGTGAGAATCAGATATGGCTTATTACCTGTTGATGAGGACAGGTATAGTATTCTCAACTGGATTGGTCCGAGAAGTATTTCATGATGTGTAAAGTCTTTTTACAAGCAAAATGAGAAATAGTGATTGACTGTTTTAAAAAATAATTAGAATAATAATAATGATTGGGAAAATCATAGAAAAGATATTGAATGTTGAAGCGGGGAGATTAATGTCTCTGTATTGACTGACATGCATGGCATTCCCTTTTGAAAAAGCAATGTAATAAACTGTAAAGTTATATGTAATCTAATGTAATATAAAGAAGATTATGATGATAATAAAAATAAAAAAATAAAATTAAAAAAAAGAAGTGGTCTTGAGTTGCTAAATATTTTTTTCTTTTTAAAATTTTTTTCTCATAGGGTATGTGCTGTGGCCAGAGAGAGGCAGAGAGAGAGAAAGTGAGAAATCACCCCTAATCACCCTGGGGGTGCAAATTCTTCTCCTCCATTCTCCTCTTGGGTATTTGAGCATGCACACACACATATCTGGTATAATTTTCAAGCCACTGGGTCCAGGACTTAAGCCACAGTTGGCTGTGTGGAAGTCTGGTGCCTTAATCACCATGCCACCTGCTGACCTCTTGAGATGCTGAACTTTAAGGTCACTGTCAATTCTACCACATCAGAAGTCCATGTTTGTCTTAGTGTCTTCTTTTACTCCTGATGATGTCCCTTATCCAAGGTACCCAATGAGCTTCCATGGCATGTGGCAGTTCAGGTCTTCCTCTATAATATTTACCAATTGGATCCTTTTTTTTTTTCCTACAGAGTGCCTCTGACTGCTAGCCCAGTTTTTCTATTTTTCCTCCAAATGCATCTATTCTAGATGTCAACCTCTTGACAAAGTAGCAAGTCTACTATAATAGATATCTTATGGAGATGATAATGCTGAAACAAATGTCTGGGGGTGAATATTGAACTCTTTTGGCCAGGCCAACGGATAGGGATTTTTATGATTTCCCCCTAAAATCTTTTTTTTATTGTTGTTAAGAGATTTTTGTCTTAGAATGCATAAACTGGCTGAAGAGAAAGAGAAAGACAGACACAGTGATCGGGAAAGTGAGAAATCGCTCCCCTCCCTCAGGACGGATGGACACGGACCAATTCCTTCTCCTCCATTCTCCTTGTGGGATCTTGGGCACTCATGCACATGTGTCTGGTGTGATTTTTTTTGAAGCCATTGGGTCCAGGACTTGCACCATGGGTGGCCATGTGAGAATCTAGCCATGTAACTGCTATACCATCTGCTGGTTTCAATTCTTCCCAAATCTTATTGTATAGCATGATGTTGAGCTTAAACCTAAGTAGTATCTGCTTCTTTCATTCTTTCTTCTTTCTTTTTAAAAAGTTTTTTGTTTGTTTGTTTGTTTTTTGCCATAGAGTGTATGTGCTCAGCAGAGAGAGAGAGGGAGAGAGAGTGAGATGGCAAGTGAGAAATCACCCCCCAGAGGGGATGGTCATGCTGCAATCTCTTGTCCATTTTCTCCTGGGATTTTGGGCATACATGCACGCATGCTTGGCAAGATTTTCAAATTTTAGTTTTAATCCAGTGACCTCAGTTTATCCAAATTACCAAATTGGAACTCCAGAACAAAAATACAATTATCTACTATGAAATAAGCTATTCATATTATATTGAGGTATGGAGATATAATTTAATCATATTTGTTTTTAATTTGTACTAGGGAAGGGAGGAGATTTTCAGGTTTTGGGGGGGGTGTCAAATGAATGCTTCCTACATTTTTCTCTTACTTGGTATTTCATCCAAGAAGCCATGACGGAGAAATTAAAAACTTATCAACAAACCCACATGAAGGTTAAGTTGCTGGAAGCTTTCATCTGTTAAATACTATGCTCCCGTGTAACCCCTTTGGAACTCTTCTTTTGCTTGGTAAATTAATTTGCTACTGATTTGATTCTAAGCAATGGGGATGCTTGAGAGGACAGCTGTCTATACAGCCAGTGAGTGAGAATGTGAGTGTATAAACAGCAAGACAGATCCTTGATATGATAGAGCATTAGATTCCCATTGGGGCTTGAGGCAAGCAAAGCCTTGACAAAACTACCTAAATCAGCTCCCTCTCTGTTCACATCACCTTGTTTATTTATCTCATAATGCCCAGAGAACTTGTTTATTTACAATTTGTCTGATTCTTTCTTCCTCAGTGCAAACTCTAAGAGGCAGAGTTTTCTCACTTCTGTATTTCTGGTATTTAAAACAAAGTTTGCTGTGTAGTAGGTGCTTAAGAAACATTTGTTGAGTGAAGAAATTAATGTCTCACCAGGTACACATGCAGGCACTCAAAATCCTGAGGAGCCAGAAAGCCAGAGAAAGGTATTATATTATAAGGAGACCCTTTCAGGGGTGCTTTCTCTCTTGCTGTCTCCCTCTCTCTAACTGCCCCCCCTTCATGTGCTTGCATACACACTATCATAATAATAATAAACAACAAATGAATGAGTGAACACTATCATATAAGTTTTAATGTGTGGGCTTGTTCAAGGTATTGAATATTTGTGGTATATACTGTGAAGCACTGTTCATACTTATTTATAATTGTTTTGCTCTGTTGTAGCTCTCTCTGACAGAATCAAAATTGAAAAAAGGGATAGGTAGCGAGGGTATGGGGTAGATGAAGATATCAGAAGGAGGAGCTGGGGTTTGTCATACACATCTTACGACTTGACCAAAGCCTCCAGACTGTTTCCTCTCTAACTTTCTCCTGTTTTTCTCATATTCTACACCAGTGTGTATATATGTCTTTTATACTTGCAGTATCTAGTTCCCTCTCAAGTACGCCCATGACTTCACTTGTTATCTGTACTCTAACTTCCATTCATCTTCTGATGGCCAAAGCTCTTTTAACCAACTACTCAATGGCACCCTAGTTTTGGTGCCTCACTAGTACCTCAAATAAAACATGCTCAACAAGGTTTACTTCCCACCTGTATTTCTCTTTCAGGAGCTTCAATCTTAGTGTACTCTTAGTTGTTCATTGAAGAAATCCAAGCTCATCCTAATATCATCCTTTTTCTCATTCCCTACATTCAATCATAAAAATCTTATCTATTTGCTAAACGGATACTGACTTTAACATCTTTTTCTTTCCTCATTATTACAATTTAGTTCCACCCACCATCAGGTCTCATTTAGACTATTGTAATAACTAATCTTTCTCTTTCTACTATTGTCCTGTCTTAATTTATTATCCATAGTATGTTCCTGTGGCCTATGAGGCCTTTGCAGATTTGGCTCTTGTTTGCCTTTCTGGTCTCAGCTTATATCACTTTTATCCTTGTCATCTGTTGTATAGCCATCAGCGTCTTCTTTGAGTGTTTTGAACAAGCTACCCTCCCTCACATATAAAGACCTTTCATTGTGCTACAGCCATAGTCTTTGGCTCTTTGATCAGCTAAGTCCTACTCATTCTCTTATGGCAGATTGAAGGACTTCACAGAGTAGGCCTCCAGGAATCCCTAGTCTAGCTAGATTGTGCTGTTAGATATTTTGTATGTCTGAATGTGTTCCCCCTCATTCATATATTAAAATTTTGTTGTTAATGTGATGGTATTTAGGTGTTAAAAACGTAATCTATGATGAGATTTAGGGAGTTGATTAGATTAGATGAGGTGATCATGGTTAGACTCCTATGACTGAATATCGGCAGCTTTGTAAGAATAGGGAGAAACTAAAGCTGATGCATGCTCTTGCCCTATTATCATGTGATGTCCTATGCCACCTCAGGACACTGTACAATATCCCCATCAGCAAAAAGGCTCTCACCAGATGTGGCCTTTTGACCTTGGACCTCCAGAGTTATGGATAGAATAAACTTTTATTCTTTATAAATTACTCAGTTTGTGATAATCTGTTATTAGTCACAGAATAAATGCAAACAGAATATTGGAGTCTAGAAGTAGTGCTGTTGCTAGTAATAAATACTCACAAATTTGCAGCTAGATGTTGGGCAGAGGTTGAGAAAGTTTGGGGAAGTGTATAGAAAAAGACTATATTCCAATAAAGTCTCAGAAGATGAGAAGACTTAGGGAAAGTTTGTAAATTTTTAGAGACTGATTAAGTGGTCATGCCCATAATGGTGATGAAAATATGAATAATAAAGAACATTATGACAAGGTCTCAGATGAAAATGAGGAATATCTTAATAGAAATTGGAGAAAAAGTTGTCGTGGTTACATTGCAGAGAACTTGGGTGCATTGTGTCTGTGACCTAGGGCTTTGTAGAATGCCGAATGTAAGAGTGATGAATATCTGGTGAAAAAAATTCTAAGCAAAATATAGAAGGAACAGAGTGATTACTTTTAACAGATAACAATGAAATAAATGAATAATTGGATAATGTAAAGATAAAATTTATAACTAAAAGAGAAGCAGAGCATAAAGATTTGGAAAATTTGCTCATGAAAAGTCATGTTAAGAAAGAGTACTGTGAGCAAGCAACATCTTACTAGAGACTAACATGCATAAAAAAGAGTTAGAATGGAGAAAGCAGGCAAGCCAATGGAAAAAGGGCTCTGATAGCATTTCAGAAAACGTCAAGATTTCCCTTTCTACTACAGGCCCTGATGCCCAGGAAAGCAGAATTGTTTCAGAGGTCTGGCCTGGGCAGGCTTGCTGTATAGCAAGAAAGGCTAATTATCAGAGGCGGCTCTTCAACCTCAGGTCTCCAGAGTGTTATTTATGAACTACCCAGTCTGTGGCAATCTGTTATTAACAACAGAGAGCAGGCTCTTACAGACTTTGATACTTCTCTTTTTGCATTACTCATCATGCTTATAATTAATTACTTGTATAGTAATATTTATTACTTGTTCCTCACTAAAGTGTAAGGAACATAAATACTGAGATAAAAAGTATAGTCCTCTATTCTTTGTCCCACAATTGCCTCATTTCCAGTTTGCAAAATATTTATTTTTAGGGACTTTCAGACCTAGGAAGCCCACCTGAATCTACCTTTTGTTCTCCATCATACATTGTATAAACCTATTAAAAACTGAAAATACATGTTGACATATAAAATATATATATTTAAAGTGTATATAAAGTGTTTATATATACATATTTAAAGTAAATATATGTGTGTATGTATATAAATATATGTGTGCATATGCATATAAATATGTGTATACACACACACACATATATATATGTGTATATATATATATATATATATACACACACATATATATATATATGTATATATATATACACACACATATATATATATGTGTGTATATATATATATATATATGTGTGTATATATACACTCCTGCTCTGCTGGACTGTTGGCTCCTTGGGAGCAAATCGCGTGTTATTTATCTTCATATGCCTGGTATAGTGCCAGCAATATCTGAGATTTTCAGATGCTAGATAGATTTATGAAGAAAATTTCTTGAGAATGGAGAGAGCAGAAGAACCCTGTTTTTAAATCCAATATTTCCTCCTTTTCTTTCTTCCTATCCTGTCCAGTCCTCTGCTGTACTCTTCTCCCCCCCTCCCCCCCACACACTTTTTTCTTTCTGTTAGCAAGAGGGCATACATGCTCACTAGAGGGAGAGGGAGAAAGCACCCTCCATGGAGAATGGCCACACTATAATCTCTTCTCCATCTCTCCTTCCTCTGGGGAGTTTGGACGGGCACATACACACACACAAAGACAGGTTTTTTTTTTTTTTTTTTCCAAGCTGCCAGTTCTAGCACTCAAATCACACATTGGCCGTGTGGGATCCGGCTGCCTTAACCATCAGGTCATGGAGCTGGCCCTTAAGACTACTGGCTTCTAACCTTTTAGAATATTAAAAAAGACCTTAGAGGCTATAATTTCTAACTAAATAAAGAAGTTATGATTCACTGCTTCTTAAACCCTGAAAATATAGTCATTTTCTACACATTTGTATTACACTCAATAAGGAAAGTATCCTTTTTTGTTCTCCCCCTCCCCAAATTGCTTGCATCAAAACTAAATATTTACACAGATGACTAGTTTATTGGAAAGTTTTTCTTGCTGAAGCCAAAGTAGAACAGCCTTGGTTATTAAAGGTATTGTTTAAAGGTCCGAGATATTAAAGCAGTTTTCCTACCAAATAAATTCAGAAACGTTTTTTATCCCACCTTGCCTGCAAGCCAGCCAGTACCATTCAGAGCTCAAAGAAATGGTAGCTCAGTTTTGGTCTCACTTAAAAACCATTGGTGGGCCTTGTCTTTCTGTCAACTAAAGGACCTTGACAAATGAAAAATGTTCAGAATTGCAAGGTCTCTTTAGCAGTGTATACTCCGACTTCCTGTATTTAGTATAAGACACTAAAGCCTTGAGGGGTTAAGTAAGTTGCCCTTGACCACTAACTAACTAATAGCATTAGTGCTATTGGCCCCTAAATGTCCTGATTCCTATTGTAGTTTGACACTCTTTTCTCTATGTATCTCTCCTACTATGTAGAGGAGGTTGGTACCTCCTCTTGCCTTTACAGAGGTAGGTGGTGTCTGTGAGACAATGCTGAAACTAGTATACTCAACACCAGTGGAAATAATATCCCTAGCCTCTCCTAGCAAACCAGCAATTTGTTCAAGTGTTTGGAAACAAAATGACTATTTCTAGTGGAAATGATGTCTGAGATTTACCAAGGAAAAGCAGAAGTGTGCCTTCACATTTTTTGTCCCTTCCCACCTCTCTGTCTCTCTCTCTCTCTCTCTGTTTCTCTCTCACACCACCACTCATGTATCATTTTCATTCATAGGTCTGGATTGTAATAAATCTGAAAGCAAACAGCTCTCTGTTTGTTTTCCAGTGTTTATTTAATTGACTAGATCTTTACATTTAAATCTTAGGAGGTGGTTATTTAAGATAGATTGTGATGTGAAATTCACACTTGGTTGGAAGTGCTTGCTTTACAGCATCAAAATAAATGCCACATTGAAGTAATATCTTAAGGTCAGGTAGGCTGAAGTATGTAAATGGTCACAGATTTACATGCCCATTTTTATAAAACCTTTGCTAATAAGACACATTCAAAGCCTAAAATATCACACTCAGCAATGAAGACATTAATTTTGCTTATACAACACTATTCACACTTGTAGAATTTCTGACAGTTTCAAGAACCCACGAGAATTAAGTGGCCTCTGGCAAATAAATGCACATCAATAAAATACCCTGAGTGAGGCATTTTTTTTTTTAAGCTGATCCCATATTTTCTACTTAAAGTCACTGACGGTGAAGATGGTATGTGCAATGTTTTACAATGACTTTTTGATGTTTTCTTCCTGTTCTGAATATTCCCTTTGTGCTTTTGAAATCAATAGCACTGCAGAGTTTACCTGTTCTTTAATATTTTAAAGCCCTTCTTCAGTGCCCATCTTTTCTCACACAGAGTTTAGGAAGCTTTGGTAAACGCTTACATTCCATATCTTCAAGGAATCCGAAGGATTTCCCACTGCTCTGGTTTGGTCTTAGAAGATGAGGCATTTGAAAATGGCTAACTAGATGCCAGAGTCCACATCCACATCACTTCTGGAGAAATTGATCATCTTTATTGTTGATATTATTTTAAATGAATAATAAAAGACCAAAATACCTTCATAATAGCTTCATACATTTACATCAGTTACATAAAGCCAAGAGTCTTCTTTGTGAGAGGCGATTGATGAAGAAAAGTGGAAAGAAGAGTAAACAAGATCAAATGATAGCTATTTGCTGATTATTATTCTGCTGTCTGTTTCTATCAGATGGTAGATAGTAAATGTCATTATGAATTTAAATAAAAGTCATTGCTCACATATACTTGAATGAAAGTAAGAGGAAACCATTTATTATATTTCACTGTAGGGACATGACATTTAAAAGCAATCAAGTTCATTTTTTGACAATGACAACTCTTTTCGATCAAAACTAAAATGAGTTCTGTCTGTTCTGTGGTGGGTGACAAGGCTGCATGAAGAGTTAGCACAGTCCAGTGATAGGATAATCAGAATTAAAAACTAAGTAAGTCATGTGTGTTGTAATGAAACTAATAGCTAATATGTATTTTGTACTTTGCATTTGAATATGCACTGACTTATTCTTCATCATCATCTTCTGACATACCTATGAGGGATTCTTCAAAAAGTTCATGGAGAAATGTATATTATGAAAAAGAAACTATGAATGAATTTTAAATTTCTTTTTGGTGCCAAAATAAACTCTTTGATTCCTTTTCCACAAACTTTTTGAAGTACTAGGTACTTATTATTAGACTCCATTTCACACATGAGAGAACTGAAGCAGGAAATATTAAGTAAATAGCCCAAGGACACATAGTACATGGAGGAACTAGAATTTGAACCCAGATAGTACAATTCCAGACATCAAAATTCTGCTGTCTACCCATACTGAAAAAACTCAATCCTTAATCTACAAATCTTAAATAATCATTGTTCCCTTCAGCTGTGACGGGTACCAAGGTGAAGCAAAATGTTTCATTTTTCTTGGCTGGAATGGTTCAAATGATCCCAACAAGAAAACTGGAGTTTGTTTTTCTAATAATCTTATGCTAATATTAGACCTCTAATTAATTCTGTAAATCACAATAGGCAAGCAGAAATTATTTTTGTGCACAACATCTGGAATACTGGCAATTGGATTACTGTGCTGAGTATTTTCAGTCCAGGATCTCATTTGACTCCATTTTTTCATTCATTGAGTATTATAGTTTAGACAAATTTCATAATATTTCTCAACCTCAATTGTGTTATGATAATACTCAAACCAAAGATTGCTTGAAGAATTAAGTGGAAAAGTGTATATAATATAGACAGAAGAATAAATGTAGTACTCAGTATATGTTTTCTTTTATTCTTTCTCCTTTCTCTCTTTTTGCTCTTAATCTCTTTTCTTTCTGGTCTCTTTTCTCTTTCTTCTCTCCTTTCTCTTACTCATGTCCCACCACTGGAGTTTATCTTTTCTTTATTATCTTATGATTATAGAAAGTCAAGTGTTATACACAGCCCTGACCCCCACCTTGACTCTTATTTTCTTATATAACATTGAGAATGCATTTGAGGATCTCTAGCTCCACATACCCAAATATCATATGTAGTCTTTAGATGCTGCAGAGGGTATGTTAATAGTTGATCCATAGTTTTGAAAATAAAAAATGCCATCTAATGGTGCTACAGAATGCATTAATCTGTGCTTCCAAGGAACTCTTTCTTAAAAATAAAATTACCATTGCTTTAATATATATTCTAGTTTCCATATAATTCCCTAGTTCTCCTGCTTTAATTCCCTGTTTCATCCCTACATTTCAGACCTTATATGTTTAAATGCTATTGCAAAGGGACAGACCAGAATTTTCTTCTGGTACTCTAAACTTGTTTTCATTGACATTTTAGAATAACCCAGTGTTTTGGAATTAGGGTCAAGAGTTATTAGAATTGCTTTCATGAACCATGGCTGCACATAGATTTGGTCTGGGAGGTCACCCATGCAAATTTTCAACTGGAGAATCTACTCCGCAGACCACAAACCATTCAATTTTTCATATAAGCAATATTAACCATCTCTTTGGTCCCATGCAATATGTTAGGTTCTGAGGATATATGATCTCAAGATGGCTCTGAAAAGAGCCTACAACCTGAGAAGGCAGGTAGACTTGTAAGGATAGGAAGAGGCGTTTACAGAATAAAACTTATACTGCCAGGTATCTTGCTTATAAGGGATCATTTAGTTCTACAGCAAGTATCAAATAAGAAACAGATACTCAGAGAGGTTAAATGATGTACCTACAGTTTGATGGAGAAAGTAGTAGAGTGGGATGCAAACTCAATTTGTTTCTTTCTATTTTCTCCACTGTTTCATGAGTTAAGAGATTATTTTAGTTTGTACATAAGTGCAACCAAGGTAACCAAGAGATGGTAGCTTGGGGGTTTGAGACTTTAACAACAGCCATTTATTTTATATTTGGCCTTCATTGTGACCTCCTCCACTTGTGAATGTACGTGATTGACAGAGAATCAAACCTGATGAAGGGTAGAGAGAAATGCTTGAGGGCTTCCTTTCTAATTAGCTATTTCCAACCAGTGCAATCATCAGGGTTCTGGCAGAGGGAAATTATTAAAGGTAATACTTCAAAATAAAAAGGAGGATAGGGAATATATAGGGAAGAGAAATTTTGATCCAAATTTGTTTTTGTGACAATCAAAAGGTAAAGGGTAGTCAGAAGTTTAAATCCTTTTGAAGTAGAATTTTGGCTTAAATAGGACTCCTCTTTTAAAATTTTTACTTATTCAAAGAGAGAACAATGCTCTCTATTTTCAAAACCATTGGCAAGTGGTTGTTGTTCAAAACATATTTGTTCAATGAATAAGTAAATGAATGTCTGCAGCATCAAAAACGTTTTCCTGAATCATAGCTACATGTAATGTCTGTGTTCATTATATAATATTTTGGATTTTGAGGGTACTTTGAGAATAGCTGTATAGACAGGAAACATTTGTAGATTTTTGAATGAACATGAAGATTTCATACTTATTGGGGCCAGTAGGTGGTGTGGTTGTTAAGGCACTGGACTCCTCCATGGCTGTCTGTGGTACAAGTCCTGGACCTGGCTGCTTGAAAATCATGTCCTGTGCTTGTGGGTTTGTGACAAAAATCCCAGGAGGAAAATGGAGGAGAAGGGATTGTGTCACCCCCTGAGGTGGGGGGCGAATTTTTACTTTCCTTCTTACTGTCTCTCTGTGACTCTCTCCAGCGAGCACCCATGCTCTATTGCAAAAATCAAAAACAAATGAAAAAAATGATCTTAAACGTATAATTACTTAGATGAATAGTGTGTTCAAAAGAATGTGCTGTGGACTTAAGTTTTATGGCTTTAAGATTTTCTTGGGCTTTTATTAACTGAATGACTTTGGGCAAGTTATTTAACCTCTCTAAATCTCTTTTCTCATCTCATACAATGGAAATAATATGTAGTCATAGTTTTCCCATTGTAGCCAAATGAGAGAGTGCATACACAGTAACAGGTTAACTATTATTTGAGCTCATTGCTAAAGTAGTGACTAAGGCAAGGTTTTCACAGCACAGGGTTTAAAAAGACAGTTCAGAAAAAGAAAATTGTAGTTGTGTCAGATATGAAAGTGGGTCAGTACTGGAGGCAGAGTCGAAATGGGATTAAATGTGCAAAAGTATCTGTGTGAGTAAAATGGAGAGATAGTTGGAGAAGGCTAGGAGAGACAGGAGAGTGATGTCAAACACTGATGTGAAGACCATCTATGAAGGAGAGAAGGAGAGAACTTTTGGTGGTTGTGTCCTTGACTCTTATGTGATGGAGGTTGGCTCTGTAAGGCTATGTTTCAGAGTTGTGTGGAAGGAGTCCTGTGTCTCCTAGGAATGCCTTGATATTCCCATCTCATTCAGTTATGGGCTGTAGAAGGAGCTGTAGGGAGTGTGGCCCCCACACACAAAGAGCAAAGGGCTCAGAATCCAGTAATAAAGGTCTTTAGTTAATTACATTGTCCATACATGGAAGTTTGCAACACCCATTCTATTGTTGTCAGAGAAATTAATGCAATAATTCAATATCTGGACATTATTATATACATAAGTCTACCTTGCTAGAAGTTGTAAGAGATATACCACCTGTGGTCCCCAAATAAGACATTTTTAAATTAACTGGTTCATTGAAAATCTGGGATTTCATGGGACCAGCAGTTAGCGTCATGACTATGTCGCTGGACTCCCATGTAGTCGACTGCGGTTCGAGTCCCGGACCTGATGGTTTAAACTCAAGCCATGCACGTATGCGTGCGTGCCCAAGATCCCGAGAGGAGAATGGAGGAGAAGGGATTGCGGTGTGGTTATCCCCTTGGGGGGTAATTTCTCGCTTTCTATCTCTCTGTCTCTCTCTGTCTGTCTGACAAGTGCACGCGCCCTATAGCAAAAACTTCTCAAAAAACAAACAAACAAAAAACAAAAAAAAAATCTGGGATTTCAAAGGAAAGAAATAAGTAGACCATATTTTTTACATTTTTAATTGGTTGTATTTGTTTTATAATAAAATGAAAAGAGAAGTAAATTCATTACCAAGACTATAAAAAGAATAGAAATTACACATGCAGCTCATTCTTATAATGAATAAATGGACTCTTGACTTTATGACAGGGAGTACAAGGCAATATTCAAAAGTAGCTTTTGGATAGAAGAAAACATTCCTTTTAATTCTGGGGTAATATGAAATGCTAGTTCCATTTTTTTTTTTAATAGCAAGATCATCTACAGTGTTAATTCCTCAAATAGTTTATTCTCATTGCTCATCTTTACAATTGACTTCAACAAAGACAAATGTTGTTTTCTGAAAAACATCCAAAGATAATTCACACCTCTTTACATGATCCCCTTCCACTTTAAAAAAAGCATTTATAAGATATTTATTATTTTTCTGTCCAAAGTAAAATGATTTTTAAATCTTTTTAAGCAAATAACTGAAAAAAACTATTTGGGAAAATAAAATACAAGTGGGAAATTTAAACATTAGATTGCATCTTCTAATTTAATCCTAACCCTACATTTATTCTAGAACACAAATAGAACACCTCTGAAGTATTACCAAAATGCTAACGAAGTCATTTTAGCATAAATCTAGCACATGCATTTCAAAGTTCCACTATTAGGAATTTTGTTAAAACTCATTTAATTTTGAATAATAATAGAGTGCAAGGAATGCAGGTCATTAAATGTGATCTTTGCCCCATACCTCAGATTATGTCACAATAAAGCTGACATTTCTGCCAGGCTCTAAACCCCCAGTGACTCTGATCCAAACCTTGGAGGCAAAGAATGTAACCCGTCATACAACTTTGTACAAGTTGTAGTAAAACAAAGCCTAAGTTTTCTTATCTTTGTAGTAAATGGTTATTTGACAAATACTATAAAACACTGACATGAATCCATTTTATGAGTTTGTTTACCAAACACATTGTACAAGATCCCCTATACTGCTCTCTCTACCTTCATCAAGTCTTAGGATAGCTTGCTCCTTTTTTTTCAATTGCCAGAGGACTTGTGCTGGACTGCTTAGAAAGAAACAGAGAGAGAGAGAAAGAGAGAAGGAGAAAACACCCCCCCACACACACACCCACCCAGTGGAGCTCGTTGTAATCCCTTCTCCTCCATTTCTCCATCCTGTCAGAATTCGGGTCATGGATGCATATGTCCCAGAGTATTTTTCAAGCTGATGGGGCTAGTATTCAAACCATGGTCAACCAAATGGGATCCAGCTCCTTTAACCACTAGGCTATAGGGTCAGCTTTGGGTTTCTTTCCTTTTTAAGTTTTCGTTTCTTCCATGAGAGAGAGAGACACAGAGAGAGAGAGAAAGAAGAAGAGAGATTCCCAATAGAGTCTTCACTCTGTGATCTACACCCAATCAGCCAGGATCACGTGCATGTTCTTACCCACTGTATACAAGGAGACTTCAGGATGTGAACCAGGACGTTCCCACATTTGTAACAGGTAGTGAGACAGAAATGAGTGGACACAATCCTGATACATTAGCAAAAGGACATCTGCCTCATCAATTATAGCTGACCAGGAGTTACACTGTGAAAACTCCTTCCTCCCACCTGGGAACTGGCACTTAGAGAGGAAAAGTTATCTAATTATGTTGCTAGGTCAACAGCCTAATGCTCTACTGGGACAATAAACTAAAAAAGCAGGTCATCCAAATATGGAGGCTCCTACCTTCAAAGTCTACACTGGGCATGTGAGATTTAGTAATCAAATTCCTTAGATTCCTTACTTGAAGGAAAGGTGCAAGTACAGATGGAAGGCCACACAATTCCAACAAAAGAAGCAGCTACTATTACAGACCATCCCTACTAAATATTCATTACCAAAATTCACAATAAAATTGATATCTAATCAGTTCCAAATTGCAGCAGTATAATCTCAACACTTTGCCCATCCAAAAGTCTCTGGGTGTTTTCTTTTAATCTGTGGCAGGGACCCCTTGTCTCTCTTGGCTGCTAGAACACTTCTCTTTTATAAATAGACTCCTCTTTACTACCCCTTTCTGTGTCCAAAACTCTAATTCTTTGTGAGTGACAGACAAGAGCCAGGACAAGTGTTCCTGACACTCCCACGTCAACATGACCCCAGAGCTGCAAAGTGGCACCTCTGTACCACTGTAGCGAGCCAGGATGCCTTTTCCTTTTTTATAAGTCCTTTTTAAGTTATAAATATTTATGGTAAAACTGAACTTTGGTATCTGTTGGTATGTCACTTCAAGGTCTAAAGTAACACCTATAAGAAAAACAAAACAAAATAAACAAAATTGGGCTAACAGGTTTGATCCAATTGCAGAGAATTTGAGCTATCATTCATTGGAGAGAGGGGGCAGAGAAGAGAGGGGATCCTGTGCGGGATCCCCAGGGCCAGGACTGATAGAGAGTTTGAGGGACTGTGACCAGCAGTTGGTATAATGGCTATGTCATTGGACTTCCATGTAGTTGACTGTAGTGCAAGTCCCTGACCCGGTGGCTTAAACTCACACCAGGCACATGTGAGTGCATGCCCAAGATCCCAAGAGCATGTGCTCTATAGTGAAAACCTCTCCAAAAAAAAAAAAAAAAAAGTAAGAAAAAAAGAGAGAAAGAAAGTTTGAGGGAGTGTTAAAAATATGGCATACTGAAAATCATGCCAGGTGTATGTGCTTCAGTGCCCAAAATCCCAAGAGGAGAATGGAGAAGGGATTGCAAAGTTGTCTTGCCCTATGGGGGTAATTTCTCAGTATCTTCTGTCTCTCTATCTCTGATGAGTGCACATGCCCTAAAAATTCTTTGAAAAGGATCCAGCAAATGGCATAATGGTTATGTCGCTGGGCTCCCCTGTAGTTGACCATGGTTCAACCCTTGGGCCTAGTGGCTTAAAACTCATACGGGCATGTGCATGCATGCCTAAGATCCCAAGAGGAGAATGGAGGAGAAGTGATTGTGGCAGGGTCATCACCCTTGAGAGGAGATGTCTTGCTTTCTGTTTCCCTGTCTCTCTCTATCTCTATGGAGAGCACACATGCCCTACAGCAAAAATCGCTCAAAAAAAAAAAAAAAAAGTAAGGGGTCAAATGAAGTTGACAATCAAATGGGAAGTCTGACTAGGTATGCCACAGAATGAAATGCACTTGGATCACTAGACTGAGAGCTTAGAAATGCCTCCTATTGGCTCAGTGATTTGGTGGTCTGAGGAAGAACCATTTAATCAGTGTATTAAATGGGAGAGAAAGGAAGGTTGTCTGAGGAGAGCAGTGTGGAGCAGTGTGGTAGTGTTGGTGGGAGGGAGGTTCATTGCAGTTACAGGGAAGGAAAGAAATGCAGGATATTGAAGTAGTTGAGTGACTTTATAATATAACTTCATAATATAAAGTACAACTGGAATAAGAACTCAAGGTCTGGAATTTTGAGCTCAAGTCAAGCTCAGCCCTCACTACTACTTAAATGTACTCAAACCACAGTACACGGGAAATTTACGTTTTGGATTACTTTGATTATAAATGAAAGAAGAGACCTTGTGTATGTAAGTTACAAAAGTGAAATCGCCTCTTTAACTTTTTTGTAAGATTAAAATTAAGACAACTTCGTCACTAGCTGTGTATGTGAGGGGAGGTGAATTTGAGCCACACGGCTCATTATCAAGGTACTGTCTTATACATTAACATGGAGACAAAAATCTTAACTTAAACCTCGTTGCTCAATATTTTAAACTGTAAAGGTATGCTCAGACCTGGTTTTGGCCAGTCTGTTATATTCTGGTCAGAAGCCCTCCCTGATTATACGTAATTAGAAGTTAGGTCCTCATTATTTTGAAACTGATTTGCTTCTGGATGAATGTCTTTAACTCTGTTCTTCCAGTAGCATACTCAGTAAACTCTTGCACAGCACCAAGGGAAATGTGTCTAAATCAGCCCTGGGTTGCATTAGTTGTCCTGGTAGCCCTCTGATCCTCTGCCAGATGTCTATCCCCAGCTGGCAAAGCTCTCCGCCTCCTTTTCAGTGGTTGTTGTCAACGCTGAGCTTCCTGCCAGCGGGAGCTGGTCTCTCTTCAATGGAGGGCAGCATGCCCTCAATCAGCATTTAGATTCTTGTGTGAAGACATTCATGGGTAAAACTCCCCACTGCTTCTCATCTGCCTTCTGTTTCTGGAATTTCCCAGACATCTCCTGAACTGTTAGGCTTCTGTGTGTGGCCATTGTGGGCTGTGGGGGTGGGAGGATTGGTGATACAAACCCAAGAAGCCTATGGGCACTGAGCCTGAATGTTTACAGACCTTGTTCCCATACATATTCAAGTGTCATGAAGGGGGCTTATGGTGCTTGGCATGTGGCCCAGAAGACTGTATGAGAAAAGGGCCTATGGGTTGAATGTTTTCCTTTCTTGGAAGACACATAGTGCCATTATTAAGAGTACAGGCTCTAGAGCCTGAGAGCTGGGGTGAGAATCCCAATTCCATCTGTCACTAGCACTGGGCACATTGACTATTCCCCGGATGACACTGGATTAATCACATAACCTCTGTGTACTTCACATTTCTCCTTTGTAAAAGTGGGAATAATAACAGTACCTTTTTGTAGGGTTCTTGTGAAAATTAAATGAACCACTTATAAAATGCCTGTAACAGTGTCTGGCACTTGGTAAATATTATATAATTATTTATTATTAAATAAACTAGGTTCATGTTCCCCAGGTGTATGGGGTAAAATAAACACTGACTAATAGAGATGATAAATATATGTAAATGCTTGAATGGAAAATGATATTCATAGTTATCAGTTATTGACCACTTACCATGATCTATAAATAGCATGCCAACAATTTTATCTACCCATAATGAACACAGATGTAGCACTTGTGTCTGCTGGGCACAATTCCAATCAACTTTACTTACTTAAGTTTTTTGTTCTTCACAGCAACTCTGACAGGAGTACATATGTGTTGTTACTATTTTTTTTTTTGGAGAGGTTTTTGCTATAGGGAACGTGTGCTCGTCAGAAAGACAGAGAGAGACAGAGAGATAGAAAGTGAGAAATCACCCCCCAGTGGGGATGGCCACGCCACAATCCCTTCTCCTCCATTCTCCTCTCAGGATCTTGGGCACACATGCACATGTGCCTGGTGTGAGTTTAAGCCACCAATTCTGGGACTTGAACCGCAGTCGGCTACATGAGATTTCAGTGACATAGCCATTACGCTAACTGCTGGTCCCTGTTTTGTTACTATTATCAGTGAAAGTAACAATAGCTCCCACTGTTCTCATGATGCAAGATGACTTTAGATAACTTGCCTAAATTTCCACAGGCTAGCTATCCAACACAACTTTGAATCTAAGCAGAATGGTCTCCGACTCGGCGCTCTTAGGCACAATGCACATTGTCTCTCAAGGAACTACTCTTTAACACTTCATAGTGATCCTATGAGGAAGATCTTTTATACTGTCTTTGTTTTACAGAAGAAAAAAACTAGGGTCTAGAGGAGTTAAGTAGGTCACCTAAATTCACATTGCAAGAGGTAGGAAATATTTGGATTCAAATCAATTTGTTAAAAATATAAAATTAGAGGGACCAGCAGTTAGCGTAATGGCTATGTCACTGGACTCCCATGTAGTCGACTGTGGTTCAAGTCTTGGACCCGGTGGCTTAAACTCACACCAGGCGCGTGTGCATGCATGCCCAAGATCCAGAGAGGAAAACAGAGGAGAAGGGATTGCGGCGTGGCCATCCCCCCGGGGGGGTGATTTCTCGCTTTCTGTCTCTCTGTCTCTCTCTGTCTGTCTGGCAAGTGCATACGCCCTATAGTAAAAACCTCTCCAAAAATAAATAAATAAAATTAGATAAATTAAGAAAATATTATATCTGAGAATATCAACAGTAGAAGAAGGGAAGAGAGAGAAGGATGATAGAATAAAGTATTTGTTATCTGATACTGCTCTAGGAAAGTCAAGATGGTGGAACATGTGCATATGTTTAAAGATTTTCCAAAGAAATGTGTTAATAAAGTCTCCTTAAGAAATAATTTGTTTTCAGTTATTCTTAGGTCTAATTCTGTCTTCTAGGGAAGTGTATTTCCTCGAAAAACATTTTAAAAAGCAACAGAGATATGTTCAGTATTATAATGTTCAGTGAAGAAATCTGAGTGCAAAATTGTATGACAACTTCTAGGCAAAAATATTCAGCCATATGGGCAAATCCCTGGAAGGGAATACAAAGTAATGAAAATACTTTCTTTGTTAAGGTAGTCAGATTGTGAATTATAAAATATTTTTTTAAAATATTGCTATTGATAATTTAAAAGGTTAAATTTTATAATCAGCACATTTTGTCAATATTGGTTTATGGTCAGCGTTCCTAGTTTATGATCATGTGTCAGGCTTACTTTTAGTACCTCTAATTTCTCCCTCATTTAACTAAAGTGCACATGGCTACCAGATCCACATACTCTCACATGAGCCTTGCACTTCTTTGGACATTTTCATTAGTGTAATCTATTCGATTTAGTGTCTTCTATTTTGCCATTTGTACCACAGGATACTGCCCACCATAATGCCTCCCATTAAATCTTCTTGGATCAAGATCAGTTGGAAGCGATCTTCCCTCTGAATTCTTATCTGCATCTGCCATTTAACATATGTGATGTATTATGTATCCTCTTCTCTTTCCTTTTAGATTATAAGCCTCATGTAATCATGGTCTTCGATGAATTGTTTGCATCTTGTATGGTACCTTACAAAGCACAGAGGAAATTCCCAATATACTTTTGTTGATGAAGATGACAATGAGCAGTTGTCATCAAAGGAAGGTCTCTGGTCACCTTACTTCAGCTCGTAAGGTTTATTTCCAACATTACACAGTGCCTTTGGTTTGGGGACTCAAAGAATATTCTAAAACATAGGAATGTCAGGATTGCAAATGGACTCTCATTCTCATGAATTTATTATAAATTATGTCTTTAATAATTTCCATTTATCCTGAGAATTAGAAATACAGTGTATGAAATTTTTGTTCAAATAGTCTATGGATCTGTATAAACAAAGGGTAAGTTTTACTATCCTAAATAGATTACTTTCAGATGGCCCAAAGTCTGATGCAGCATTTCTGGTGCTATGACATTTTTGTGTTGGCTTTAGTCTTTGCGTTAATTGCCTTCTAATTAAATAAATAAATACATTTTTTAAAGATAGATTTTTTTCTATAGGGTGCATGTGCTCACCAGAGAGACAGGGACAGAGAGACAGGGAGCAAGATATCACCCCCCCCCCCCAGGGGGGGTGACACCACCAAAATCTCACCATACCACAATCTCTTCTTCTCCATTCTCCTCTTGGAATTTTGGGCATACACGCACATGCATCCAATATGAGTTTTAATCCACCAGACTAGGACTTGAACTGTGGTTGACTACATAGGAGTCCAGCAACATAACCATTAAGCCATCTGAAGGTCCCCCAATTTTATATTTTATTAAAATTCAGCAGCAGATCACTGATTGGTCTTTAAAATAGTGTAGAAATTCATGGTGTAGAGATAAGTTTTTCTAAAGGAGAGAGATGAAATAGATCCAGTGACATCTATGTCCTGTAAGCCTGGACATTATGGATTATTAAGGAGCTAAGAATAAAAACAAAACACTCGACTGAATTATTTCTATTCATTTAATTTTTCTTTTGTTTTTAATATTTTGTTGTTTGACAAAGTGTTTTTCAAAATCATGTATGCAAAACAATGGAAAAGACCCTGGTACTCCTATTATTGACACATTGGGCAGTATATGTAGTCATGCTTAAGTCAGTATGGTTTTTTTAAAAAAATTTTAAACAACTGACATCTTAGCTATTGCTCACAATTCAGCATTTAGATGATCTAGACCATACTGCCAGTTCAGCCTCAGCTTCCTCTTCCAACAAAATGCCCATTTGATTTTCAAAATCACTATTATAGTCAGTCTCAAAAATGAGAAACAGAGACGACTCTCTTACTTCTCCAATGTGGAGACCTATATGTTGGTATCAATCAACCAGCACTTCACTTCTCTGAGATGTAATGAAAGCCATTCTTTGTGTTTCACTTTAATGGGAAAATAAATGATCCAAAGATTGAAAAATAAATGACATTGAAAGAAAAAGGCAATGCAATTTAAAAGAAAGACAGAAGAAGGAAGGAATGAAGAGAGCAGTTGTTGGGAATACCTGATTGGAATAGCTTTGTAACATTCATTGGTATTTCAGCATTGCCTACCAGATTTTATGTTTATATGAAAATATAATCTGTATTAAATAGAAATTCCCTAATTAAATCTCCCTTTTTGCTGTCATAAAAATATTGCATTTATGAAGGGCTGAACTTTACATAATCAGGAAATTGATGCCTATACAAGTTTAGCTTAACAATATTTTGTATATCATTCTTCAATACCATTCTCAAGATTAAAGAAATTATAGATCATAGTTTAACATTGGATTACTTGCCCTTAGTTCCTAGATTTTTGCACACTTGAGGTTTCTCTAAGCTCCAAGGCTTTGAGAATGTAGTCAAAAAGGAAACTGTTTTAATGGATGTTTGATACAGTCTGAACTGAATGAGGAAAGGTAATCTCTAAAGAAATTTCAAAGAAACAGTAGAAAAGAATGTTAATTTCCATGTAAATGTATTCAGAGGTCTAAGCTTTTTAGTCTTCCAAGGTGTAAGAATTAATTATCAGTTTTCAAGAGCAAAATTTATTCACAGTAAGAGCTATAGCAATCAGAATCCTCTAGGTGTAAAATTCATGAAATTAATATTGAGCTGATTTAAGTTAAATAAATCACTACTCTTTTCTTTAGTGTATTGCAATCTTCCAAATGTTTGATGTTGCCCTTTAGCGTATTTGTGAATAGTATTCAAAGAGAGCCATGTATGTTTGGACTTAACAAAGGAAAAATTATTTATGTTCTGGTTCATAATAAAAATGCACTAGAAAAGATAATTTATTTTTGTGACCAAAGTTTCATCCTGATTTTTAAAGGACTATTCAAGTAAGAATGGGACGATTTATCAGTGTTGATATTATTGATTAATATTAATGTATTCTTCTGAATTAACAATACTACTTTCCACTTAGCCCAAAAAGGATCTAATCAAAATGTAAAAAAACTTTATTCCACTTCTCTTATATCTACCTATAAAAAAAAGCTTTGTTTAAAATATGTTTGAATGCCCAGGGAGAAATGAGAAAAACAATACTACTTTTGATTAATAAGTAGTATGAAAATATTTCATTGTATTTTTTTAAAAGTTAATTATTTTCTATGAGATAAAGAGAGGGAGAGAAACAGAGACAGAGAGAGACCCAACAGGATCTTCACACCATGACCTCCATTCTCAGGAAAGTCCTGATTTGTAACCCCAGTACCTTCTCCATGTGGATCCAGTTGCAAAACCAGGACCCCAGGACCTTTCCCATGTGGATCTTACTGCTGCGTTACTGCCTAGCCCTTAGTTGTACTTTCACATAAGACTGTCATGTTCAATCTTAGCAGGGTCAGAACTGATACACTAAAAGCACATAAAAACTGCAATCATCACCCGAAGTAACTAGAGAGATGACTTAAGTCCATTAGGAATGGAGAAAATAATGAGATTAAATAACATTTTAAGTAGAAGCGTATCAGTACATTTTAATAGTTTTTTGGGGGGCATTTTATAAAAGTCTGAAAACTTTGTTTTATTTCAAAGGTCATAAATATTTATGTCTGTTGTCTTCCAGGACATGTAACACTAGAAAGGACCTTGCAAATAGGTATAAACTCATCCTATTGTTTTATTTGTCTGCTTAAATTAAAAGGGGCAGATGAAGTTGTGTGTTTCAGCAAAGCACATTCAGTGGAACTGTGATTTTCTGACTATGCCATCATTTTGCTTGGCTGAGTCTTGGTCTAGTCACAGGCAGATCAGGATGAATGAATGAATGCACATTCCTAGAGGACAAAGTGGAACTTTGCTTCTCGTATGTTTTTGGCAATTGTAATGCAGGATGTGAGCATTACATAACCTCCAGATCACATTTCCCTCCCTGCAGCAGCAAAAATGTGAGGGAGGAAGATCTTGCTCTTGTCAAATGAGGCTTTTATTAAAACATCATTTTATCTTGAAGAGGCCAAGGCTCTCTGTTCAAAATCAAAGCTAACATTTGAATAAGACTACTTTGACGCATTACGTGTGAGATAAGACAAGAAATTCAGGAAGCGGCAGGTGAAACAACTGGGAAGAGCTGAGCTATTTGGAAATGATCAGGCCAGTGACCTTTGGAGGATGATGACTGAACTAAACTGAGCAAACTTCAGCTGAGTAAACCTAGATCTCCCTGTTGGCCAGACTCTACCCAGTTACATGTACATGTAATTTAAAACTAAAGTCTTACTTAGACACCAGCATGTTCTTCTGATCTGTCTTATGACCACTGAATGTAAGTCGCTGCTTCTAGGATTCTTAGCTGCAGCTCTGTCTCTTCTGTCTACTAATCTCTCTGCCCCCTTGAGATTGAATTTTAAGACTGTTCTCTCAGAGAAAATCCTGAGAATATATTGAAATTCCATTAACTTTTCACATTGCAGCTTCGTTCAGGGTAGATTCTCTTTGAGGAAGTAAAATATTAAGAGGGATTGGTGAGTAGGGGCCAGCTGGGGGTACAGCAGTGAAGTGCAAAGCTCTTTGAAGTAATCCCACTAGAAAAGGTTCAAGGTTCAGGTTCAGAGATCTGAGTCAGGAACATGATCTAGAGATAAGTGAGGGCTGGAGGTAGATTGTAGTGCAGAGCTTGTTGGGGATGCTGTCTGGCTCTTACTCATAGAAGAAAGAAACACACACACACACACACACACACACACATACATACATTGGTATGTTGTGAGGGTCTGTACCAACAAAATCTTGGTCTATATCTAGGTGGAATTTCTAGAGAATGACTTCAAGATTGGTGCTTTGACATAAAGTTAGATCTGCTAATTACAAAATTTAAGTTACATTTTATTAAGTCATAGACTTAGGAAAGGTTCAGATTCCAGAAATATCTTAAGACATTCAGCTGGGAAAAAAATAGAAAATATTTTGTCTTAATATCAAGGTTCCCAGTGAGAAAAACCACAGGTAATCATTATTATGTGTCTTGAAAATAGAAAAACAAAAGTTCATCTCTAAGATTATTTGTGTAACTAAAGAAAGTTTATACAGCTTGTGGGAAATCATATCCTAGGAATGAAATGGATTGTTGTTCTCGTTTGTTTGTTCAGTACTGATTTTCCTTTTGAAGAGTGACTCTCATATCCCAAGTGTAAGCTACTTTTTGGCATACAGGCTCACGGTTGGACTCACCATGTGTGTTTTTCTCTCAGAACAAATCAAGACATGTCTTCAGGTGATAGAAGTGCCCATACCCAAGTGTTTGCCAAGAACAAAAATGCAACATTTTTATTTACTTTTTTTGTTTTAAGGAAAAAGGAAGAGAGGGATAAACCTAAAATAAAGATCATTCTGCTTACTCTGTAGAGAAGGTTGAATTTTATAAAGAATAGGGACAAATAGAAGATGATATTGACTCTTCTAGGGATTTTGAAGCTGAGCTTTAGCTTTTTATCAAAATCTCACTGGGATACAAGCCACATATCTAAAGCATGATTTTAGAAACTTAAATTCTTGAAAATGAGATCGCTGCCTAGTGCCCATGTTTCCAAATAGATCTCAAAAGCTGGCTCAGGGTAGGCATCTGGAAAGGATTCACAGCTACTTACAAATGCCTGACTTAAGAATAGTCCTGTTCCATCTGGGCACATTATACCAGAGATGAAGAGATGCAAGTCTAACCAACTAGTCTGACCAAACTGGATAATCCACAGGCCAGTAATATCCCAACCGATATACTGAAGCAAAGAACTGAAACAATCCCTTAGATCATCTAGGCAAGAATTTGTCTTCTTTTTCTGTTGTTGTATGTCCTTACTCTTATTGTACTCAGGTGAACTTAGTGTCTTCTGCTTTATTAGAACAAGGATGGTAAAAAGGGCTTCTTTAGAACATTAGGTTTGGTCCTGGCTCTGCCATATGTTTCATAGGTATATGGTTTTGGACAAGGCACTAACTCCCTACTTGTCAGTGTCCTCTTTAGTAAGGAAGTATTCTACACCATTAATGTGAAGGTCCAATAGGATGTGACATCATCCATGTAGGAAAGTCTGCATAAATATAAGATTGTATCAATTTTATGAAAAATGCATATCTATTTTTAATTCAAGGAAGCCTACTCTATCTTGTTATAGCCTCTATTTTCTAAAACAAACAAACAAACAAACAAAAAAAAACACAAACACATCTAGGCAAGAATTTGTCTTCTTTTTCTGTTGTTGTATGTCCTTACTCTTATTGTACTCAGGTGAACTTAGTGTCTTCTGCTTTATTAGAACAAGGATGGTAAAAAGGGCTTCTTTAGAACATTAGGTTTGGTCCTGGCTCTGCCATATGTTTCATAGGTATATGGTTTTGGACAAGGCACTAACTCCCTACTTGTCAGTGTCCTCTTTAGTAAGGAAGTATTCTACACCATTAATGTGAAGGTCCAATAGGATGTGACATCATCCATGTAGGAAAGTCTGCATAAATATAAGATTGTATCAATTTTATGAAAAATGCATATCTATTTTTAATTCAAGGAAGCCTACTCTATCTTGTTATAGCCTCTATTTTCTAAAACAAACAAACAAACAAACAAAAAAAAACACAAACAAAAAAAAAACTATTCTTGGAAATTGTGTAACACTATAGACATACAGAACCATGTTTCCCTCAATATATTTTCTTTCAAGTCCAAAATTAGAAAGTATATGTATAAGTTTGTGTAGTTATAGTTAGATGCTTTTTACCTTTTTGAATAAATAGGATTAAACAAAAAGAAAAAATAGATAAATTATGGGTGATTCAAAATGAATTATTTAAATTTACTTTGAAACAAAGGAATAAATCACATAGAAATAAAGAAGAAACAGTTCCAGAAATATTGTGCAATATGAGCAAACCTACTTGCCTTAACTTTGAGAACCATCAGAGACATTTCCAAACTTTTTCATTATCAATATCTCTGTCAATAGGACTTTTATTTTATAAAAAGGTAGGTTTTAATTTTAATCCTTGGATTCTGAGTTCTAAGGCTCCTAAATCCATTCTTCTGTATCACTTCTCAATTACAGTGAATATCCTTTTACCGCACCACTAGCAAATGGTTGTTCTGATAAGAATAATATTCTAGTTAATAGTTACCATGTATGACATTCAAAAGGCAAGAATATAATAAAATACTTTTAAGCTGAATATTGTGCTTTTTCTGACTGTATTTAGTTTCTTAGTAGGCTTCATGTTATTAGGAAAAAGTGTTCCTGAAAACTTGTGTTTTCCAGTTTAATTATGAATAACAATGAAACTGTCGTTTGAATAGGAGTAGAGTTTTGCTAATTTGGATTGTGTTTGGGATTATGAATATTAGAACACTTACGTTTAAATGAAGTTTTATTGAATTCATTATTAGTGTCAATCTCAGGTTGAAATCATGTATTCTGAATTAGAATATAAATTAATTGTACTGGTGCTATTAACAAAAGTTGAATGCCTTTTGATTTTTACGTGTCTCAGCCACCAAATAGAACGTGTGATGGCAAGAACAATGATTTCTTGTGTGAGAACCTAACTACATTGCATTTTTATAGAAACATCCAATATTCTCTGCAAAACTTTAGGAAAAGGACCCCAGTATTACACAACACTCTACTTTCCAATTGTGTTCTGTGTTAAGATATTGGGACATAAATAAAATAACTGTCTGGCTTCACTCCATAGTGCAAGGCGATTTTTGCTCCTGCCGAGGAAGGTACAAAACACTTTCCAAGGCAGGTGCAGGGTTGTTAATTAAAACACAGTGCAAATTAGAGTGGAAAATTAAAGCCATGGTTAGTAGTTGGGGACTGATGGGAGGCTTCTCCAAAAAATGTGAAAGTAAGATTGTGGGCTCTAGATTCACTTACAATTAAAGATCAGAAAAATAATCTCCTCTATTAAACACTTCAGTGGAAACCAAAGGGCTCTTGCAGAGTAGTCAGAAAACTGCCTTTTAATGAAGCCCCCCCTTTTAAAAAAAAAAAAAAAACTGTCTTATTCTAATTTTGTGCTTCTCAAATGATTTTCTGATTATGAACTGGCTTCCTGTTTAGTTCAGTCTCTAAGTAGCTATTGGGCAAGTTATAAAATTTAGGACTCTTGTTTCCAAGCCTATCATTTTTCTTCATATACAGATATATGTGTATGTGTGCACACATGCATAGATCCATCTCATTTGTGTGTGTGTGGAGGGGTGCGTTTTAGACAGGATCTCATTGGGTTGGGGTCCTCCCGCCAGCCATCCAGCAGTAGAACAAGTGCACACCACTGTGCCTGGCTTTTGTATTTTTGTTTTTAGACAGGGTCTTTCTATGTTGCCCAGGACAGCCTCGAGCTCGTGATCCTCCTGCTCAGCTTCCCCAAATTACTGGGATGATAGGTGCACTTACTTATGTTGCCTCAGCATTTCTTTTAGGTTGACTCTTTCATGAACTTGGTTAACAGAACCTCCCCACCAACAGATGGATCACTTCTCAATGTGTCGAAAATATCTGCAGTGTATTGCCGGCCTCGAACTGGTAAACGTACAAGACTCGGGTGCCGGAAGCCGTGCTCCAGCTGGGCTGGGTGCACAGGAAGGCAACATAGGTGAACAAAATCAGGTCAAGACCTCAATGCCCCTTAGCCTGTTCTCAGCCAGCTACAGCCAGAGTAAACTCACCCACCCCGGCTGGAGCATGGCTCTTGGCATTGGGGAAGAGCACGTTTTGAAGCTTAGGTGGTTAAATTTCTGCCTGTCTTCCGAATGACCCCATTGTTCAGAGCTCTTTGTATAATAGACATTTGCTGGGGCTACTCACAATTTACAGGTTAACATGAACACAGGTTAAGCATTTCTTGCCCAAGAACATTGATGATGATGAAAAGAATTTTTTTTTTTCTCTCTACTCCCTGAGAAATACTAGTTGTCCTCATTTCAAGGTATAGCCTTTTCTCTACAATGAAATTTCCACTTGACCAAATAATTCAAGAAACATTTAATTTTTGGATGAACTAGATCTATACTGAGTTCTGCTGACTTTCTGTTTCAGCACGTGATAGTATAATTTATGTCTATATTAAAAAATAATTTTGTCATGATTAAATAAGTAAAGCATGTTCAAAATTTAGGAAACAAGGGAATATAAAAAAAGAAAATGCAAATTCTCTATAATAGCACTACCTGTAGGTACTCTGTATTTTTAAAAATATCTGCTTTCATCTCATGATTGATGGAAATTTCAATAGAGAGAGAAACAGTGAAATTATGAAGAGAGATGGTGTTTTAGGAATTGCCCTTAGGAGTATTAGTTGCTCAGTTATTAAACCACCAGAATAAGCAGCCCATTAACAACCAGAGTCTGCTTCAGGATGGATTTATAAAGCACACAAAAATGTGCAGAGAACTGAAAATTTTAGACCAGTAGGAGTTTGTAAACTCAGATGAAGAAAAAATTTACCCAGATGAGTTGGCTCTTCGAAATTAAGAGAGAAAGAGGAAAAGGTTTGTTTGTTTGTTTGTTTGTTTTTCTGGTTACATTTGTCGACTGGGTGACTGACCTTAGCAAAGGCATTCTTTCTCTTCATACAAACTTGTACCCAATCCTTTTAGGACTGACCTCACCCCTTGCGGACACAAAGGAGAATGGGTCATTATCTTACTGTTCCAGATAACTTCTGCTAATGAACTTTTACCCAATCCTGTCCTTTTCCCCACTTTTCCTGACCAGTGTGAACTCTTTCCAAACAATTTGCACTTATCACTCCTCTTTTCTTAGTTTAAAAAACATCTTGTCTCCAGAGATAGTGTGGGAAGAGGGTGGGAAAGCGCAGAGGGTCAGAAATAGGGGTAATACGTAACTAGAAATGGAAAATTATTGACGATAACATGCATGATTAAGCCACTATGCAGTATATTATGGATGGGAAGTCATGTTTTGTATGCTGTGACGATGCTTAGGTAATGAATGTAAATTAATTTTTAAAAATTTTCAGAAATAAATTAATTAAAAAAAATGTCTGGTCTGGGAACCAGCAGTTAGCGTAATGGCTATGTCACTGGACTCCCACGTAGTCGACCATGGTTTGTGTCCCGAACCCGGTGGCTTAAAACTCACGCCGGGCGCGTGTGCGTGTGTGCCCAAGATCCCGAGAGGAGAATGGAGGAGAAGCGATTGTGGCGTGACCATCCCCCCTGGGGGGTGATTTCTCACTTTCTGTCTCTATGTCTCTCTCTGTCTGTCTGGCGAGTGCACGCGCCCTATAGCGAAAACCTCTCTTAAAAAAAAAAAAAAAAAAAAAAAAAAAGACTGGTCTTAGAGTGCATCTATGTCTTCCAACTTCTCTCCCATGTCATTTTTTCACGATCCAGGGACTGACCCTTATTTTGAGCTAGCCTCATAAGACCAATAAATTCCTTTTTCTTTGTAACTTTTACTTTGCAGTTTTCTTTTTTCCTTCCAGCACTATATAAACTGGTAAGTATTAAACTCTACTAATCAAATGAATTGAGTGAAAATGTGTCCTGTTAAGGTAACTGGTCTGATTTGAGTGAATCTTTTCTTTCTGAATCTAAGTGTCTCCCAATTAGTAAGCAGGTCACAACTAAAGGGTCCCTTTCTTGAAGCAGTCTAATAGCTTTTCCCTCTATATTTCTCTTTTATCATTAAACTTTCATTTTTGACTTTAAAATCTCTGGCTTTGTGTGTTTGATTTAAGATCTTCAGAGGCTCTCAGAGAATTCATTAATGGCCTCTCTGTGGGTTATGGCCTCAACACATTTACAAAACTGAACAGCTTCCTAGTAAAGAAATATACCTGTAGGGGGGCCATGTTTCTGAACCTCAAATCAAGATATGTGGTTTAACAGAGAAGACAGGACAGAATGTGAAATGGAACTGCCTCAGGAGATCAGGCAGTCTAGATATTGTCAGTATGTCCCTTTTCTGTAGACGTGTTTTTAAGAGTTTTTTTGATTTTCATGGGTAATGAATCTTGCTCTGTCTTAATATTAACATTTTAGCAGACATTTATCATTTTGCCCCCAGTTTTTTAATAGAAAATTAGACTTGAAATTGTGTGTTTGTACATTAGGGTTCTAGGTATTTTAAAACAAAAGAAAAAAAAAAACTAAGCAGAAAGTTTAGACAGTTGTTTTTCATACCAGGTGAAAGGGCTGTAGAAGGAGAGGGGGCTTGTTTCGTGAGCTTTCTCTGAATGGATGATTTGAGGTACTTTTTTTTTTTTTTTTCAAACTGTTACTAATAGATGGTGGTTCTGACACAATTATTCTTTGTAGTTGCAGTGTCAAGGAATACTTAGTTCTCAGAGATTGAGCATATTAAAACTTTGGTAAGTCCTTTAATTGAGTTACTTTTCCCAAGTAATTTAATTAAAATGTACGGAATCGACATAATTTTAGCTGAGACTGTTTTTCTATTTAATATCTATAAGACAGGTCAATTTACTTAAATCTTCTGAACCTTGGACTCTTTATCTATAAAATGGAGACAACACTATTAACACTATTAATCCTTATATATCTAATGAGGATGAGTGTGAAGAAGTAGATAAAGTAGTTAGCGGAGTTTAAATCAGTGGGTCAGTTCCCTTACTTTTCTATTCTCAAACATGTCTTAAATCAGAGATGGGAGTTGGTAAATGTGTTAGACAAGTTTTGGAACTCATGGAGGGAGTTCTTGCCTCTTAAAGTTGATTAAATATCATGTAATATACTGAGAATACTTTGTGAAATTAAGCATGCAAAAGGATTTCAATATTTCAGTAGAAAAATCATTTCAAAATTAAGTAATGGTTATTATGTCTAAATTGTAAACTTAAAACTTTAGAGTAGTTGTTGAAATATGTAAGTACTTATTAAAATGATCTTCATTAACAAATTCTTAACAGAATTTTAGGAAGATTGATGATATGGAAAACAAAAGTGAAAAACAAAAACAGAATATAAAAACTATCATTTTTTGGCAGCCCTTCTTTTTCTTTTTTCTAGTTTTTTTTTTTTGCTGTAGAACACCAGCACTTGACAAAGAAAAAGAAAGAGGGAAAGTGAGAAATCACCCCCTGGCAGGGGTGGGGTGGATTGGGTTAGGACAGAGGTGACCATGCTGTAGTTCCTTTTCCTCCAGTTTCCTTTTGGGGTTTTGGGCATACACACACATGCAACCAGCATGATTTTCAAGTCACTGGATTCAGGACTTGGACCATGGAGTTGACCATGTGGGAGCCAGTGCCTTAACCTCCACACTACCTGCTAGTTTTTGCAGGCCCTTCTTCAGAAGGAAAAGATGTGGTCTGAACTCTTGACAGTTCAGGCTCTCCAAAAACTGACCCTGCTTTACTTTTGTAAACATTTCAAACTTTTTCTAATTCAAATTTGCTGCTTTGATTGTCTGGTATTTATATTGGTCCTATCTAAAAACTAAGTCTATTTTTAACTTAACAGTTTGTTTGCTTATGCTTAATCTTATATTATAATTGCTCTTACTCCTTTCCCTTTATTTAAGATGTCCTCAATTTTCAAATCCTCTGTAAGTGAGAAGACAATTAAATTTATTTGATTATATACATTCAAATTTTTCTTCAATTGCCTCCCTGTGTCTCTCCTTTTACACT
>NW_006160124.1:995522-1046421 GCF_000334495.1 Tupaia belangeri chinensis
TCTTTCCATTTCTCTATGTACACAGTTCCTTAAGGATAGCTTGATTCTTCTATTTGTTTGTTTCTTATACACATGATAAGTCAAAAGCCTTCTTTTGAAAAAAAAAATCCTTCTGAAGAAACTAAACGAAGTAAGTATTGGGACCAACAGTTGGCATAATGGCTAGGTCACTGAACTTCCATGTAGTCAACTGCAGTTCAAGTCCCAGACCCAGTGGCTTAAACTCACGTTGGGTGCGTGTGCGTGCGTGCCCAAGATCCCAAGAGGAGAATGGAAGAAAAGGGATTGCGGCGTGGCCATCCCCCCGGGGGATGGGGAGAGGGTGATTTCTTGCTTTCTCTCTCTCTCTCTCTCTGTCTTTCTGGCGAGCACACGCACCCTATAGCAAAAATCTCTCCAAAAAAAAAAAAAAAAAATAAAATAAATAAAGAAGTATCTTCTTTTCCCCTTACATGAAGTAGGGCTCTGAGAGGAAGGTAGAGAAGATGGGATGGAGGCAGGAGAGTCAGAACAGATAGTGGTTAAACTGATGGATTTGCAATTCTCAGTCCTGGGCTGGAACCTGGATCTTAATTGTCTCATCCATAAAATGGATGATTAGAAGCTTTCTTATGGCCCAGAGTTGGGTGGGTATATAACGAGGCAAGCCTAAGATGTTGAGCTCAGTGTTTGGCACACAACAAGTGCTCTATAAATGTCAATTACCTTTGCTGAGATGATGATTATTATTGATACAGAAAAGCAAAAATGAGAAACGATATAAAAAAACAGAAAAGCCAAAATGAGAGCCGCTCTTCAACTTAAGAGCTAGTGGGCATGGTCACACATACCTCCAGTTGCAGAAACCTGAGGACTGAGGTAGGTGGATTAAGGCACAGCAAGACCCCATCTAAAACACCACACACACACACACACACACACACAAACCAAAACAATAGATGAGCTATGAATAGCATACAAATTTACTGACAGTATACTACTTCCTATTGTCACTGTAGCAAACTATCACAAGAATAGTGGCCTAAAACAATATACATTCATTCTATAACAGTTCTGGAGGCCAAAAGTCTGAAAATAGTCCAAGGATACAATCAAAGTGCCTGCAGGACATGGTTCTTTTCTAGAGGCACTCACAGAAAATCCATTTCTTTTCTCTTTCAGCTTCTAGAGGCTTCTGGCATTCCTTAGGTTATGACTGCATCGTTCCAATCTCTGTTACCATTGTCACACTGTGTTCTCTTCCTTCTGGCCTTCCTGTGTTCCTCTAGTAAGGACCCTTACAATTGCATTGAGCCTATCTAATAATCTATGATAATCTCCCATCACAATATCTTAACTGAATCACATCTACAGGTCTCTTTTGGCATATGAAGTAGAATTCATAGATTCCAGGGATTAGGAGGTAAACATCTTTTATGGGGTGGAGGGTAGGAAGTATTATTCAGTCTTCCATAGACAGACTGCGCTCTCAGGATGCAAAGAAAGCAGACTTGCTTAGAAAGCAATAGAAGGTCAGGAAGTCTTGCTTTTTATGCAGAAGAACATTAAATGTTTACAGAAGGTTTTGGTTAATCCGTTTTGACTAACAGCAATAGGTTTATTATTTATAAGTGAAAGTTAAGGTAATATGCACTTTGCTAGAAAAATATGTATTCATATGAAAAGTTTTATCCATCATGGATAGTATCAGTGTTTCTTTGAGGAGTTTCATTACTGCATTTTTACAACTTAGGAAGGGCACCATTGTCCTCGAAATAGTACTTGCCTTTGATTCAGACCTTGTGTGCGCTGGGGGTAGAGAATCATCTTTTATAACACCTAATAAGTGCAGGCGAATTGTATTATTTCCTTTTATCTTCTCTATAGTTATTTGAAGTAGGCATTATTGCTCCCATTTTTCTGTTGATGAAACTAAGTTTAGAAGTTTTAGGTAACTTGCTTAAGTAGCATAGCAAGTAAAATTCAGTTCATGTTTGAAGTCATGCATATCTGAGGCCAAGGCTCAGAGTGCCCTGCTTTGATGTATGGCCTTAATAGGGTTGATACCTGCATCCACCTGTTGCGGATTAAGAAGCTAAGTAAATAAGACAGTACTAGGAGCTAGGTTTCTTGGTCCCATGCCCTATCCTGAGACCTTTCTTTCAATCACATTTCTGGTGGTGGTGTGTGTGTGTGTGTGTGTGTGTGTGTGCTATAAATTCAGATTTTATCACACTTAATATTTTATCTATGTAGTAGTAATATTTTATTTCATTGTTCTTAATTATAAAAGTTACCAGTGTTGCTTGAGGGCAATGACTGGGCTTTATGTTATCTCTCTTCTGTATCCTTCTTGGAATTTGACATGGTATTACCATATTAGACATAAGAAATGTATTCAAAACTTAATAAAAAAGGAAAGATATTAATTCCAGGCCTTATGTAACTTTAATTTTCAGAATCAAAAACAAAATCTGCCCATGCAGATATCAAATCAGATTTTCTCTTTATAATGAACACCTTTCTGAAATCTGTGTCTATTTATAGGAGAAAGGAAATAGATAATTTTTCCATGACAACTTCTCTATTTTTAATCCACCACAAGTTCATTGTCTTTTCTTGTCTACAGTTCAATGAACCTTAGTTGGGGGAAAAACGGATAAATAAATCAGGATGTAATTGAAGTTATGGACTCCTTTTATTTTAGATGTCCATTTATGGACTCCTTTATTTTAGATGATTTGTCCAGGAATCAAGCAAATGAGTACTTTTAAGGACTTGATAAGCTTTGGTACAAACCACTATTGCAAATGCTCTCTGATTGCAGTAATTAACTTTGTAGTCATGAAAGAGAACCCTTGATCTTCCTTCATTATCCAGCACAAGTGCTCTGAAAGGAATTAACATGAAAGTAGCCTGTGAACAAACATAATGTGTGAGGAAGTGAAGATACCAATTATTTCCCTGTCACTCCATAGAAGACCAGTCATTGTTAAACCATCAAACAACCAGCACTGTCTTGGGATTACCAAGTTTCCTTAAGAAAACATCAGAACCTGAAAGATGACCCAACTTTCACAGGCAAATTCAAAAGTGACTTATTTTGAAGTGAAACCAGACATTTTAAATTAAAAGGTACTGTGAACCGTACTTAATAACATTTTTTTTTTTTTGCTATAGTGTGGGTGCTCTCGCCAGACAGACAGAAAGAGATAGAGAGACAGAAAGTGAGAAATCACCCCCCAGTGGAGATGGCCATACCGCAATCCCTTCACCTCCATTCTCCTCTCGGGATCCTGGGCACGCACGCACACACACCTGGCATGAGTTTTAAGCCACCAGGTCCAGGACTTGAACCGCGGTCGACTACATGGGAGTCCAGCGATATAGCCATTACGTTAACTACTGGTCCCCAGTACTTAATACATTAAAAAAATTTTTTTTGTGCTAGTTCATGTACGCTAGCCAGGGTGGAGGGAGGGAGAGAGAGAGAGAGAGAGAGAGAGAGAGAGAGAGGGAGAGAGAGAGAGAGAGAGAGAGAGAGAGAGAGAGAGAGAGAGAGAAAGAAGGTGAGAAAATACCCCACAGAGTGGAAGGCCATATCACAATCCCTTCTCCTGCCTTCTCCTCTCAGGATTTTGGAAATGCAAACACACTTGCCCAGTGTGTCTCCCAAGCTGGGTTGGGCTCACACTACACTGGTGGCCATGTGGGATCCAGCGACTTTAACCACCATGCCACTAGCTGGCCCAGCTTAACACTATTTATGATTTACGTATAAACATTTTTTTCTTTTTTCTTTTAAAGAGCTAAGAGAAGTTAAAACTAAGGTCACATTTGTTTCTCCCTATGATTCATATAAAGTACTTTATTTATGAGCAAGTTATTTGGTTGTTATTGGAGACAATTCCCATTCTTACTCTTATCTTCAAAGTTGTATGTTCCTAGGTGAAGGAAATATTGATAACTGGTATCAATCCAAATCAGATTAACTTCTCTCTTCAAGATTCATATTGATTTAATGACATTTATTATGATTCAATTATATTCTACAATTGTGAGTTAATGAAAAACTTGGAAACTCATAATGTGAAAATAAATTATGATCTTAACACAGAGTTACCTATTTAAAACAGTAGAGTTATAGTAAAAGGAAGATTTCCTCTTTCATTTTTGGTGTAATGAATTGAAATAGGCAATGCCGTTATTAAATGTCATATTCTTCCATTTCAAAACTTAGCGGTGGTTAAAGGGACTCAGAGGAGACAGATTTTTGTTGTTTTTGTCAGAATAGATGTACACTCACCAGAGAGACAGAGAGATATGGAAAGGGAGGAAGATATCACCTTCTAGTGGGGTGTGGTCATGCCACAATGCCTTCTCCAATTCTCCATTCTTTCAAGATTTGTAACATGCAGACACAGGCACCTGACATGTTTTTCAAACTCCTGGGACTGGGATTTGAACTGTGCAGTTGGGCACATGGGATATAGTTCCCTTAACCACTAGACCATGGAGTAGGCTTGTGGAGACAGTTTTTACTATTTGGTACTTCCAGGTCCAGAATCATATTCTGTAAAGAGTAGGTGCTCAGTAAGTACATGTAGTAATGAACTGCATTTATTTACTAGATAATCTAGCTTTTATCCAGGGCTCACTTTTCCTGAGATTATCTATGTGCTACCTGTGAAGTCACACAGTAAAATAATCCAGGGGTCATTCTTGGTGATTGTTGGGAAGGATTTCAGGAACTTAAAATGTAGTAACATGTTAGCCTCAAGAAGTTTCTGTTCTAACATTGTTCATTGGTTTCTGTTGGTGAACTCTTAAGCTGTCCATTGTGATCAAACATTGATTTCCATTAGAATTTGAGAGTGTTTTTTTTTTTTTTTAACTATGGGGGTACCTGCACTTGCCAGCAGAAAGACAGAGAGAGACAGAGAGACGGAAAGTGAGAAATAAACCCCCTGGGGAGGGATGGCCATGCCACAATCCCTTCTCCTTCATTCTCCTCTTGGGATCTTGGGCACACACGCACATGAGCCTGGCATGAGTTTAAGTCACGGGTCCGGGACTTGAACCTCACTCAACTACATGGGAGTCCAACAACATAGCCATTATGCTAACTGCTAGAATTTTAGATTCTATTAGGTTGTTAGGAAAGTCACAACAAGTTTTTCTATGCAAAAATGTGTCATGACTTTCCAGACAACCAATATTTTATTTTTCTAAGTGTTGGCATTTTCCTGACCTTGATGACTTTAGTGACCAGAATACTACTCTTTTACTTAATTCATTTATTTTAATTTGAACACACACACACCCTCTCACACACACACAGAGAGAGAGAGAGAGAGAGAGAGAGAGAGAGAGAGAGAGGGGGGGGAGGAGAAAGCCACTCCAGCAGAGTGGGGGGGGGAGGGGGGAGAGAGAGAGAGAGAGAGAGAGAGAGAGAAAGCAAGTCACCAGGTCCAGGACTTGGACCATGATCAGCCATGTGAGAATATCCAGTGCCTTAACCACCACGCCACCTGCTGGTCCCACTAGTCTATTCTTTCAATTACCTAGTTTCACTAAGCTCTCTTATTGAATCCTAGTCCATGTGTCTGTGTGTTTCTGCTCTTTTCAGTTCCAAATCCTCATGTTAAAGTTTCCCTACTTGAGCACCTATTTGCTGGTGTATAGGAGAGGCTGTGGGGAGCAGTACAGGTTGGTATGAAGCACACGAGCTCAAACTGATCCATTTCTAAAGATGGACCCCCACCACTTAGTCGTATGTAATGTTCACCTGCCAAAGCCTTGTTCTGCTTATTTATTCATTTTAAAGAAATTTTTGCTATAGGGTGCATGTAGTTGTTGGAGAGACAGAGATACAGAAGTGATAAAATATCCCCTAGGGGGAATGGCCATGCAATAATCCCTTCTCCTCCATTTTCCTCTTGGGATTTTGGGTACCCTTGCACATGCGCCGGACCTGAATTTAAGCCACTGGGTCTAACTCGAACCATGGTCAACTTTGTGGAAGTTCAGTGACGTAACCATTATGTCATCTGCTGGTCCCTTGTTCTGCTTATTTAAAAACAGGCTTTATAGGGACCAGCAGATGGCATAATGGTTATGTCACTGGACTGCTTCCATGTGGTTGACCATAATTCAAGTCCCAGACACGGCAACTTAAACTCACACCAGGCGCATCTGCATGCGTGCCTAAAGTTCTGAGAGTATAATGAGGAAAAGGGATTGCGGCGTGGCCATCCCCCAAGGGGGTGATTTCTAGCTTTTTGTCTTTCTGTCTCTCTCTGTGTCTCTGGTGAGTGCCTACACCCTATGCCCTATGGCATAAATCTCTCTCAAAAATAAACAAACAAAACAGGCTTTATATATCAAAGGATGTTAATGAGTATTAAATGAAGCACTATAGGCAAAGTGCCTGGAAAACTCTTAATGAATGGTAATAGTCTGCCCCCAAATTATTTTGAATTCATTTTCACCCCCTTTATGTCCTATCTACCTATTACTAGACAAACAGTCCCTCTGATGTATCACCAGCCTCTCAGAGCTGCCTTGATGGCATTGCCCTTCAGGGTGGATCTGTCCAGTCCCTGAGTCCTGAACCAATGTATCCTTCCCTTCCACAAAACGTCTTTTCATCTCTCAACTCCTATGTTTAATACTTGTTTTACTACTGCTTTCTGGAATTAGTTCTTCCTTTTCTTCCTTCATGAAATAAAAAAGCAATATTTTAAGAAAACAATTTATTTCAAGATGATGTTATTTAGTGTTTATGTGTACTTCAACTATTAATTCAAAAAGTATTATACTTTGTGTTAGTCTATTATGTATCAGGCATTCTTAAAAGTACCAGAGCTATCTTGAAGAATCAAACATGCAAAGATTCTATAATATTCTAGTAAAAGAGATCAGCAATAAACAAATATTTATAAAATACTATTATGAGGGTCAGCAGGTGGCATGGTGATTAAGGCACCAGACTACCACATGGCTGACCCCATTTTGGGTTCCGGATTCAGTAGCTTGATAACTGTGCTGACTGTGTGTGTGTGTGTGTGTGTGTGTGTGTGTGTGTGTCTGTGTGCGTCCGCGCCTCCCCCCCCCCCCCCCCCAGTCCCTAGAAGACAATGGAGGAGAAGGGATTGCAGTGTGGTCATCCTCCTTGGGAGGTGATTTCTCACTTTCTGTCTCTCTGACTTTCTCTGTCTCTGACAAGCATGCAGGCCTATGGCAAAAACCTTAACAAGATGCTATTATTTTATAACATGGTAAGCCCTATGAAGAAAAATAAACAGTGATGAGATAGAGAGCTGTGGCAGGTTGTGTAGATGTGTACATTTGAAAAGGAACCTGAATGATGTAATGACACAACCATTGCTAAACTGGTGTCACAGCAGTGAACGAGAAAAGAAGGAAGAAAAAGATCTGAAGGAGACATGTTTGAAGAATGGCAAGATCAGTGTGGTAGGGTCATAATGATTGGGGAGGAGAGTAGGAAAAGATTTGGTAAAAGAGGTGGATAAGGTTCAAATTATGTTGACTCTGTAGCTTGTTATAGGAAATCTGTATTTTATTCTAAGAGAAAAGGTTTAAAACTGAAGAGAAATAGGACCTGATTTGTGCTTATCGAGGAAAATTATCACAAATTTAGAAACATGGATGACTATATGTGCCTTTTTTGTTATTCTGAGACATTTTCTTTTCTCTCTCTCTCTCTCTCTCTCTATCTATCTATATATATATATAACATATTTTTAAAATACATTCAATCACATATTTTAGTTTACAAGGTGATCATTTCAATATGTGAACATTTCTCCCTGGTCCAGTTGATTAAAATATAACAATACTACCTCCATGTTCTGAGACATTTTCTAATCAGTCCTTCCATGGACTATTTAATTCTCTAGAAGAACATACATTTATTTGACAGTCACTCTACCTTTCATTAGGGCCCAGACACTGTGGCCTACATGTTAACTTGCAGATTTTGTCCATTAGAAATGCATATGAGGAACCAGCAGTTGGCGTAATGGCTATGTTGCTGGACTCCCATGTAGTCAACCGTGGTTTGAGTCCCAGACCCAGTGGCTTAAACTCACATTGGGCGCATGTGGCCGTGTGTGTGTGCAAGATAACAAGAGGAGAATGGAAGAGAAGGGATTGCGGCATGGCCATCCCCTCTGGGGGAGTGATTTCTTGCTTTCTGTCTCTCTGTCTCTGTGTTTCTAGTGAGTGCACGTGCCCTATAGCAAAAACCTCTCCAAAAAAAGAGAAAGAAATGCATATGATTTCTGACTGAAAAGATAATCCCAAAGGTTATTGCTTTATTGCCTATAGGATGCCATTCAGTTTGTCTCTAACTCAGTATCTTATTCCATTTTGTGCTGCTATAACAGAATGCCACAGACTAATTTATAATGAACTGGATAGTTTATAATTTCTTTCTCACAGTTCTGAAAGCTGGGAAGTCCAAGATCTAATCACTGGAGTCTGATGAGGGCCTTCTTTCTGTGTCATTCCATAGCAGAAAGGAAAAGAAAAACTCAGAAAGAGGCAGACAGGGGCCAGACTGGTCCTTTTATAAGGAACCCAGTCCTTCAATAACAAAGCCACTTCTGAAATAATGGCATTAATACATTAATGAGCTCTTGTGGCCCAATTACTTCTCATTAGAATACACCTCCCAACACTGTTGCACTAGGGATTAAGTTTCCATTACCTGATTTTGGGCGATATATTTGAACTATAACACTCCTTCTGACTCTCTCACTGATGGGTTAAAAATATATTACTATCTAGCTATATATGTGTGTGTGTGTGTGTGTGTGTGTGTGTGTGTGTGTGTGTTGCTAGGCATACATGCTCTTGCTAGTCAGAAAGAGAGAATGAATCCCCCAATGGGTTGTGGTTTCACTACAATCTTTTTCTTTCCATTCTTCTCTCTGGTCAGGATTTGGGACATGCATATGCGTGTACCCAGTGTTTTTTTCAAGCTACCAGGCCATGATTCAAACTATGATTAACCATGTTGTATCCAGATCCCTTTGCATAGGTCTTAATCACTGTTCTATGAGACTGGCTTGGATTAAAAAGTCCTTGATATTTGGTTTGTATTTGTGTGGAAATTAAGGTTTCAGCTTTCTGGACATACTAAAAATGCTCACCTTGTCTGTCGAGTGGAGAATAGAATATGTGAAGTGTTAAGGAGAGAAACATTCAAGAGTGGAAGCAGGAAGAAAAATGGGGAAAGGGGAAGAGTGGTGCAGTGATTCATGTAATGGGAATGATTAAGATGGCCTGAACAAGCTATAGAGGTGAGGACCGTGAGAACTGATTACACCGTACATTTGATTTGATGGTAGGGATAAGATGTGATGAATGGCCATGGAGTGTGAGTAAAGAGAGGATTCTAAGATTTTTGCTTGAGCAACTAGTAAAGAGTAGTAGAACAGCAGCAGATTTTTTTTATCGAAAATTAGATTTTATCTGGATATGTTCATTTTATTTGACAAATTTCTTTATGGTAAAGGGGTCTATGTTTTTATAATACTCAGGCAAACCTTAGGTTGTATAATTATGTTTATATTCTTTATATACGGGTAGTTATAAACATATATACATATATTATTGATCTGATGTTTAAATGTATTTACACACAATACATTTATATTGGCATACTTTTCCATGGAATTGATAAAAATACTCTCATCTTCCCAAAATATGAAGTTAACATCCAAAAATTAATTTGGCCAAATTAGTTCACCAACTTAAGATTCTTTTGATTTTAAAAGTCTTTCATTCTATAATGTTGAAATTTATTACTCAATTGATGAAAAATTCCTTTTAAAAGAAAGGGCAAATCTCTTAATCTTTTTTTTTTTTTTTAATTTGCCAGAGACCACTTGTGCTTACTGGAGAGAGACAGGAGAGTGAGAAATAACCCCCTGGGGGTGTGGTCATGCTGCAATTCCTTCTTCATTTCTCCAATCTGTAGGAATTTGGGGTAGGCATACACGTGCACCTGGAATGTTTTTCAAGTTGCTGAGGACAGGCTTAGAACAGCAAATAGCTATGTAATATTTGGCTCCCTTAACCACTAGGCTATAGGTCAGTACAAATTCCTTTATCTTACTGAAACTTATTTCTTTTATGAAGAAACAATTTCTATCCTATGGTATTTCATTCATACATGTATTTATTTAATGAACCAATAAAGGCACTAGTTATATATATGTATGTATGTGTGTGTGTGTATATGTGTGTGTGTGTATATATATATCAGTATATATATATATAAATATATGTATATATACCAGTGTGTGTGTATGTGTGTATATTTATGTATGTGTGTGTTTATATATGCATATATGTATATATGTGTATATATACATATATGTGAAATTAGATATTACTATTTGAACAGCACTGCTGAAAATGTTATTCTTGCACTTCTCAATGAAGCCAGCCTTAACCACTCTATTTAAATCACAACCCTCCCATTCAAAACTGTAACTTTTCTTCATACCTTGGAGTACTGAATCCTTTCCTTTCAGTTTTCATGGCACCTAGTACTTTCTTTTCTTCAATTCTATAACCTACTTGAGGGTAGGGATTTCTGTCTTTGTTACTCACTTAAGTATGACAACTATTTAGAGTAGTGCTCAATACACACTAAGTGCTCAGTAAATTTGTTTTTTAAGGTTTTGCTATTGGGTGCATATGCTAACTGGAGGGAGGGGAGGGAGGGAGGGAGAGAGAGAGAGAAAGAGAGAGAGAGAGAGAGAGAGAGAGAGAGAGGATGAAAAGGAAAGTGGGAAATCATCCCCAGTGGAGATGGCCACACCTCAATCCCTTTCCTTCCTGGGATTTTGGGCATTCATGCACGTATGCTCAGTGTGATTTTTCAAGGCTTCAGATCCAGAACTCAAACTGTGGTTGAGCTCCTTAACCACCAGGCTACGTGCTGATCCCAGAGCTCAGTAATTACCTTCCTGCAATCAGAAAGTGCTTTACATTTTAAAAAGTAGAACACAGAGGACCAGCAGGTGGCATGGTGGATAAGGTGGTTAGATCCCACATGGCTGACTAGACAGTTTGAATCCCAGACCAGTGGCCTGAAAACACACCAGCTGTGCCCTAAATCCCAAGAAGAAAATAGAGAGGGAATTGTGGTATGGCCACCACCCAGGGGGTTAGATTTCTCCTTTTCCTTCTTTCTCTATTTCTCTCCAGTGAGAGCATACACCCCGTGGCAAAAATAAATAAATAAATAAATAAATAAATAAAATAAATCTAAAGAAATAGATAAATAAAAAGGAGAACACAGAACTACCATTCAGTTTTGCTAAGCAATATCCATAATAATTCTTAACACAGCTGATTCAGCTTTGTTAGAACAAAGTTAAAAATATATGTAGTTTTATATTGTACAATGGCCAAAGTCCAAGCTTCCTGAATTTGGGAGCCAGTTGCTACTTGATATGCAATTTAATCTCAGGAAAGTTATTTAACAGGTATTTTCCTCTGTCTCCATCTGTAAAGTAGGATTGATAATATTACTCGTGTCACAGAGTCATTGTAAAGATTAAGTAAACCAATATATAAAAGATCAGAAAATGGTGTTGTGGTATGAAGTAAGCATGCAATAAATATTACCTTTTAAGTTAACATTATTGTAATCAGTTTTAGCATATGAATCTGTTTATTATAGTAAAATCTATAAATAACTACTACTTAAATCCATGAAATTGACACATTAGAAAACTTGGCAAAATGGATATAAAAACAAACAAACTCACATAATAAACCCCAGTGTGAATCTCTATTTATACTGTACACATGATTTTAGTTGATTCAGAAAAATGACAAAAATTTTTCTATCTAAAAGAATCAAGGCCGGCCCCATAGTATAGTTGTTAAAGTGCAGTACATTAGGATGCAGAGCCCACATGGTTGACCGTGGTTCAAATCCCTGGCCTGGTGGCTTGAAAAACATGCTGGGTGCATGCGTATGTGTGCCCAAAATCCCAAAGGGAAGAAATGAAGGAAAAAAGATTGACATGTTACTGTTCCCCCTTGCAGGATTCTTTCTCTCTCTCTCTTTCTCTCTCTGTCTCTCTCTCTCTCTCATTCTCTTTCTCTTTCTCTCTGGTGAGTGAGTGCACCCTCTCACAATTTAAAAAAAAGAAAAAATAATCAACTCACAAATGAGTTAGAATAATTTCTGAGTGAACACTTTACTTTCTTCCTTACCTTTAGCTGATCCATTCTTGTAAATAAAGGATTTTTAGAGAGCATTGTCCTTTCCTCACTGTTCATTTCTCTTAACATTTGTTTCAGAACTCTTAGAGGGGAAAGGAAATGAAATGCAAAATTAATCCTAAGGTTTGAAGGACATTAATCATCCAACAATATGAGAATATTCAGCAGATGAGAATATTAGCAGGCAAAAACTGCCTTTTTGGCATCTTGGCAGTTTTTTTCTTTTTCTGTTTTGTTTTTGTTTTTGTTTGTTTATTTGTTTGTGATATTTTTGCTATATGGTGCATATATTCGTTGGAAAGAGGTAGAATCAAAGAGAGATACAGGGAGAGAGGGAAAATGAGAAATTCCCCTCTTTCAGGGGAAATGGCCACACCATAATCTCTTCTCCTCCAGTCTTCTCTTGGAATTTTTGGGAATGCATGCACACGTGCCAAGTATGATTTTCAAACTACTGGGTAGAATATGGAGTCAGCTATGTGGGTTCCAGCCTTAATCTCCGCCATCTGCTGACCCGGAAGTCTCATCTTTATAACCTCAAAAACCTCAGGATTTTATGGGAGACAATTTTCCCTTTTATCCATGAGGAATGAAAAAACTATTGAAATGTATGCTGGTATGCAAAAAAAGTGGATTTATTACACTCTTGGATTTTATGCAGCTCTTGGAATTTGTGTATACTGCTTACATTCTTTATATTTTAAAACAAAGATGGTATTGATATCTGTGTATATATAAGACAATAGGCTATAAGAATATACCATACACACACACACACACACACATGCACACACACACACACACATGCACACACACACACACACACATAGGTGTATATATCCTTTTTGTTAGTTTTGCTATTGGGCATGTGTGCTTATCAGAGAGAGACAGAGAGAGGGGGAGAAATCGACAAATCACCTCAGAGGCGTTAGTATTTCAATCTTTTTGCCTCCAGTCTGTTCAGAAATTTTGGGCATGCATGCACATGTGCCCGGCATGATTTTCAAACCACTGGGCCCAGGACTTGAACTGTACAATTGGCCATGTAGAATCTAGTGCCTTAACCTCCATGCCACCTGCTGGTCCTCTATATCCTTTTCTTTAATGTTTTATCCCATCTCAGGGATAAAGGTGAACTCTGTTCCTGGAAGAGATTCAACACCCTTTCCTTGTTCAAAAAATTAAATATATCCAACTAAAGCATTCCATATTTCACATCAAGGCAAATCATACATCTATGGAAAGTAATGAGGTCAAGTCTTTGGAAATCCCCAGGGTGATTTCTTATGTTATATGCACAAATTAACATCTTTAAGTTTTTCTCCCAAACCTCCTTATTCTTAAAAGTCAGTATTTTCCACTAAAATTGTAAGCTTAATACTTCTAAAATAAGATCTTAATTCCCACTCTAGAAAGTTGTCTTTTCCCTTCTGCCTCTCCTCTCCCCTGCAGCCCAAAATGGTACCACTACTCACCCAGATGGTCAAGCCAGAAACTTACAGGGTCATCCTTGTCCCCCACCACGACCCCTCCCCACCTCCTACCACAAATGCATCTATATTTTGATTCTGCCTACTTCAGTTTTCATGATGATAACTCACTCTAGTCCATGCAAGCATTATCTCTTCAAGTGGTCTTCTTTTTAAATTTTTTTTAGAATCTCTTAAATTTATTTATCACTGTTATTACTATTTTTTAAATTTGCCATAGAGTGTGCACACCCATCAGAGAGAGAGAGAGAGAGAAAGAGAGATTGAGAGAGAGAGAAAGAGAGAGAGAGAGAGAAAGCAAGTTTCCACGTCCAGGACTCAAACCATGATTGGCCATGTGAGAGTCCAGCACCTTAACCACTACGCCACCTGCTGGCCCCACAGTGGTCTTACCTCATCTCTTGTCAGTTGCAAATTCTTCTTCATCTAATACCAATAGAATTCTTAAAACGTAAATCAGATCATGTTCATTATCTGCTTATAACAGTTAAATTGGTACTTACAGTATTTATAATAAAATTTAAAGTCAACCTGCCATTAGGAACCAGCATTCCTCACCAGATTCATCTTGTCCCCATCTCCTCACGCAGCATGTTTTGGTCCCACAAGCCTCTTGTAATTACTTGGTACTCTAATTTCTTTCCTGATTCAAGACCTTATTCCTCTGCTTGGAATACTCCACTCTTTTCACTTAAATGTCACCCCCTCAGTGATGGCCCCAGTGAGCCATCTATCTAAAATAGGTCTTTTGCATTTTATTGTTAGTTTATGTCTTAGAAATATGTTTTTTTATCCTTCCCTCTACTTCCATGATTTATTTTGATTTTATTTACTTTACTGACTGGTTCACCATTTCATCCCCAGCCTTTACTCAGTCCTAGAAGAGGGAAGACACTTAGGGGATAATAGTTAAAGGAATGTATGATGAATTTTCAAGGTAGAGTCCATGATGATATTTTTAAAGTAATTTATAAGCAAAAATTTGTTTATAAGCAAAAATGTTATTAAAAAACTAATAGACCAATGACAGATTTCTTAAAGAAAGCTAAATAAATTTAAGCTTCAAATTTTATAATTTCTATTTGTAATCTCCAGTCCATCAAGAAATGTCCATGTGGATACATTCTCATTGTTATTAGTTCTTATCAGAATCTTTTAATTTCAAAAGTTATGTCTTGCAGCTATTCACTGACTCTTCTTGCCCAATATTTTACATTTCCTTCAAATTTTACCTGTATGGTATTATGCTTGTTGGAAACATTTTCTGGGACCAGCAGTTGGTGTAATGGCTATGTCACTGGACTCCCATGTAGTCGACCGTGACTCAAGTCCCAGGCCCAGTGGCTTAAACTCATGCCGGACATGCATGTGTGCATACCCAAGGTCCTGAGAGGAGAATGGAGGAGAAGGGATTGCGGCCTGACTATCCCCCTAGGGGGTGATTTCTTGTTTTCTCTCTCGCTCTGTCTTTCTGGTGAGTGCACGCATCCTATAGCAAAAACTTCTCAAAAAAAAAAAAAAAAAAGAGAAAAAGAAATCTTTTCTCTAAGTAGGTACAAAATGTAAATATTATACTACTCCAGGAAAATTATTATGGTCAAATACTTTCAAAGGCAAAGTTACATGGCAAGCAACTATTTTCTTGAAAAACAAAGAAATCGCTTATTCCTTTTTCCATTATATAATCCTATTTTATACATTATATACGTATACAAATTCCATTATATACTCTCTATACAATAAAGAGTACTCTGTAGTTTTGGGGTATAATGTTCTACAGACCAAATCAGATCATATGTAATAATATTACTCTAAATTTCTACATTCTTAACCAATTCTTTGGTTTTCTTTTTCTTCCTTTACTTTTTCTTTTCTCCCCCCCCCCCTTTTTTTTGCCACTGGACACATGGACTCACCAGAGAGGGAGAATGTGAGAAATTACCGCTCAGTTATGTTGGCTATACTGCAATTCCTTCTTCTCCATTCTCCTCTTGGGATTTTGGTGCATTTGGCATGATTTTCAAGCCACCAGTGTGGAACCCAAACTACGGTCAACTGTGTGAGGTTCTAGAACTTTAATGAACACCCTACCTGCTAGTCCCCCTTTCCTGCTTGATTTTAGTCCCTAAAGTTTATTCATACCATGGGTGAGACAGGGAGATGAGACAGAGATACAGCACCCCCAGCAGGGTTTCAATGTCACCATCCATCCCAATTTTAGCCAGTCCACATCCTGGGTACATAAGCCTGCTACACTCAAGGAGGTCCTCAGAAATGAATCGGCAACCTCCCTCAGTGGGTCTGCCTACAGAGCATCATGTTCTACTGCTATGCCGATGTCTAGTCTCTAGTCTGCTTTTTCTACTAGTTACTAAAAGAAGTGGGTTTAAGTCTTCTTTATGATTGTAGATTTCTATATTATTCCTTTAATTCTTTAATGTTTTGCTTTATATAATTGAAATTTATGCTACTAGGTATTTATAAATGTATGTCTTTATAGTTTTCAATGAACTTAACCTTTTTATTTTGAAATAGTTTGAATCTTTATATCTTATATTTCCTTTTAAGATCTAATTTGTGCATTTTTTAAAAAAAAGAACTATTTTATTTATTATTATTTTTATATTTGATCAAAAAGAGAGAAAGGGAAAGTGAGAAAGCTAGTTGCCAGGTCCGGGACTCAAACCAAGTCCAGCACCTCAATCACCACATCCCCTGCTGGCCCCAACTTTGCACAATATTGATTCAGCCATATAACTTTTCTTTTGTTAATGCTTACATTATAGATCTATTTTTGTCCTTTTACTTTCAAACTATATGTGTTTATATTCTTAATATGTTTCTTTTGTAAACAGATTGTAGGTCCTTTTTAAATCTAGTCTGAAAAATTCTGTTTTTTTTTTTTTTAAGAGAAAGATTTTGGCTATCCGGCAAGTGTGCTTGCCAGAGAGACAGAGAGAAACAGAAAGCAAGAAATCACCTTCCAGGGGAGATGGCCATGCTGCAGTCCCTTCTTCTCCATTTTCCTCTTGGACATGCAAAAGCGCCTGGCGTGAGTTTCAAGCCTTCTGGTCCAGGACTCAAACAGCCGTCAGCCATTATGCCAACTGCTGGTCCGGACATGTGTCTCTTCACAAGAGCAAGAGCCCTTTTCTCTGATTCAGCTCTATTCTCTATGCCAATGCAAACTCGAGAGTCTTTATAGAGGAAAATACCCACTTAGAGTACTCTTCCTTTAGGGGTTGTAGCCTTTTAACTTGCTGTTTGCTTTAGTCGTTCCTCAGGGATTTCAGAGTTGTTTGCTTTTTTTGGTTTTATTTATTTATTTATTTTTTGGTCCAGTACTTTAATTATTTATAGTGCGGGGATTAGTTTGATATAACTAATCTATCTTGCTTGTTATCAAAACTGAGGGTTATTTTTAAGCTACATATTAAGCATTCATTATTTGCCAGGTATGGAGCTCAGGGATTTAATTGTATTATCTCTTAATCTCCACAGTAATATTTGAAGTAGTTATTCTGACTTTTATAGATAAGGAAATGGAGGTTTTGAAAGGATAATGACCTAGTCCAGATCACATTAGTTACTTATCTAGATCTGTTTGACTCTGGTGGCTAGATGCTGCTTTAAAAGCTAATGTCCTTTATCTGGAGCAAGGGAGAAAGAGGGAGAGCAACCCAGAGCTTATTGCACTTAGGCTCTCTCTAAGAACACCAGGGCTTGCTTTACTGTCTTGACTGAGGATGCTTTATCTCCACAGACTTATTTTACTTCTGGTTAGATACTGATCTCTATAATCTTTACTGGGAATATGAGACCGCAGTAAGAAAACAGGAAAACCTTTCTATTATGCTCTTCTCAAAGGTTTATTTATGAACACGTCTAAGGAAACAATGTATGCCATACTAACATTTATTGCTGTTTTATTGTACTTGAAGGAATCTTCAGATAATCCAATACATCATAAAGCATTTTCTACTTTGTTTTCTGCTCTCCATTAATTGAGGCTAGAAGACATGCTACAAATATGATTTTGAAGTGGTGAGAAATTAAACCTAGCAATAACTTTGAATATAAAAGATAACAGTAAGTACTGATGTCCGAACAAAATACAGGAAATAATAAACGAGAGCATCTGAAGCATGTTTACTTTATGCTTATCACCATAAGCATAAATTCTTCACACATTCAGTCCTTATGCTACTTCCCTACTGTAAGTTATCATCATTTAACAGGTGAGAAAACTAAGGCAGAGAGAAGTCTAATACATTACCCAAAGTCACAAAGGTAGAAAATGGCAGAGGTGAGACTTAAAACTTATCTGGCTCTTTATTCTACAGAAATACTAATATTCAGTGAAATCTTAATTAACTTTCATTCTTAAAGAATGGATGTTACTAATTGATTCTCTGATTAGGTTGATCATATTACCACATTTTAAATTCTTTTCCTATTTTAATACTAGTAAAATATTTTTCTTGGGACCAGCAGTTAGCATAATGGCTATGTTGCTGAACTCCCATGTAATTGACCGTGGTTCAAGTCCTGGACTCGGTGGCTTAAAACTCACGCCGGGCGCGTGTGCGTGCGTGCCCAAGATCCCGAGAAGAGAATGGAGCAGGGATTGCCGTGTGGCCATCGTCCCCTGGGGGGCGATTTCTTACTTTCTGTCTCTCTGCTTCTCTGGCAAGCACATGAACCCTATAGTAAAAACCTCTCTCTCTCAAAAGAAAGATATTTTTCTTAAAAAATTATTGATCCACTTCATAATACTAAGGAGAAAGAGAGATAAACAAAATCAAATTTTCTAGAAATTTTAAGTGAAGTTTTAAAAGAAGAGAGAGAAATATGGTGGTAGAGGAATACTACTAGCTCTAACTGCTGACAAATTGTTAAAGTTTTAAAAATCCGAAAACAATGTTTAGAAGCACAAACTGGTTGCCATGCTATCATTCATTAATTCGTGTCTTTTGTAGACATATTTATTGTACACCATGCATTGAAAGAAAACTAACCCTCATTGACTGTTTACCAGGTGCCAAATAATGTACCAGGTAGTTTTATATTATTATTACCTTTAATACTCACAACAGTCCTTTGTGGTATGTATTGTTATTCCTACTTTCAGTTAAAGAAACTGTGGCTTAGTGGGCATTAATAATTGGTCCATTGTCAGGGAGCTATTGGCTGAAATGGGCTTTGAGCCAAGAAATGAAGGACTCTAAGAGTACGGGTGTCACGTTGAGGGAGTGCATTGGTTCAGGCACTTGGGAGAGGGGGGCAGTTCCTGGAGGGGTGACAAAAGATTTGACACCACAAAGACCTTTACAGTCTGGCAGGAGAGATAAGAACACAACAAATCTAAATCTGTGAGTAAAAAGGATGCAATATGTATCAACATTGAGATAGAATGTTTAGATCATCAAAGGAAGGAGAGATTACTGGAACTTGCAGTAATTGAAGAAAAGTTCTGAAAAAAAAAAAAAACCCAGTGATTATGTGACACCCTGAAGGATACCATATAAACCACAAACCACAGTCATGTGTGCTCATACATTGGCCGCTGTAGTAGCTGAGCCCGAAACAGAGATGGCTTCTCCCTGCTCTAAGCGCCTTTATCTGAACCCTTTCTTAATCTGGCACTTTCTATTTCTTATTGTGATTAAATATGTACACATTTTCTCTGTGACCTCCTTCAAGGCAGAGACTCATTCTTCAGTGGATCCACACAGGGTCTGGCATGGTGCCTACAATATAGCCGGTGCTTTTCTTTTTTTCTTTTAGAATTATTTTATTTAATTATTATTATTTTTTAATTTAAATCTGACAAGAGAGGGTGAGACAGAGAGAGAGAAGGGAAGTAAGAAAACAAGCGACCAGGTTCGGGAATTGAACTGCAGTCAGCCATGTGGGAACCCAGCGCCCTTAACCACCACACCACCTGTCAGCCCCAAGCGAGCGCTTTTCAATATCTTGCCCTCTTGGTATCAGTGATGTTACACTTTCCTGGTACTCTTTCTATCCTGCCCTAATTTTTTGGCTCTCTTAGATAAGAAAATGGTGTCCTCAGCATCCGTTTCCTGGTATCTCACTCTTCCCCCCGTTCCCGTTGAAGGACTCCATGCAGTTTCATAACTTGGGCCATAACTCATGTGCCCATGCCTCTTTCCACTCCATCGATATTGCTTCTGAGCTGTAGGTCAGTTTGTACGGCTGCGTGGCATGTATCCACCAGCTGTGTGTCCCACAGGCAATCTGATATTAGCAAGCCTCAGACTGAACTCTTTATCTTCCTCCTCCAGCCCTGCAACCCTCCCTGCATGCTCCATTTCAGTGGATGTTAAGGGCAGGGCTGTTTAGGCCCCTGGGCCACTTGGCTCCCTCAGAGGCTCCTTCCTTGACTCTCCTTGCTTATCTACATCCACTCGGCCGTGAAGTTCTGCCACAGTTGAGGAGAAAGTGCTTTAATCTTTTTGATTCCATAAATCTCCTTGGCTGTTGTCAGAGTTCAAACTCATTGTATCTCATCTTGATTACTTTGGGGTCTCCCTAACTGCTGGCTTGCTCTCCTGAGATCCTTTTTTTCTTTTCAAAGTGCTGTCCACTATGATTTTTTAAAGTATGAATCCAAAAAACACTATCCTCTTTAATATCTTGGCTCTTCTGTGCCTTTAGGATAAGAATGAAATTCCTTGGCATGGCATATAGGGACAACCTCTTTTTTATTTCATTTATTTTTTTTATTGCCGAGGGGTATGTTTGCTCACCCGAGGGAGACAGTGAGACAGGGAGAAGGGGGAAGAAAGCATCCCTCAGTGGGGTATGGTCATGCCACAGTCCCTTCTCCTTATCTCTATCCTGTTCGAATCCTGGGCATGTGTGCATGTTTTTCAAACTGCAGAGGCTAGAATTTGAATCCGCTTGGCTATGTGGGGTCTGACTGCCATAAACACAAGGCGATGGGGCTGGCTGGAAAAGCCTCTTTTCTTCACTATATTTCTTGCTTGTCTCTGCTTCAAACCAATGCCCCGACCATATTGAATTGTCCTCTCTTCTGCGTCACATCAGCTCTTTATCCCACATGGGCTATTGACTTACCTTTGGCCAAGTTGGCCTTCAAAATGAGTTTAAAAATTGCCTCTTCTAGTAATCCTGCATGGCATTTGCTCCAATCTGGATTAGTCATCCCTTCTATTTGCCGACCTAGCACTCTGGGTTTCTCTCTATCATGGTTCTCATTGCACCGAGTTGAAGTTTTTACTTAACTATCATCTTTCTTTCACTTTCCTGTTTGAGTTTTGAGATGCAGAATCTTGCTTTCTATCTCTGAATCATAATCCCCAACTTGTCCTCTAGCACTTAGCAATAGCTCAGTAAGTAGCTGCTGAAGGAATGAATAAAGAATGCTTGACAGTAACTAAATGTAAGTCTGAGAATAAATCATTTATTCCTCTCTTAATGTAAAAATTTGACTTGGTTACATTTTGGGGCTCACTGTATGACTTTCTACTTCATGGCTACATATTCTTTTTATACTATTTCCTAATCCTCATCACTGTTCCTTCAGAAATCTCCCCAAATAAAGCGTAACAGAAGTATAAACCAACTCATAATGCAAAACCAACACTAATAGGCAGTTTTCCCCTGAGTATATACTAACCTAAGTCTCATTGCCATCATTTTCTTTGTTGCTAATTTTATCTTATTGGGTATTTAGACTTAGAATCCTACAAACCGTGGACTATTTACTATGATGATGATATGTATATAAAACACAAGTATTAATATCTGTACATGATTATATTGTGCATATTTTCCTTCTGTGATGTTTTTGTTTTGTGACACCAAATATTACTCTATTGACATTTTCCATACCCATGACCCTTTGTCAGAAACAAACTACAAATAATCAACTAGATTATACCATGAAAAACCTGTATGATGTTATCTATCATTTATCTACTTATCATCCTTTCTTCTTCTCCATATCTGTTGATATTATACTCTGCTTTGCAAATGCACCATTTAAGGGTGAGGTTTTTTTTTTTTTTTTTTTTTTAACTCAATTTGGTTATTAAAATATCCTGGATTTGTTTTTCTTCAAACTATTGGACTCTCATGTTAGAATTAATGAACTAAGACTCCAGGCTTGGCAGTGTGTGGTGTAAACTTTGGGCAGCATTACTGAGCTACATAATTTGTTTTGTCAGTATCTGTGTTTCTTTACAACATGGGAATGTGAGCGTTGCATACCACCCACTGACCACAAGAACTCTTTTATCAGGAATAAAACCTAAGTTTCTACTTTTAAATGGGTTGTTATTTCTTTGAAATGCTGGGTTAGTGCTATACTTTGTTCATCTTTGTCAGTGTTTCTGTGTTTTAGTTGAAGTCACCGAGATGAAATATAAGTGTGTGAAGATAAGAAAGAGTTTAAACCAGGAAAACCTAGCGGTAAACTGTAACTTTAGGATTCAAATATATACCAGAGATGTTACGATGTTTCCTCAGGCATGTATTAGATGTTGGGTCATAGCTCCCTTTACTTGTGCTTGCCACCTGCTGTTGGCATGAATTCTCCACCCCACCTTACCCCCCAGCCATCAAAAACTTAACTAAATTAAAAATGGAGCCATTGATAAATAATGTAGACACATTGGAAAAAAAGGACATATTCATTTCTTACTGATGCTAGGATACATTAATGTCTAACTCTTATTATGGAAACACTATGCATAGATTTCAAAAAATTTTGTACCAAATGAGCTTGTACTTTAATTCCATTTTCCATGAACTTCTGGAAGTCCCCTTAAATAATGCATTAAGGTGGGACTTATTAAAATGGTAAGAGACTACCTTAAGCCTTAGGCAGCAGGAAATAGGTGATAAAGAACTTTTAGGGGAAAGTAAAAACTTAGGAGAATAGGGGTCAACAAGTGGGCATGGAAGTTGAGGTCCTAGATCCCACATGGCCAGCTTCATGGTTCAAGTCCCAGTCCCAGCAGCCCAAGATCCTTAGAGGAGAGTGTGTGCCCAAGATCCTTAGAGGAGAGTGGAACAGAGGAAATTGCATGTGGCCACCTACCCCTCTCTCCAGGGGAATGATTTATCATTTTCCTCTGTCTGTCTCTCTCTGGTGAGCACATGTGCCTTATAACAGAAACTAAACAAACAAAAGAAAGACAAAACTTAAGAAGATAGAGTACTATTAGCTGTCTCTCTATCCACAAGACTAAATCCTAGAGGTTTGGATGTTACATTATTCAAGTAGGCAGTGCTGTCTGAAGGCTGTTCTTTACAACTTTACCTTAAGTTGTATTCATTAGTACTAATTCATTTTTATGGAGATATTGTGAATTAAGCCAATAGCAAATACGCATGCTGAGTCTTATGTTATTCTAATTGTGATATTTCTCTTAAACCTTTTCTTTCAAAATGAGCATGGTTCCTTCAGCAGTGCTCATGCTCTGTGGTTTTCGTGTGCTTTATCATCAAGACCGAACGTTTCTAGAACCTCATCTGTTTTCCACAATGTGGATGCAGAATTTCTTGGCACATTCTAGCTGAACTAAGGGATACTTTGGAGAACAGAGGGGCTGCTGCCTTCCTTGTTCTACGTACTCAGTTTCTCCTAGTACAGCACAAGGCTTTGAAATTTTTTTCTGCAGTTGGAATATAGAGAAAATTTCCTAAAGAATAATTATTTTCCCTTGTGAACAAAGAGAAAGGAAACAAAGGTCACATAGAATCTATTTTGCTTTAAATGCATGGTCTTGAGTAAATAAATTGGAGACAAATTTGTTTGTACCAGTTAGCCTGATCTGTCTACCAAAATAGTTTCCTATTTTAGGTAACTTTGTCTTCCTTGGTAAAATAAGTCAGTTAAATAATCAGGTCTGTACTTCTTTGGTCCAGTTTAGGAAGTAATGATCCAATAAGGTATAAGCCATTGGAAGGAAGAGCCAGGATAAAGATTCAGTTTCTGATGGAAAGGATCAGGTAGATGAGTGAGGGAATGAGGAGGAAAGGAGGGGCATGGATGGGCAGTGGGCACTGGTGCCAATGGGTTGCTTTCTTCTATTTTCTTCCTACTCATACATATTCAGTAAGAGATCTCTCTTCCTTTTAATGATTTTTGGCTGTCTGGTGTATCCAATTTTATTTGCCTATGTGGGTTAGGTAGGATTAGACTACATCGCTAATACTCCTCTGTCCCCAATTCCTCTGCATAGCTCAGTGTGATCACCCAGAACACCTCTTGGCTATATTGAACTTGCATAAAATGAATAGTCTTAAGTCTTTTTCTAGAAAAATTCTAATAAGACTGTTATTTTATCCTGTAGGTGTCAAAATTACTATGATTTTTAATAAGTTGTATTTTGGGCCGGCAGGTAGCATGGTGGCTAAGGTGCTAGATCCGACATGACCAATGACATGGTTCAAATTCCAGAATGAGTGGTTTGAATACACTGGGGGCTATGTGCGTATATGCCCCAAACCCGGAGAGGTGGATGGAGAAGAACGGACTGTGGCATGGTCATCTCCCATAGGGGGTGACTTATCACTTTCCCTCTCTCTCTGTCTTTTAGGCAAAAATCTAGGCATAAGGCTCATGTGCTCACTAGCTCACTAGAGAAAGAGAGAGGGAAAGTGTGAAATCACCTAGCATGATGGCCCTACCACAATCCCTTCTTCTCCATTTTCCTCTTGGGGTTTTTGGCATGCACACATATGCACCTGGTGGCCTGGGTCAGAACTGTTGTTGACCATGTGGGAATCCAGCACCTTAACGACCACACCACCTGTGGTTCCATCACTTCTTTAAATTTAACTGAAATGTTTATGTTTGTGAAGTTTGAGAGAAAATGAGATTAAATTAAATTAATTTCGATGCAAAAATTTTGTGTAATTCATGCATAATTTTTATAACATTACTCATTTTCCATAAACTGCTCAAAGATCTCTGGTATATCACTGGTTTTGCCATATAATAACAACTTAAAATGTTTTAGAATCCAATTTCACTCATGTATTTAATTATCTTTTCTTTCACAAGTGATAATACCTATAGTTATGATGTGCCTGTCACCTGCATATTCATTACCCTGATCATTTATAAAATGGTCAAATGAAAAATTACAGCTGTATGGTTAATTGCTCTAGACTGAGATGAATCAAGGGTTACATGACACCTTAATCAACATAACATGGACCATTTACCTGGCCATTAATATGAACTCACAGGCTATTATTCTCCTGTCTGCAGAGTCCATTTTACCCATAGTGATAAAAAGGAACTTTTTCCTCTATTTTTTTCAAGAACAAGGAAAAATCTGTTGAAGATATTTTGTAGTTTTATCAACTGTGTTAGGGAGAAATGTTCACCTGTTGAAATATCCATTTTGTAAGACAAATAATAATGTGATTGAATGTATGGAAGAAAATGAAATGGAAAACAAATTTTTAAAAAATGATACAGCAAAACCCCCCCTCCAAAAAAAAAAAAAAAGAATTCTCATGGCAACTCTTTTTACATAAATGCAAACTGGAAACTGAAAAAAAAGGAACTTTTTCAAAAGCTGCATGAAATTAAAACAAAACAAATAAAAAAACTACTGAACTAAAGCTTGGATAATTTCAGAATTAGAAAAGAATTTAGGAATCATGTACCATATTCTTCTCACCTTGGAGAAAGTATTGATCTACTCACCTTATCAGGAAAGCAGAAATGCCTTACGCTGCAAATATGCTGACTCAAGAGCTCCATATCACCTTCTAAGGGATCAAAATCTCTGCAAAGACCTTTTCTAGAAATAATGTTAAGATCAGTACATAACACTTTCATAACACATCTCTGTGTTCTTGTTGGAAAAGTGTATAAGTATTTGTCCATGTCCAGATTTTTCTCACTTCTCCTGTTTGCCATGATTTGTCAGAGCTGATGTTTGGAACATCACAATTACATCAGTGAATTCCTTATAAACACTGGAATATAAATTCTTTGGGTGTGGAGACATGAAATCATTCAACATGCTTAGATGCTCCCTCAAATATCCTTCGATACGCTGGAATCACCCTCAGTCATGGGCTATCCTTCCAATGTTGTGAATTGCTTTGACAGAAAAAGGGAAGCGATGCTAAAATGCCTTCTCTGTGTGGAGGAGTTTGTTTAGCCCATCTCTCTTTGTTTTTTAAATTAAAAAATATTTTATTTTATTTATTTTTATTATAATTATTTTAAAATTCACTATAGGGCACATGCACTCAACAGAGGGAGAAAGATACAGAAAATGAGAAAGCAAGCTGCCAGGTCTGGGATTTGAATTGTGGTTGGCCATGTGGGAGTCTAGTGACTTGACCACTATGCAACCTCTTGCCTCTCTTTCTTGTTTTAAACACAAACTCTTAAAATTCTTTTTTTCTTTCTTAACATTGTTCTACATTCCTAACTATTGTTAAAGGTCTGCACCATTCTTTTGTATTCCATTCATAGTTGTGTTCTCCTTCTACCTTCTATATGTGACCTTTAAACTTTTTTTCTGTTTATAAAGGAAATATTTACTGAAGATCATTTGAAACTTACAGGCTAGTTTAAAGAATAAAATAAAAATCAGGGCCAACAGGTGATGTGGAGGTTAAGGTGTGAATCCCACATGGCAAACTCGGTGGTTTAGGTCCCAGCTATTGAGGTTTTATAACCACACCAGAACAGCCATATTGTTCTCCACAGTGGCTGGATCAATTTACATTTCCACCAACAGTATAGGAGTTTTCTCCTTCCACCACATCCCCTCCAGCACTTTGCATTGTTTTTTTAATCTTTGCCGACTGACTGGGGTTAGGTGGTATCATTGTGGTTTTGATCTGCATCTCCCATACAATGAGGAATGTTGAGCATTTTTTCATATGCCTTTTGGCTGTTTGTATATCTTCCTTAGATAATTGTTTATTCAGCTCATTTTCCCATCTTTTAATTGGGTTAATCATTTTCTTTCAGGTAAGCTGCTTGAGTTCCCTACGTATTCTAGTTATCCGTCCCTTATCGGAGACACAGTTAACAAAAATTCTCTCCCATTTCCCTCCCAGGGAAATTCAGACTTTTCTAATTTCTTGCTCTTACAAATAAAATTGTGTTAAATATTCTATGCTTTAAAAATGTCACCTTATCAGGTCCAGCCTAGGTAGTTCATTCTGTAGTATACTGGACTGTAGTGCTGGAAACCACATGGATGACAAGGTCTAGTGACCTGAAATGTGCCATGCTCACGTGTGCCCAAGAACCTGAAATGCCAGGGGAAGGGGATTGTGAAGTTACCACACCATGTCAAGGGAGCTTCTCTCTCTCTCGTGCATGCACTCTTTATTATGAATAAAATTAATGAAGTTTAAAAAATCACCTCATCAGACAGTTCCCACACAGCCACAATCATTTATTTAGATAGCTTTTTACCTTTTCTTATGTAATCATTTAAAATTATATGCTCTTAATTTAATTTTAGCGCTTTCTATCTTTTGTGAACTTTTTTTCCCCTAAAGGAAAGTCTGTTTGCTATTTTTCTCAAGTTCTAGAAATCTTCTCTTCTATTTTAGAGTAGGTTTATCTGGCTAGATGACATATTTACCTTTTCTTAAGACAGCCATCAATTGCCCAGCAAACTCTTCCTTCTCATCCTGACCAAAAATTACAGAATTAATAAAGTTTTGTAATGGATAATGATCCTAGTAACTTTCTTTTGGGATACCCTTGTTTTCAGATAAATATGTTATTTCTCTATGGTTTTCTAAATGGTCAGATTGATGGCGGAGTGTCAGTTGGTGACATAACATGCTTTGATTTCAAAAAAGGCCAATGGGATAAAGAGAAAACTGGAACTAGAAAGCATTGTTCGGTAAGGTGATGGGAACAGAGCTTCCAGAGGACAGACAGTAAGGAGAGTAGTACAGTTCTGTCTGGTGTATATATTTAAATAGGTCATTGGCTAGCAACTATGTATCTAAGGTTCTGTGACTACTTCTCCTAAAGATGTAGTTTTGAAATGTGTCTGTGCCAAGTGGATTAGTGCTAAAGCTGAGTCTTGTTGCAATTAGGGCCTTTAGTAGTAAATGGAAATCAAGTGGGAATATAATCACATAAATGGTTTATGCAGAATGGATTGATAAAGTCTCAGGGACAGTAAACAGACAGATCCTACCAGTTACATTAATATTGAGCTTTGGGCTATTGACAAATTTAAATGTAATATATGTGATATACCCCACTCAAGATTAATTTAAGGACTCAATGAGGTTGAAAATGCAGGTTGAAAGTTTTGGTGCCTATACTTATGACAGAGTAGATAGGTAAAGAAGGAAAGACCAAAATCAAGGCATGAATTTATTAGAGGTCCTGATTTGAGCCAAGAGATTTCCAATAGGTGAAAAGATAGTTCAATACTGTCTTTATGTTAATACTTTACCCCACTTCTATATTAGGAGCTATTTAAAAAGCTTTATTCTGGGACCAGCAAGGGGCATGGTGGTTAAGGACCCTGAACTCCCACATGGTCAACTGTGGTTTGAGTCCCAGACATGGTGGCTTGCTTTCTCATTTTCAGTCTGTCTCTAGTCAAAAACTTTAAATAAATAAATACATAAGGTTAAATAAAATAATTCTTTAAAAAAAGCTTTATTCTATACTTTATCTCAATATATGGCCAAATTATTTGACCCAACTTGTTATAACATTTCTTCCTGTTTTTTTAAAAATATACTTAACCAAATAAACTATGCTACTATTCCATCAAATACAAGTGTTACAGTTATGTCTATGAGTTTTAGTGATGATTCACATCCTCTTAAAAGAAAAGCTAATGTCTGACCCAATTCAAATTTTTAACAAGTATATCTTTTAATTTACATATTTTAATCATTGGTTACCTCATTAAAATGAGAATGTACCTATGGATTTATACTGGGTCATCAGAAAAGTCATGACACAGTAGAAAAACACAGAAAAATAGGTCACGACCTGTCCAATGACCCATTATCTATCTTAAAATACAATTCATTATGTTTGTTAGAGTCATTCCCTGTACCTTGACATTACTGACTTGAGGATATATTTTTCACATTCCTCATCTCCTACCACATTTCTATAAATTAGTTGGTATTTTGTCTTATTAGTTTGTCTGTTTTATACCCATCACTTTCAATGGTAGGCGTCTAATGCTTTTACTCAGATATGTTTTTCCTCTCCTTCAGATTTTAATCTAAAATTTTGATAGATCAGCAACTCTTCTAATAGATAATTTTTTTTTCTTTTCCTTTCTTTTCTTTTTGAGGTGCTTGTGAAATGTACTTCCTCCCTTGCCAGAAGCTACATCAGATACTTTGGTAATATTTACAGAATTTTTTGGCTTGGAATCATATAAACATATTGATGAAATTCATGTAGCTTCTGCTGAGAGCTTTAGCTTGAAAACAAAATGCCTAAGGCTGAAGAGGTTTTTGTTTTCATTGTTGTTGCTTGCCTAATGGGACAACGCACTGTCAAATGCAGTCCTGCCCTTCTTTTCTTACTTGAGACCTTATTCATTACTCTTGCTTCTGTTTCTCACCACTTACCTCTCATATAGTTCCCATTATTGAAAGAATTAATGGAATACAGTTTTAAAATTTTAAAAATGAATTTATCTTTTTTTTGGTTTTGTTTTTTTGCTGTCATGTGTATGTGCTTGCCAATGAGGGACAGACAGACAGACAGACAGAGAAAGTGAGAACTCACTCCCCAGAGGGGATGGCCACACTGTAATCCCTTCTCCTCCACCCTCCTCTTGGGATTTCTGTGCACACATACACTCACACCCATTGTGAATTTCAAGCCACCAAGTCCAGAACTCAAAGTGCAAAGATGGTCATGTGGGATCCAGTGCCTTAACCTTCATGTCACTTTTTGGCCCATTTTATCATTAATTTTAAAAGTCAGAATTGTGAATTATTTTTGGTATTTTTATTTCTTGAATATATTTCAGAGCAAACATACAAAGGCATTTGAATGAATGAAAAAAAATAATATGCTTTTTTTTTTTTTTTAGCAAGAATAATCTTGGGGACTTCATTTCCCACCCCCCCCCTTTGGAGGTAAGTCTCTACCTAGAAAATGGGGAAACCAAACTTGATTAGAAATGTATTTAATAATGGTTCTACTCAGTATAATTCCTTAGAATAATGGTTTCAGAACATTGGTTACAACAGTTCACCTTCGTTACTCAAGCCATTTGCAACCCATTTTTAAGCCCAGATCTGGCTGTAGAACTAGGAGATTTTGTTTCTGTTAGTGTTGCTAGTAGGACCACTGGTAGGTTATAGTTGTCAATATTCTTGGATTTGGCTTGCTAGTTCTCAGCTTGGGATCACATGAGTTTTTACTTCTGGTTATTTTGAAACTTCCAACTTAGGAAAATACAGAACACCTTGGAAGCAGGGATATAATACTTTCCTTAGAAACTTATAATTAAACTTGGCTGCCCACTTCTGACTTGCTATGAAAGATGATCTAGGTCCATAAATCTTATTTTACTAAGGTAGTGTCTTTCCAGAAAGAACTGCAAATTATTTATTCAACTACTGTCAGACCACTTGAATTTTGCTTGCAGTTCTCTGGGAAACCCTGAGAATTAAATAGATCATTAAAATACAGAAATACATTGAGATTTTGGACACTATTTATTATAGCAACTAGTGTTATCCTAATTTACCTAGGGATACAAGATAGGTATTATAATAAGTGACTCCCAGTGAGCTTATAGCCTATGGATGTGATAAAATGATGTGTAAGGTATTATAATAGAAAACAGTTACTATAATGGCAAGAGATATTAGGAATCAAGAAAGAGATGAGAGAGCACCAGATGGTGTAATGGTTGTGTCACTAGACTCCCACAGGGCTGACTGCAAGTCTCCTGGACCAGGTGACTTGAAACTCACACCAGGCATGTATGAATGTGTGCCCAAAATCCCAAGAGGAGAATGGAGGAGAAGGGATTTCTGCATGGCCATTTCCCTAGGGGGACGGTGTGTGTGTGATTTTTCATTTTCTGTCTCTCTGTCTCTGTATCTCTGGTGAGTACACATGTCCTAAGTAAAAATCTCTCTCTCAAAAAAAAAGATAAGTTCTGTGTTTTGGAGGTGAGAGTCATAGTTCTGAGAAGGCTCTTTAGAGAAGGCCATGTAAGAACTGAGATACAAGAAGTGAATATAATTTAGTCATTTACAGAAAGCAGGACTTTTTTCTTTTTTTCTTTCCTTTCCTTTCCTTTTCTTTTCTTTTCTTCTTCTCTTTTCTTTTCTTTTCCTTTCCTTTCTCTTCTCTTCTCTTCTCTTCTCTTCTCTTCTCTTCTCTTCTCTTTGCAATCCCTTCTCCTTCTTTCTCCACTTGGGATCTTGGGCACGAATGCACATGGGCCCGGTGTGAGTTTAAGCCACTGTGTCTGGGACTCGAACTGCAGTCGACTACATGGGAGTCCAGCGACATAGCCATTACGCTAACTGCTGGTCCCCAAAAAGCAGGAAATTATATGCAAAGATTGTGATCTGAGAAAAGTCTTTGGAACTACATAGTACATCATGAATAAGAGGCAATGTAGTGTTTATAGAAGATATTAATGAAGTGATGGAAATTGAAGTTGAAGACATACTCAGGAATCAGATCATTGAGGGTCTTATAAGTGATGTCAAGAAATTGACTAATGGGACCAGAAGACAGTGTAATGATTACATCATTCGACTCCCGCTCAGTTGACCATGGTTTGAATTCCAGGCTTGGTGGCTTAAAAGTCTCATACTGGGCACATGTGCACACATGCCCAAGATCCCAAAGGAGAGTGGAAGAGAAGGAATTGTGAAGTGACTCTCTCCCCCAGGTGGTGACTTTTTTGCTTTCTGTCTCTCTGTCTCTCTCCGGCTTTCTGGCAAGCATCTGTGCTCTACAGCAAAACAAAACAAAACAAAAAACTCTAACAAAAAAAAGAAAAGAAAAGAAAAGAAACTTTGACTATAGTTTGTGTGTGATGAAGACATCTTTTATGTTTTCAATGTCAGGGAGGTGACATTGATAGATTTATAGTTTTAATAGATTTTTCCAAAAGTTGTGAAGACACTTACTGACTGTGGTGATTTAAAAATAAGCTTTCAAATTATTTGATACTGTTTTTTGTTTTTTGTTTTCTTCGAAGGTAGAGCCTAATTTTCCTCCCCTTCAATGTGGACTAGACTTAATGACTTACCTCTAACAAGAAGAATAAAGTGGAAGTGGTGTGCGATTCAGAGACTAGGTTGTAGAAATCATTGCAACTTTCTCTTTGTTCTCTTTCTCTTGAGTCAATGGCTCAGGGAGATAGCTGCTATGCTACAAGGATATTCAGGAAGCCTGATAGAGAGGCCATCTGACAAGAAAGTGAGGCCTTCTGACAACAGCTTCCATCTTGGGAGTGATTCCTTCAGTCCTGGTCAAATGTTCAGATAACTTCAGACTCAGCCAACAACTTGGCTGTAATCTCTAGAGACACTGTGAGCCAGAATCACATAACTAAACTGCTACTGTATTCCCTACCTTGCATAGCTGTGAGATAATGAATTGTTTTGTGGGCCATGCATGGTAGTGTGCACTGGTTGAGGGTACTACTTGGCAGACTGAAGCCACATAAAAGGTTTGGGTTCAATTCCCAGACAACCATAAGAGCTAGGTACGGTGGGGCCTGCCAGAATTCTCATTTACTCCATAGGCTGAGGCAGGAGGACTAAGACACAAATGCAACTCCATCTTGGACTAATATGTTACATAACAGATGATTTTAGCATACCTAGTTTTTGAGGCAAACAACACTTCGGTATAGGCAGATAAATTAAAAAGCTGTTGTAATTGATAAATTAAAAGACTGTCATAATTTCCAGGTTAGAAATGGTAAGGTTGGGACCAGCAGATGGCATAATGGTTACATTGCTGGACTCTCATGTAGTTGCCTGCAGTTCGAGTTCTGGACCTGGCAGCTTAAACTCACGCCAGGTCTGTGTGCCTGTGCGTGTGTGTGCCCAAAATCCCAATAGGAGAATGGAGAAGGAACTGTGGCACGGCCACCTCCCCTTGGAGGTGATTTCTCATTTTCTATCTCTCTGTCTCTTTGGCAAGAGCACGTGTCCTATAACAAAGATCTCTCAAAAAAAAAAAAAAGAAAAGGTTTTAATTTAGACAAGGTAAAGGTGGGTAGGAGGCAAAAAAAAAATATTAGAGCAAATAATCTTTGTATTTAGGAATGAATAAATGTAGAGATATATGGAGGAATTGAGATTGAGTCCCACGTTTCTTGCTTGGGCTACCACAGAGATGATGGTGCTGAGACATGGAGAAGGGGCTCATTTTGGTAGAGAATGGATTCTGTTTGGATATAGAGTTTTAGATGGCTTTGAGATGTCCAAGTGGAATGTCTAGAATAGATGTATCAATGAACAGATAGGATTAAGAGATTATTAGCATAGAGCAAGTAGTTGAAATGATAAATGTGAATATAACTTAAAGAAAATGTGTAGAGGAAGAAAAGCAGCTGTCTGAGGAAGCAACCTGAAAGCAACTGGCATAAACAGAGCATTGCAAGAAGTTATAAAGGAAACAAAAAGAGTTAGTGAGAGATACTTACAAAGGTGGAAAGGTTGGGTTAAGATACTAGATAGAAAACTTCATTCTTTGACACTAGTCAGGAGGCAAGAATGAGTGTTATAAATTTTGGGATGGCTGGATAATTGAGAAGAATCATTGATGCTGCCTGCTTTCCATATGAATGAGGAGGTGAGATTACTTCCAGCAAGTATGGTAAAAGTTGAGAGGAGAGAACTTAGATGTTATAGAAGTTCCGTTTGAGTTCAGCTGGAGCCTGGAAGTGAGTAAAGTACCGTAAGTAACAGTTTATCTATACAAGATATACTGAAAGATTGTGAATTGGTTTTGTGACCTTTAGTTCATCATCTTTCCTGGGTACAAGAGAGAATCAGTATTGATCTAAGAGATATTGAAGAAGAGGTATGCTTAGAGAGTGTTGGTGTTCTGTGTGTTCACTACTCTATACACACACATAGAGAGGGGTGAGGGAGGGTGCTTTTGTGCATTTTAAGCCAGATGAGAGAAAGTGATAGACAACGTCCTAGAAATCTTGACGAAAGTCCTCTAGAGTTTAGGGGACACATTAAAAGAGTCCTCTAGAGTTTAGGGGACACATTAAAAGTTAAGTGAGTGGCTGGGACTCGCAGAACAATAACACAATGGGAAGCAATGGGAGCTAGTTGCATTTCCGCAGGGAAGGGTAAAGGTGTGCTTCCCATCTATCAGATGTATTTTCCCATAAGAGAGACCATGTGAGCTCTTCTTACAAGGAACTGTGTACCAAACAACGTGTGGGATGGGATGGCATCTAGAGGAAAGGCACTGCTACACCTAGGAAGCTGTATATATCCCAGTGCAGTCAGGGGAAGATAGACAAGAGTGCAGTGTCCTGTGGAAAACACATTTGTGCATCATAAGTCACCTTTGGATATGCATTATACAGAAGGAACTCATGGCAATCACAACTGTGCCTGCCAAGATAGATCGTGATTGCCATTCATGTCTCTTCCCACATTCTCTACCTCAGCCCAGCTGAAGAGTCACCAGGGAAATATCTATGGAATGGGGCAGGAGGCAGAGTAGGAAAAGAAAAGGTGCTCATTGCAGTCCCTCCCTAGTACTGTCAACTGTCCTGAGTGATTTCATTACTAGACTTGACCAGACTGGCTACCTTTTAGAACAGACCAGAGATTTTGTTGTTGTTGTTGTTTTGTTTGTTTTTAGGGATTTTTGATATATGGTGCATGCACTTGCTGAAAAGACAGACAGAAAGCAAGAAATCACCCTTCAGGGGGGTTGACCATGTCACAATCCCTTCTCCATTCTTCTGTTGGGATTTTGGGCATGCACACATGCATACCTGGTGTGAGTTTAAACCACTGAGTCTGTGACTTGAACTGCAGTCAGCTTCATGGGAGTCTGGTGACACAACCATTATGCCATCTGCTGGTCCACAGACCTAAGATTGATTAGAAAATATCTGTGACCAGACTTTATCCAGGGATGGGAAAACAAACCAACAAAACAGCAGCAGCAGCAAAAATAACAACCCAAAAGATTTTTTTTTTTTTTTTAGAGGTTTTTGCTATAGGGTGCATGTGCTCGCCTGAAAGACAGAGAGACAGAAAGACAGAAAGCGAGAAATCACTCCCTGGGGGATGGCCACGCCGCAATCCCTTCTCCTCCATTCTCCTCTCGGGATCTTGGGCACGCCCGCACACACGCCCGGCGTGAGTTTAAGCTGTCGGGTCCAGGACTTGAATCGCAGTCAGCTACATGGGAGTTCAGCAACATAGCCATTACGCTAACTGCTGTTCCCAACTCAAAAGATTTTGTAGCAGTTGGAAAATTAAGATTTCTTTCATTTTTTTCCATTGTAATTTCTGACTTATATATAATTGTATGTCTTGGTAGAGTACAGTATGATTTTCTAAAAGCATGTGCATGGTGTGTAATAATCAAATCAATGAGTATAAACATGTTCACCATCTTCAACATTTAACATTACATGTATACATTCAAAATTCTTTATACTGATTTTTAGAAGTACATATGATATTGTCAACAATATTTTTTACTGTGTGATACACTGTTCAATAACCTATTTCACTTACATACAATCATTGTTGTTAATCAGCAGTCATTACTAATAATTTTCTCTGGAATTCTTATCCTCCCATGCAGTTTCTAGTATTTACCATTACTCTCCCTACTTCTATATATGATATTGTCAACAATACTCCTAATGAGTTCTTTAGCTTCTCCTAATGAGCAGTAAGGGCACTTAGTATTTATTAAGTGGAAACATATGGTATTCATCTTCATAGCCTTATTTAACTAAGCATCATATCTTCTAGATTTTAAATGTTTCTATTTGAGTCAAACTTGAGAATAGTGTTTGATTGTTGTTGCTGCTGGTTGTGGTTGGTTGGTTTCCAGGAGGGCTATGTTGCATGAATGTCCACTTGGACCTTTTTTATGGTGAGACTGGTAAATAGAAAGACATTAGGGAATTAAGAGTTCTAGTAAGAGATGGTTCAAATGAATAATCATCAAATTTAGACTGAGTAAAGAAAGAAGTGAAATGGGATTTAAATAGGCCTAATAAGCTAAGAGGGTTGAATCAAGTGTTATAGAGTGTCTAGGAAGTTGATGAACAATTTACGTGGGAACCAGAAAGTGAGAGCATTGGAAACACTGGAGGTTGTAATCATACCTCTAGATTTGTAAGGTTGACATATCTAAATTTTCTCAAATAACCTTAATTATTCATTTCAGCAGATAATACTGAGTATATAGTAGGTAAAATAAGGTTTACTTTCAAAAAGAAATTATTGGGAAAATATAACTTTTATTAGAAATAAAACATGGGCACAGAATCTGGTAAAATTGCATTGTTGAAAGACATGTCATTATTAATTATGTATTTACTATGTACTAGGTACAGTGTTAACTTTGAGAAATAAAAAGATGAAAGAGAAAAGTTACTAACCCTTTAAAATTGAAAAATCTGATAAGGTAGTCATATAGATAAATACATAATTAGCATGCAATAAAGTTTAGTAAATGCTTTTAAACACTGTTCTGGAAACATGTTGAGGGGAATATCTAGGGAGCAGAAGGAATCCAAAAAACTTACCCTTGGGTTGGGTGACATTAGATTTGAGTTTTAAAAAAATTAGTAAGCTTTAGGATTATTATCATTTTGATCAAGAAATATAAGAAGAGGAAAGGTATTTCATATTTAGTCAGAGGTTTGAACATATTTCATGAAAGTTGCATTTGAAATAAACCTTGGAAGAGGAATGGAATTATTGAAGAAAGTGATTGGAAAGTGTATACCACATCCTTGACATGATAGAAGCAACAATATAAGAGATCAGGAAAACAGGCTATGTTGTTTTTGAGAATGGAGAGTTGCCCATTTCAGAGTTTAGAGGATGTTTATAGAATTAAAGGATGAACATGAAAATATAAATTAGGATTGCCCAGGGGAGCTTGAATCACTGGATAATTCAGGAGGAAATAGAGGTTTTAAGCAGAGGAGAAACATGATTAGAGTGAAAGCTTACCAAGATTGACCTGATTGATGGGCATAGGATGGCTAAAATACTAAAGGGAATCAGTCACGTAAAGACTGGTAATGCAACACTTCTGAGGAATGAAATCCTCTGGTAAACGTGAGAATAAAAGAGAGGAGTGGATTTAAAATGCCATTTGGAAATAAAACCAACTGGGTTTGTTGACTTAAGATGTGGGGCAGAAATTCTTTAGGTTTTCCAAGGCCATATTACTTGCATGTCTGAGAATATGAGATGCCCATGAAAAGACTTAGAAAAGTCATCAGAAGGCACAGATTCTTAAGGTAGGATGTGATGGAATCTAAGGAGCTAGCTGTATATACAGTATAATTGCCTAATAGGCATTTGGAGATGTGAACCTGGAGTTTAGAAGGGAGATTAGAAAGCTGAATGCTAGCAATTACCTACTTAAAAGTTGATAGTTGTAGTCACAAGAATGGATAAGAGTCCCAACTGAGTAAGTTTGTCACGTTCTTTACCCCACATGAGTTATGAGCTCTTTTGTAGACTATGATGAGGGCCAGCTCTGTGCATATCCATGGGAAGCTGGATCCCACATGGTGACTGAGGTTCAAATAATCATCTAGTCAGACTGAAACACCAGCCATGTTCGTGAATACTCAAGATTTGTCAGGATGGAGCACTGGAGAAGGGGATTGGGCATGAAGAGATGCTGAAGAGAGTGCATTTCTTTCATGCCCTGTCATGAATTTAAAAAAAAATATATTATGAAAGCTAGGCATAGTTCTATTAAAAGAAATGTGAAAACACATAGACATACACTTTTCTGGAACTTAGTTTAAGATACCTTCATATTAAAAGAATAGAAAGCTCATGAAAAACCATCATAAAATACTTACCTTATAAGGGAACAGAACTAGGAAACATGACACAGTGATAGAAAACAAACCAGGATAATGGAGGTGCTTTAAAACATGACATGAAGTATTGAGAGCTGCAGAGTATTTCAAGAGTCTGAGAAGTGAGAAGAAGCTGTTGGATTTGGTAATCATTAGGTTCATAGTTCATTTTCTGATCTAGGACTTGGAAGAAATCTTTCAGGAGAAGGGTGAAGATAGGAGCCAAAATTGTACTGTGAGACTACATTGAGAAATTAAGTGGAAAAAGCACATACTGTACTCTGCTCTTGTATTAAGTTCATCATAAAATAAGGAGAAGTAGTGACAAAGTAATATGCAGTCATAAAAGATTTTCTGGTACAATGAAAAAATATTGGACATGGGCCAGCAGCAGGCTTAGTGGTTAAGGTGCTGGACTCCTACATGGCTGACCATGGTTTGAGTCCCAGAACCAGTGGATTGAAAATCACACACAAGTGTGTGTGTATATGTGCCCAAAATCCCAAGAGGAAAATGGAGGAGAAGGGATTGCATTGTGGCCATCCTTTATGAGGGGTGATTTCTCACTGTCCCTCTCACTGTCTCTCTGTCTCTCTCTACCTGGCAAGTGCATGTATCCTATGGTGAAAACTTAAAAAAAAAATTTAAAAAGGACATGTTTTTAGACAGAGACTGAATTAATTATGATAGAGGAGATGATATCAGAGAAAATGGATCATCATTATGAAATTTTGATTACTACTTTATTCTGCCCAATGTTACTACTTGCAATGGTCACACTTTGGAAAGTCAAAATACTGCTTACTCTACAGTGATGACAGTAATTTGCAGCTAAGTTGCAAAAATAGATTCATGCACTATAAGAAAATAATGAAAAGCAGACCTGTGTGAAGAAAAGTAGCCTAATGTCAAGATTTTCTAGCTCTAGATCTACAGGAAGTGTTCCTGCCCAAACAGACATAATCATGGACAGTGCCAGCAGAGACACTCTCAGCAGCAGAAGCTAACTATTCCACCTCAGTGTTCTTGTTCTTGCTACCGGATCCTTCCCTAGTCCTTAATACGGTGTTTTTCTGTCTTGACTGTCCATTGGAATCATGTGGGGAAGTTAAAAAATACAAATGACTGGGTCCCAGCCCTGGTGACTCTTATTTAATAGAACAGGGATGGAATGTAAGCATGGAAAGCTTTTAAAGGTGATACTAATGTGCAGCCAGTGTGGACAACCACTGTTTGATCACATACAGTTTGAGCTTCGATTTCTCATTGGAGATTATCTAGGCTTTTGCCAAAGGTTATCTGAGGAAGACCTAGTCACTAGCCTAAGTCTTAAGAATCTTGGAGGACTCATAAGAGAAATGCTCATTCGTTTGGGAAAGTAAGACAAGAATTTTCCCCTCATTTCTCCTTTTACCCACCTTAATTCAGGCATCTCACCTATAGTTGTGAGGAAGCAAGCACAAGCAGGTTTATTCTCTGGACATCTGTACAATTCACACTGAAGAGAAATCTAAAGATAAGACGAGACATGGAGGAAACAGACTTCCTCCCTTGACTGAAATCACCACCTGAGAATCAATCAGGCTGCAGGAAAAATGCAGTCATTTGCTCAGAGATGAGCAGAGAGTCTGTGAATGGCAGGTAAGAGTAAGTTTTTCTTTAGCCACAGGTATTCTTCCAGAGTAGTAGCAGTAAATCACACAATTCTATTTTCAGATTAGGGCTATACCAGGCAAGTAATTCACTTCCCTTTCCTCCTTCTTTCCAAGATTCCCTGTTCTCTAAAGAAGAGGTCATTAGAAAGTGTGAGAATTGCCCTAGGATTATATGAAGTTGTGGCAGCTAAAGTGAATGCCTCATTAGCATGTGAGAGAAAAGCCCAAACAACACCATCAAAGGGTGTTAAACCAATCCAATGGGGTGGAGAGGGGGGGTGGTTAGAATTAATTTAAATCACTTTAATGCCAACATGAATGAAAGGAGAATTATTTCCCTAATAGTTATTTAGTCTGCATTTGAGTGAAAACCTGTACATTTTCATGTGAATACAAACTTGCTGATTATCTAAATTTGTTCATAACTGATGGCCTATATAATGAAAACAAAATTAAAAATGTTTTGACATTTTGGCTGCTGTTTGGAAACCAGAAGAACCCTAAGAAGCACAGCAGGTTAAGGAGAGTATCTAAACCAGCATATTATACAATGCCACTGTTATTAGCATGGCAAAAATTGAAATAATGAAGATACATAAAGACAGAACAACAACTCTGATAGGCAGACCTGATTTAAGAATCTAAAGAAATCACTTAACTTTTAACTTATATCCATAAACTGGACAATGACAATAGCTTCCCACTAAACAGGATCAGACTGGAAGGACTGGGGGTGGGAGTGGATGTGTAGAGGAGTTAGGAATGAAAAAACAAGCAGGAAATAAAGGGCTCTGATTAGCTACCTAAATTTCCCTTCCAGCCAACAGTTTGGCTCCCTCCAGTGTCTGCTTAAAGAGCCTGTTGTTTATTGATTGGATGAAAGTAAATGGAAGACTTAGCAAGAGTAATCCTTACAGCTTGCAACCCAGAGAAATGCCAGTTGGTGTTACAGGACTTCACATCTTTGTGTTCCAACTGGTGTCTCTCAAGAGCAGAATGTGGAAGAGATTCTTCAATGTTTCCTGGAGGTTGGGCCTAGGTAGAGGTGACTAATAGAAAAATTGGGCCAAGGTACATGAGTGATTGGCAGTCCATTGCTTGAATATACTCAGTTTTACCTCAAATATCCATCCCTACTACAAGGACTACCTTTTGAGATCAGAATAAAGCAATGTGAACTCCACTCTCCTCAAGTTGCATTGTAGCTCTATTGGAAAGTTCATAACATAGGTAATATAATGAATTAAAGCTCTGCTTAGTGTTCATTAGAACAGCCTTTTATCTCATGAAATCAGAAAAATGCAGATAGCACAGCAGGCTAAGAAAAATCCTAAAGGATAAGTTGGAATTCTTACTGTGATATGCATTAGTATTCCTTACCTAAAAGCAAAGCAATCACCACCTAATGTGATAGGAGTATATCTTAAACCACAGGTATTTCCCTTCTCTCCACTTTAGGGATCTAGTCAAATCACCCACTGTTCTATGCCCTTAATTCTGTAACAATCTGGGCCAGTCTATGATTTAGGTCAGATGTGCAAGTGCTGTATTGTTAGTTACTAGGTATATGGAGTACATAAGTCATTTTACAAAATAATTTCGAGGGATTGTGACATTTTGCAATAGAGAAGATCCGCAAGTCTTTGATTTGATAAGTTGTTTCCTGCTGCCTCCTTCCTGTCAGAGATACTGAGCTTGAAAATGAGATCAAACTTCCGGAAAGAAATATGCTTTATATAAATGCTCCTACTCATATTATTTTATAGTCTCCTATGACAACCTTAGCGTCAAAGACTTATTCTGGTAGTTGAGTTATACAACAAAATATCTGATGTAAATTTTGGCAAGGAATTCACTAGCTGGATAACTTGCCAAGAACAGGTATCCATATGGAATAAACAAAAGTGGTGAGACTAGGTCAGAGCACACTCACCAGGGCCTGTGTCTCTGAATTATTAATACTTCCCTAGTTTAATCTGCTACAGTATCACTAAGTTATCAGCTCAATCATTAAGCCTCAATCCATCTTTTTAGCAAGTTTTGCTTCATAAACCCTACTCATATTATTTTATAGTCTCCTATGACAACCTTAGCGTCAAAGACTTATTCTGGTAGTTGAGTTATACAACAAAATATCTGATGTAAATTTTGGCAAGGAATTCACTAGCTGGATAACTTGCCAAGAACAGGTATCCATATGGAATAAACAAAAGTGGTGAGACTAGGTCAGAGCACACTCACCAGGGCCTGTGTCTCTGAATTATTAATACTTCCCTAGTTTAATCTGCTACAGTATCACTAAGTTTATCAGCTCAATCATTAAGCCTCAATCCATCTTTTTAGCAAGTTTTGCTTCATAAACAAGTCAATTTTCTGGTGAAAAACACCAATGGCAGCTTCAGATACTATGATCCATTAGGAAAAACATTAGACTCAAAACTCGGAGGGCTATTTGGGGAATGTGAATAATTAAAAAAATTATCTTAAAAGATCAAATTCTGATCAGAGAAGAGAGATTCACATTTAAATATTAGAACCCTCCTTTAACATGGCTCAGGTTTTAGGTGAAAAGAAGTCATAAACATATCCATGATTGCACATATTCTAAAAGGACTATTTTAATTTTCTTAAAGTTAAATGTTAAGTCTGAGAAAGGCAATGTTTTGTGGAGGGAGTCATGATTTGGGGCTGTAAAAAAGCAGTATCTTTTTGGAGTATCTTTCCATTTGCTTCTGGGAGTAAGCCATTTTCTAAAGGTAATATAGAGAAAAGGAAGCTAATCAGATCATTTTCTGTGGTGTGAGATACAAGATTCCTTCTCTCTATAAAATGGGCTATTAATTCCCCAAATTTTATTTTAGATTCCTCTGCTTATTAAGTAAAGCTTAAAAACCTCTAAGGGATTATTTGACTTTCAATAACTCATGCTTTTGTTAAAATACATTTCAACTTGCTCCTGTAATTAACATTAACATCAAGTTCTTATTTCCAACTTCAAGCCTCTCAGAAAGTTAAGATTACAATATAATTTAGATAAAAATGATTAGAGGGTAAGAGTATTCACAAAACGTGAATGACAGAAAATATGTCTAACAACCCACATTAGTGTATAGACCTCAGGCTTGTTCTTCCTAAGATTTTGCCGAATATAAGTAAACGTCTGACACTCTGAGTTAACATTTAAAAATACGCATTAGTTTCATAATCACTGCAGTGCAGAAGTTATTAAAGCTACAGTAGTTTCAGCATGAAAGAAACAAGGAAATTTCTCTATTATTTTGCTTCCTTATATCAAAAGATAATTTATACAAAATTTTCATTTACTTTATTTTTAGATCACACAGAATCTTTATAAACAGAGGAAACAGAGGATATGGTTTATAGAAAAGACTGTAAAATTTACAGTGAGGTCAATAAAAAAAAGTTCATAAAGATAAGTAGAAAGCATTTGATTAATAGCTGTATTTTAATTGATGTCCATATGGTATTGTCAAAAGAGAGTTGAATTGCCATTATTCATAGTGGGATATTATTACTATAAGATCAAAGAATAAGTAGTTTATGTTGGTAGATATGACACTAGGTACAGACTTGGTTCAGCCTTGGTAAAATTCAGTTACTATTTAATGAGCACCTACCAAGTGTCAGACCCTAGTAAATATTTTTATGTTTGCTTCCTTCCTTGACCTGAGCAACATTGTAAGGTAGATAGTATATTGAAGCTTGGAAAAATTTAATACACCATTCAGGAGAGCACAGTTTAGAAGTAATAGAACTGGGATTTATAGCTATTCTCCCAGTACAGGTAAGTGCTCATCTGCCACACCATGTTTTCTTTTACAAATAGATTCAGTTTTAGCAGTGGAAGAAAATAGAGCTAAAAATAGATTTCCTATGGATCAGGTAATAGTTTGACTTACGATAAATACATCCTTTTAAACATACTTTCACAGTCACCACAATAAGTAATGATACCTAGAATAAAATTCTTGTATCCTAAGACTTAAATTAGTCTTAGCTACCCATCCAGAGAATTGAAAGAAACAAGAAAATTCCTCTTCATGAGAAGTCCTCAAGAAGTTCATGGCAGATACAAATCTTGAGAAATACATGGATCTCAACATTTTTTACTTTAAAATAAGCTCACACATGAATTTAACTTTTTCCAAAACTTTGTGAAGTATCCTCACATATTTTGAAAGCAATCTCTCTCAGACTTATCTGAGTAATGCCAGCCAGACTGTCCCAAGGCTAAGGCTTCTAGGACTGTCCCTCAGTCCTAGAAGTTTTAATTCAGAATGAAATTAATGGTAAGTGTGACTTTGGGTTTACTAGCATGTGTGAAGAGGGAGTGAGTATATAGTTGAATCTTGTAGTCATGTTGGTGAATCACCCTTCACAGGCTTCTTAGCCAAATGCATTCTTCATCTGCTTGCACCAGAGTTGTGCAGGCTGTACTGGGTGGAGATGATTTTGTCATCTCTTTTGGATGAGCTTAGTGTACCTTCTGAATGTACGCTTTGTTCTAAGATTCTTAGGACACAATAGATATTCATCAACAATGGTTTGTTTCATTTTAGTGTGTCAAAAACAATTGAGATAAACAATGTCTAGAATCTGACCTCTACTTCTAATGCATAAATAATTTTGAGTTTTCCATAAAATGAATGATATATTGATGTAAAAGTAGGCAGTCAATAAATGCTCTTTGATGGATTAATTCATTGTGTACATTCTGAAGAACTGAGTAAACGTTAGAATAATATCTAATATTCACAACCCATACATCAAGTCTATTCAATTTTTAACTATTAAAATTTCTCCTTAAATCATCTTCTTGTTATCATTTCAATGTCTGCCAGTTTTGTCCAAGATTCCATCTTCTGTGTTCTGCAAACTGCAAGAGTCCCGTAATTATTCCACCTGTATGCATTCTAACCCTCAACCCCCATTAATTTACCACCTCTCAGTGACTGTTCTTTTAAAAATGTTATGGATTTCTTCCATGAGTGAGAGACAGAGACAGAGAGATAGAGAGAGTAAAACAGAGAGAGAGAGAAGGAGAAAGAGAGTCAAGCATCCCCAAAGGGTTCTTGATGGTGTAATCCACCCCTACCTTCAGCCTAACTCAGATCATGAGCATGTGCAATCTTGGTATAATCAGGAATGTCTATAGAAGAAAACATGGAATACTCCCATGTGAGTCAGCCTTGTAGAGCATCTCATTCTACTAATGAACCACCATTTGGTACCCCACTCCCACTTTTTTGAAATAAATGGATTAATGGCCCCATTTTTGCTCTAAGTACTTGAATAACTTTCTGTTGTTCTTAGGATAACGATAATCCTTAACATGTATGTTGCTATTCCTGTTTTTGGTGTTCCAGTTGCACTGACCTTTCCATTTCCCACAGTGCCATACTTTCTCCTTTCAAGAGATCTGGGCTCCTGTGTATCCCACTGCATATAACTTGTTTCTTCTCTACTTCAATTTGTTAACTCTTTTCATCCTCCAGTTGTCATTTGCTATTTATTTATTTTTCACAGAACACTGACTTTTATGATATCAAATCCTCTTATTATATGTTCCCACAGCATGGTAAATCTCTTATTTTTAGCATGTATCATAGTTTTAATTTTATATTTCTTTGAGACATTCAATAATCTCTGTCTCCCCTACTAAATAATAAGCTCTGTATGGGCAAGGATTTAAATGCTTTGGCATTACTCTAAGCCTAGAATCTTATAAACAACCTTCTTAACAAGGCCTATAAAGCCTTTTGATCTGGCTCCAAAACTATTTCAATCTCATCTCCCAGGAAATTTTAAGACATAGAATTCCATTGAATTTAAGAAATATTTATAGATTCTCCTTTGACCCATGTCCCACTCCAGGTATCACACAATTTCTTTGACTACCACTAATACAAAACTACACAAATCAGCAGTAGTCAGTGTTTTTACCACCTCAAATCCAATTTTGCCCTCTGTCTCCTTCAAAACAGTTTTCTATTTCCTTGCCCTGTAGTAACTTCCAGTGACTTCCAAAATCCTAAACAGATTGATCCCATCAATTTTTTCCCATAAATCACTCCCATCCTAAACACATTCACATCATCAATACATTGGGTTGTTGGAAAAGTAATGACACATTTTTACATAGAAAAGCATAGGGGAACCAGCGGTTAGCATAATGGCTATGTTGCTGGACTCCCACGTAGTCAACCGCAGTTTGCGTCCTGGACCCGGTGGCTTAGAACTCAAGCCGGGCGCATGTGCGTGCCCAAGATCCCTAGAGGAGAATGGAGGAGAAGGGATTGCGGCGTGACCATACCCCCTGGGGGATGATTTCCTGCTTTCTGTCTCTATGTCTCTCTCTGTCTGTCTGGCGAACCCACGCGCCCTATAGCAAAAACCTCTCCAAAAAAAAAACAACAACAACAACAAAAAAAAACCAAAAAACAAAAAACGGAAAAAAAACCAAACAAAAAAAAAACCCAAAAAACAAAAAACGGAAAAAAAAACACATAGAAAAAAACATATCCTGAATTTTTTTTCTGATGACTCAATAGTTTAAGCTGATTTCTTCTGGGAAAAAATCCTTCTTTTTGTTTTTATGTTACACTATCTTTTGGCTTACCTCTTACCTCACATACCACTACTTACGTATGTATTTTGATTGCACTTTCTTTGTGTGACCATGGACAGCAGTACTCCAGGCCTTGGCCTGAGAGCCTTTATATTCTTCCATATTCACACTTATACCCCAAGTGATCATGTTGATAAAATGAAATCTGCAACTAGTAATATATAACTTGTAAATATCCTTTGAATACGTAGCTTAAGATTACTGAGGAAAAAGAAAAGATACCATTTCATTTTCACTAAATGTACTAAGACATATTTCTTTATAATGGTCCATATTTTGGGGCAATTTAAAATGTAATGTTTTACTTTAACTCATGAGGACAAAAACTGCAATAGAAATAACAGTCAAACATCTGAATGTATAAGTTCATTTAGAAAGACATGATAGGTTTTATGACTTTCATGACTGTTGGGGGTTAAGTATGCTGAAATTAAAGTATAAAGGCAAGAATACATTAAAATAAATTAATACTAGAATATGTTTAGAAATAATCACTGCGGGTGTGTGGTGGGGAAGCAGGTGGTGTGGATATTCCCACATGGCCAACCCTGGTTTGAGTCCCAGACTTCGTGGCTTGATTTCTTACTTTCCGTCTCACTCTCGTTGTGTCTCTTGCAGGTCAAATGAAAATAAACGAATGAATAAATAAATTAAATAAATTTAAAAAAAAGAAATAATCACTAAAGAAAGTCAAGTTTTATATGAAGTCCATAGCTCTAAAAATCTATCTTTAAAATAACAGTTTATTACTAAGACATTCTAATAGACATCATAAAAATATTTGCACACATAAAAAGAATGTTTGAGCCAATGACTGATATAATAATACTCTTAAACACATAAACTACACACACACACACACACACACACACACACCTATGTATATAACCAAATATTAAAGTAATTTTTATTAAAATTTATTGATTTCTTCTTGGTGGTATAAACAAACATTTCAAAAGATATTAAAACTTTATCACTGAACTATGATGATATACTCTGTCAGTCAATGTAAGGAGCTTGTTGTAATTCAACAAATATTTACTTAGGGCTCTTTGTGTTCCAAGTTCTTTATTTTTCCATTTCTTCTTGTATCATTTTATGTATTAATTCAATAGTCATTTACTGTATTCAAGGCATTATTATAGATGCTGGTGATACACAAAAGACCAGGGCATGGCTTTCCCTGCAAGATATGCATAGAGATTATACAATTCTATATTATACCATTCTGTTTTCAAGTGGGGATAAAAAAATATTGAGAGATTATTTCTGATTCTGGGTAATGGATTTTCAAAGCATTGTGATTTTTGACTTTGAAAATATATGAGAGTTTGTCTTTACATTTGTACCAAAATTTAAAATACTTAAGTAAATTTGGTTAAGATATTTCCAATTATTTTTAAGATACACAATTCATGAGATAGGCAGATCATGTTCTTGTAACTAATATATTTGTGTAAGTCTGATACCATTTATTATAAGATTCTCCACAAGTATGAGAATGACTTTTTGGAAAAAAATATTATTACATAAAATGTGCAGATAAATTAAATTATATCTCAATTATAGAATCATTGGACTATGAAAGGAAAGTGCCTATTATGTTTTATGAAGAAATTATATTAGATAGTAAATCAATTTACTAGCTAATAGTGGCTTCTAACCTTGTTTGACCTATTGATTGGTTTCATGTACTTTTCTGATAAATCATTTAAAAAAATCTTACAATTAATCTCAGAACATTGGCAGCAAAATATCCTTTTTATTCTATAAAATTTGAATTAGTCCATTCACATTTTGTAGTGCCATTTGACTATGGTGACTTTTTTTTTTAATGCACAAAAGAGTGCATAATTTCACAAAATTTTTCCTAACTTCGGGAAAAGAATACTAGAAAACATGGTTCTTTGAGTCTACAGTCCACTGAGTACATTTTGAGTTTTTAACATGCTGAGTACTTGATCATTAATAAGTTAAACACTACACATAGCTTTCTTTCCCTGTAGATTCTGTATAATTTGACCACAAACTACTTAAAGTCAAACCCACAGATTTTCAGCACCTACAACAGGAACCAACACATACAGAAAGGGTTTAAAAAAAGTTTATGGAAAGATAGATGGGTGTTCTAACATGTATAAAAGTTGGTGGAGGCATTTTTACATGTACTAGGATATTTATGACTTGACTCCTAGAACATTCCCTCATTCATCACGGTAGTGCCTTCTTTTGTATCACAATTTTCTTTTAAAAAGTATTAAGCAATTCAGTTACTAAGAAAAAAGTAAAGATAACTCTGAAGCCTCTGTCCATGGTTTCAGAGAAGTCAAGGAAGTCCATTTTCCTGTAGACTTTAGTGACTCCTTTATCCCAGATGTACTAGACAAAGGACCATGATGCCACTTACCTTTATTAAAAAAAATTCTTTTTACGATATTACAATTTTTTTGTTCATTTTTTTCTCCATAATCTTAACACATAAAGTTGTAAAAGTATAGAGAAAGATTTTTGAGGACAAGGGCTGGTTTTTATTGTTTGCAGTTATTTTATCTTTCGCTTGCCTACCATAGTAGTAAACTTGGTATCTGTGCTCAGTTAGCACCTGTTGGATGAACAAATAAAAGGGGCATGATTAAATAAAGCAAAATAGAAAATTAGTATCATAAGAGCATTATTAACTGGCTAACTGAAATGGTGTATATGTGCATGAAAATATTCAACTTGAGTAAGTCAGAATTCCAATGCTTTAATTTTTACTATATAAATTAATGCTTAGCAGGGTTGTAATTAATCCGCAAGTGTTCAAACCTCCTCTTTGCTAGAGCTACATAGCCTAGTTGATATTCAAAGATAAATGTAGCTTTTACTAAGTGCTTCTATAACCAAAGCAACAAATGAAGCCCTGTAAGCCACAAGACTTTTATATCTTTATTGATAAGCAATTTCAGATTTTCAATTAGACTTCTGTTGTCACCAGGGATCTTTCTTTGGGATTACTAAAAAACAAATGATCAAAACAGAAATCTTCAAACATTCTATTTTTTCCTCTTTTGCTGGTGGATTATTTTGTTCACCTTTTTCTCTGTTTGTTTTGGGATTTAGGGCTTTCCTATGAGCCAATGTGGTGTTAAGAACTATCTCTAGATACTGAGTGTGTATTACAAACAAGCAAAATTCTCAGTCTGTCAGAGATCTTCTCCTAGGATACAAGAAAAAGCAAAGTTCAGCTAAACTGCTCAATTAATTCATGATCACTTCTGAATGGAGAGAGAAGGTTGCTTTAAGTTGCTCTGTTCTTCTCCAGGGATTTAAGGCCAGTTTCAAAAAGAAAAATTACTATTCTTTCAAAGTTGTCTTTGCTGATTTGTATTCGTGTAATTATCTCCTCAGGCCATCTTCCTTTTTAACTTGTAAACTGAGCTTAATAAATCAATTCAAGGATTAGCTACACGCAAATATACCTATTCTGATAGCCAGATGGACAGGTGAAGGGATAAAGTAGAACACTTTCCTTTCTTGACCAATGATTTAATCAATGTGTCAATTATGTATTTTTTTGTTTTACACAAAGAAATCTGAGATTATCTTTTTCTTTCCCCAAGAATATAGGCAAACAATTTTTTCTCTTTAAATTCTCTCCATTTCTCTCTCTCTTTTTTGAAAGATTTTTGCTATAGGGTGTGTGCATTCATCAGAGAGACAGAAAGCGAGGCTAAGGGCAGGGGTGGCCATGCTGCAACGGTGTGTGCATTCATCAGAGAGACAGAAAGCGTGGCTAAGGGCAGGGGTGGCCATGCTACAACTCCTTCTCCACCATTCTTGGGATTTTGGGCACATACACACATGCCTGGCATGAGTTTTAACTTGCCAGCTCTGGGACTCAAACTGTGGTTAACTACATGGGAGTCCAGCAACATAATCATTATGCCATCTGCTGGTCTCCTCTCTTTCTCTTTAAGGTTCATTTATTTTCAGTGAGTCAGAGAGCAGTTGAGAGAGAGATGGGGGAATACCCTTGATGGGGTGTTCATGCCATGATTCTCCCCAGGTCCTTCACCCAGCCAGGATCATGGCAAGTGTGTGTGCCCAGTCTATAGAGAAAGACATCAGGGTGCAAACTTGGGACCTTCCAATGTGCCTACAGCATAGCATAGCATTGTGTTATTGCTATACCAACACAGCTGGCTTTTACTTTTTTTTAGCATAAAGTTTTAAAACCTTTTCTTCAAGCAGAGAACAAAGTTTGGAGATTAAAATAACAAATAGTAGGACCAGCAGTTAGTGTAATGGCTATATCGCTGTCTCATGTAGTCCACCACGGTTCACATCCCAGACCCAGTGGCTTAAAATCATGCCAGGTGCGTGTGCGTGCATGCCCAAGATCCTAAGAGGAGAATGGAGGAGAAGGGATTGCGGCATGGCCACCCCGCATGGGAGATGATTTCTCGCCTTCTATCTCTCTGTCTCTCTCTGTCTTACTGGTGAGTGCATGAGCCCTATAGCAAAAAAAAATCTCCAAAAAAGAAAGAACAAATAGTTTATAAAGAAATAAAGCCTTAGAATATGGTTCTTTTAGCTGCAGCTTGATCTCAAGCTATTGAAATGAGAAGACTATGTTAAAATCAGAAACATAGTTAAATATATTGTGCTCAATAATATTAGCATATCAATCTAATGTTGACTATATTACTCATTTTTATGTTTTAAAAAGTTTAGAATGTTGTGGGACCAGCAGTTAATGTAATGGCTATGTCGCTGGACTCCCATGTAGTCGAA
>NW_006160124.1:1046506-1049748 GCF_000334495.1 Tupaia belangeri chinensis
GAGGAGAAGGGATTGCGGCGTGACCATCCCCCCTGGGGGGTGATTTCTCGCTTTCTGTTTCTGTCTTTCTGGCGAACACATGCACCCTATAGCAAAAAAAAAAAAAAAAATCTCTCCAAAAGAAAAAAAAAAGTTTAGAATGTTACTAGATTTTAAGTCGTTTTTAATTTTCAAATCAAGGAATATAAATGAGCTATTCCAAATGTTTTTGCTCATTATGCATTCTAGATTGGGGATGCTTTCTTAAGAGAGGCAGTATTGTCTGCTGGCCAAATTCATGAGCTCTGGAACCAAAAGCCAGTTCTATATCTGTACCCTTACTATATCAGCAAGGGCTAGTGCCTCAGTTTTCTTCTCTGTAAAATGTGGATAATAATAGTACCTACTTCATAAGGCTATTGTGAGGATTAAATGAGTTAATATATGTGAAGCAAATAGAACAGTGCCTGGCATATAGTAAGCACTCTAAAAATTGTTGTTATTCACAATATTCCTTACATCATTCTAAAGCTGCTCTAGAGAATATGTATATAAACCATATTTATTCTATCTTGTACAGTATTGTCACAGAGTTTGCTTTAAATGAAATAATTTTGGGTGTTATTTACTGCCAATGGTGAGAATAAGTATTATCAAGTGAAATTTATGAATCCTCTTTTGTAAGAATGTTTGAAATGTGCTTTTGTTTATAGGAATTCTGGGGAGGAGGAAATTTGCCTGGAAGCATCCTTTCTTAATAAGTTTGCCCAATTATCAGTTTTTATGGTTATTTTCTTCTATTTCCTATTATTCATATCTTACTGCTTAAGATAAACAGGTAAAATGTTTGCAGAATGAGGACAGATTGTAGAACAGGAGACAGATTTCTAGCATTTTTATTAATACCTTATCTATTTAAATAGCAATTAAAATTAAAATTTATAAGGGGCTGGCAGGTGGCATGGTGGTTAGGGGTGCTGGACTCCCACATGACCAACCACGGTTCGGTCCCAGACCTGATGACTTTATTTCTCATTTCCTTCCCCTGCCCCCTCTCACTCTGATGCTCTCTGGTCAGATAAAAATAAAAATAAAAATAAAAATAAAAGTAAATAAAGTTAAATAAATATAAAAAGAGGTGAGATAGAAGCAAAAAAAAAAGACAAAACAATTTAAAGTTTATAAATAAGACAGTTTTTTGAGTAACACAGAATACTTATTCTCTCTTGGAATGTTGAATTCTGTCCTCTTTGTTAACAAATTCTACTTATCAAAATTATATGGCAAAAAGGAATCTTAAAGATCAGTATCCCTATTTTTAAAGATGAAGAAAATATCCTTCAGAGTGATTTAATTAACCACTACCTGTTTATTCAATAAATATTTATTGATCTTCTACTATGTAGTACTCACTCTGCTGGGTGATAGAGATACAACTGTCAATAAGTAGATCTGGTCTCTGTCTTTTTAGCACTTACAGACTACAGTGGGAAGATGGACAATTATATTAAAGTGTGATGAAGGGAAGTACAGAGACCTTGGAACATGGCAGAAAGAACTAAACTACTATATGAGTTAGAAGAGGATAGAGAATTTATATTGAGCCCTGAAGAAGATGGTGGAGTGAGCTGTTGCAGTGGGACATTGCATAGCCTATGGGGAGGCCTGGGAGAGAGAGAACAATATGTACAAACTCATACAGTTCGAATAGAGCAAGAAGTGTAAGGAGAAAAGGTTATGATATAAATCTGGACACACATGTAGAGCTCAGTGGGCCAAGCAAACCATGTTTAGATTATCCCAAGAAAAATGGAAAATGTTTGGAAGGTTTTACATAGAAGGTAATATGCAATTGTTCTCCATGTTTTTTTTTTTTTTTAATCTTCTGATCTTTCTGTTTTTGCCATAGAATGTGGACATTTGGTATATGTTAAGTGGAGATATACAATCTCTCTCTTCATAGTCTGGCTTGCTTTGCTTAGAGGATGATGGGAAATGGAGGAGGGTGAAGAAAAGGAAATGAAAGGGAGAAAGAAGGAAGTGAAACATTTAAAGGACACGAAAATGGAAAATTATCTGATGATAACATATGACATATATATATATAGTTTTTTTTGGAGAGGCTTTTGCTGCAAGGTTTTTGGAGAGGCTTTTGCTACAAGGTGCATGCGCTAACCAGAAAGACAAACAGAAAGGGAGAAATCACCTCCGAGGGGGTATGGCCATGTCTCAATCCCTTTTCTTCCATTCTCCTCTCAGGATCTTGGGCACGCATGCACACGCACCAGCGTGAGTTTATGCCACTAGGTCTGGGACTTGAACCGTGGTCGACTACATGGGAGTCTAGTGACATAGCCATTACACCAACTGCTGGTCCCACATATGACAATATCTTTAACTGGACTCGTATGCAGTGTATTCATGATGGAAAAGTTCATTTTGCAAGTTATAATGATATACAGTGATTGAATGTATAGAAAATTAATTTTAAAAAGTAATATGTTAAGATTTGTATTTTTTAAAGAAAATTTTGATTGTACCCAGATAGAAGAACTTACAGGTGTAAGAAAAGAGTCAAGAAGGCAAGTGGGTGGCTCTCGTTGATCCCTAAAGGGAGACAATGGTGGCTTAACGTACTTTCTAGGGATAAGTGCTTTCAAATCATAACTGCACAGAAAATATTGATTTCATTTCCAAGGCTTATTTTCAAATAATTAGTATTTTTATTGTTAGATTTTTTTCCTTTAACCCAAATTTTTGAACAGTAACCTTTTCAAATTCCATTTCCCCTTTCCTTTTTTAAACAAGGGATTTGATATAGCATGGCTTTTTCTATTGTCGAAGAAAGAAAATGATTAGCTTAATTATTTTGCTGCTGTTTCTCACCCAACAGCTAATTCCTACCTGCTAGACACTATTCATCTTAATGTCTCTTAGATTCTTCCAATGTATTCTATTCCCATTGCCACTGCCCTAGTTTAGGTCATCATTACCTCTCACCTGGACTGTTGCCATAATCTACCAACTTATCTCCCTGCTTCCCAAACCTTTATTTCCTCATGTTTATCTTCACATTGTACTCTCAGATTCCTCTGCTCGAATGTCTTCAGAGGTTTCCCTTTGCCTATAGGAGAAACATTTGTCATGATTCGATCTGCTCTTAGAGCTTTACTTTCTACCATGACGCTTGTATACACTACTCTTTATTTTTTTGAGAGTTTTTTTTTGCTATAGGGCGCGTGCGTTCGCCAGACAGAGAGAGA
>NW_006160124.1:1050111-1052874 GCF_000334495.1 Tupaia belangeri chinensis
TGTGCTTTTTTTTTTTTTTTTTTTTAGATTTTTTGCCATAGGGCACATGCACTCACTGGAGAAAGACAGAGACACAGAGAGAAGGAAAGTGAGAAATCCTATTGGGATTTTGGGCACACATGCATGTGCAACCTGCATGATTCTCAAGCTGCCAGGGCCAGGACTCAAATGATGACTGACCATGTGGGAAACCTGCAGGCTCCCAAATTCATGCCACTTTTTAGTGCCAAATTTTAACTTTTTTACATGACTTTATTTTTTTCAATCCATATAATTTATGGATTAAAATTAAGAGCATAACAGTAATTCTTATTTTTATAGTGCAGCATATGAAATAGAGACATTAATAATATATAAGCATGAAAAGTATGTACTGAGTAAATTTAAAAATTAAGAGAGGGATACTTTGGGACCAGCACTTGGAATAATGGCTACACCACTGGAATCCCATGTAGTTGACCAAGTTTGAGTCCTGGACCTGATGGCTTAAACTCACACCTGGCGCACGTGCGTGCATGCCCAAGATCCCAAAAGGAGAATGGAGAAGAAGGAATTGTGGTGTAGCTGTCCCACTTAGGAAGTGATTTCTCACTTTCTGTCTTTCTGTGTCTCTCATCTCTCTCTGTCTTTCTGGCAAGCGCATGCACCCTATAGCAAAAAGAAAAAAAAAAGAAAAAGAAAAAAAGAAAAAGAAAAAAGGAGGGCTACTTCATTTATTAATGATGTGTTAAATGTTATTGTTTGTTCCATGAATTATAATTAATTCTGCTGAAAAAGATAGCCAAGAGCTTTGTGCTTTTGAAGCTAATTTTAGTCAGGGAGACAAATTAATGTTTTAGCTACATCTTATGTTGTTTCATAGACATTAATTTCTATGTCTTTATACAGGTAGCTCCATATGAAAACACTTTTCTACATTATGAAAAGTCTTTTACTTAGACTGTATTACTACTCTTATACATTCAAGAAGTACCTATTAGTACACTAGCCTAGGTACTTTGCTAAATCCTTGTATTCACAGACAAGTAGGAAGCAATAGTCCAAAGCAGGCAAATACACTACATTCTATTATGTCCTATGCTCCAAGTATGTTCAAAAGGAAGAGAGTATCAGGAAATACTTACATGTCTCAAAGAACGTAACATCACAGAAATTGGATAGCTCTGACTTTAGGTGGGAAATACAAATAAGAGAAAGACCAGTTGCTTAGATGCTCTGACAGCAGAGAACTAAAGAAGAGTTACTGCTGCATTGGACTGGTACACATGACTAGAATTTCTCCTGCAATGGTATCTGTTTCCTGTAGACTAAAAATTGTCCATTAGTGAAGGGAACCCTGCCAATGAGAAAGGAGTGGGGGGCAATGGGACTCCCAAAGTGAGAGTAGACTGCTGTGTGAAGTAGACTACTGAGGGAACAAAAATTTAGGAGGGCTGGTCAAACAAAAGAAAATTTGTGTCAAGGAAAAAAACTGAGAAAACACACATGAACATCAGAAAGAGTTAGTCTTAAGAATCTGGGCTCTTAGAGAATATAAAGCCTGTCAGGTAAGCAAGCAGTTTTCCCCAATAACCCTCCCGCTCATGTCTACCTTCTAAACCTGACTTCGGAGGAGTCAACAACTGAGTTAGTAAGAGTGACAAAGAGGAGTGAATGACAATCTTAGCATTTGAGCTCTCTCTCTCTCAGTTTCTAACCTGAAATAGATCTTTCCAGATAAAAGATTCAACTTAATTTAATGTGTAAATTTCAATTACTACATTGGTCTGGGTATACTAATTTTTGAATGAGACTGTTTGCACATAAAAATTTATCATTTTTATTACAAGTGTAATATATTGTGTTGGTCATGACTTTCCTGACAGCCTAATATTTTACCGAATCTATTTTAAAGGGGTAGTGAAAAAGGAAAATAAATTTGCTTTCTGACTTTATTCCAAAAGTTATTGGTTTTCTTTCCAACTACATATGACAAAACAATACTTCACTATTTAGCTCTACATATAATGAAGAGCACATGGATATTTTGAATAAAAATTGCTTCTTTGGGACAGAAGAAAACATCGTTAGTATGCACTTAGATAAAATAAGTCTTTGAAATTGGACTTAAATACAGATTGGTAGAAAGAGGAAGTAAATACATTCTAAATGAAGCTACAACTGTAAAAGTGCTCAAGGTCTGCTTTGGATATGAACAGAATAGTTTGATAGAGTGGATGTTCATACTGAGGAAGACAGTTGGAAAGCTATGTAGGGAGGTCAGTTATAGAAGACTTTGATGGCTACGTTAGAAATTGATAACTTTATATTTAATGGTTTTAAAACTCAGGAATGGAATGAAAAAGTCAGTTATTGTCAAGGTTAATCTGGTAGTGATGCTGCCTGTTCCAATATTTTTACATTATTGTATTTTCTTTTTTCTCTTGAGATATTTACTGTAATTTAGGATTTACGTATAATAATTACACATCTTTGTAGGGTACAGAATGGTTTTTAAAAGCATGTATATGGTGGGAGCCAGCAGTTAGCGTAATGGCTATGTCGCTGGACTCCCACGTAGTCGACCTCGGTTCATGTCCCGGACCCAGTGGCTTAAAACTCACGCTGGGCGTGTGTACGTGCATGCCCAAGATCCCGAGAGGAGAATGGAGGAGAAGGGATTGCGGCGTGACCATTCCCCCTGGGGGGTGATTTCTCGCTTTCTGTCTCTATGTCTCTCTCTGTCTGGCGAGCGCACGCGCCCTACAGTGAAAATCTCTCAAA
>NW_006160124.1:1053639-1145519 GCF_000334495.1 Tupaia belangeri chinensis
AGCATGTATATGGTGTGTAATAAATTGAGGACAGAAACATGTTCACCACCTTCAACACTTAACATATGTTGTGAACGTGTGAAACCCACTCCAATGCTTATTCTGCAGGTATGTACTGATTTGTCTATGACATTCTTTACGTGAGGTGCAGTTTTAAAGAAAAACATGTTGATTAAAAATCAAGCAACAAACAATCCTGTAAATTAGAAAAGACTCTTAACATAGCCAGTGATAGAAGAATTTGTAATTTCCATGTGAGAGATAAGAGTTTATAATCTAAAAAACCTGTAGGTATCAATCATGGTCCATTCAGAAATAGGTAAAATTGTACATAACAATAGCTCATTAGGATGAGACAGAAAAAGAATACTTCTACTCACACACTGTAAGTTTCTCGTAAGATCGTAGTATTGCACTATGCATGAAAAATCAAAGATAAAACAAAATTGGAAACAGATGTTTAAAAGTGAAGACAGGGTAAAACCAGTGATTTAGTGATTTACAGGCTTTACAAAGTTCTTGATTTTAGCCTTTTTTAAAAAATTCATTCCAAAGAAAGATGCAGCCTTAACATTTTGGAGTTTCTTTTGATGATAACGTCTATGATAATATCTTTAAGTGGACTAATATGCAGTGTATTTATACTGGGAAAATTTATTTTGCATGCTGTAATGATACACAGTGATCGAATGTATAGAAAATATATATTAAAACATTTTAAACTTTTTCTCTATTATCTAGTCTTATACAATGAGTAATGGTTATAAGAAACATATAAATTGAAACCTGTGGAGACAACTGCCTATAAAATCACTGGCATCTTGTTTTCTATACAACCTCTTAATTCTCTTGTTTATTGTCTCATGATGTAGTGTGCTTAATGAGAATGAAACTCTAAGTTTTTGTTATTTTCACTGCTATAATCTCTCTAGAATATTGACTGGACATGTAGCAGCATTAATTAGATGATTAATTGAATAAAGAGGGAGAAACCAGAGGAGAAAAACTGCTAAAGATTGAGAGAAGATGATGATAATATGGGTAAGGCTCTGCCAGTAGGAATAGAGAAAAGAAGACACCATACTGTTTAAATTATGAAGGAGGAAACAACAGAGGCCCAACAGAAGGAAATGTCATAGACAATTATGAGATTTTTAATTATTTTCTAAGGAAATGAGGGTGCCCCTCCTAGATCTGGAAATAAGAAGGAAGGAGTTGGGTTGCAGTGGTGTTGGGTATCAGGCTTGGTTATATAGCACTTGCTGTATCCCTGGGAGAGGTCAATGGAGGTGCCCTTATCAGGCAGAGGCATCCTACCCTAGAGGTCAGGAAAGCCAGGTCCTGTTGGAGACAGTGCAGCTTTCCACAAGTTAACATTTTTGTGCCTGAGATCTCTGAGTTTTAGAAATTCAAATTTTTGAAATGTGAGGGAATGTGGTCTGTTTTTTGTTTTTGTTTGATTTGCCTTTGTTTTAGCAAAGTCAATTATTAAGTGAGAATCTGGAATGAATGCAGAGATAGCCTAAACTCTCTAGGAGGCAAGGCTGAGGCTGACTTCCTCCTTCCCTGCTGATGGACCTCCCTTCCTTCTTCAACATTTTTCCCACGTGGCTCCCAGTGCTCCTTAGAAAACTGTCCTTGGCAGTATTTGTGAGGATTGCCAGCTTCAGCTAAGCAACCATTCACTTGAATGAAGTAGAAGCTGAGTGGAGAATTTATAAATGAGCTTCCCCCCCCCAATACTCTGTGGATCCAGAGCACAGTGGGGAGAATTGTGACAAAATAATGTTTTCCATATCCCTAAGCTCATAAGGATATAGCTATAACATCATTTGAGTTTTAGGTGTAGTTAAATAAGTTGAGAAGAGTTTCTGTTCTTAGAACTAGAAATAATGTTTTAATTAATGATACACTTCAAATACTAGGAACTTCTCCTTCTTATGTCTTGATATCACAATTATATAGGATAAAAGATACAAAATGAAAAAAATCCTAATAAGAATATCCAAAATATATGCATTGTATGTGTTTGTATATATTATTGGAATTTATTCTAGGTAATAGAAAAGGATTTTCCTTTGTTATGAAAACAATGTTTCTAGAAAATAAATCTATTCATATAATTCGTGAAAAACGTTCTTTAAAAGTTGGGCTTAATTAATTAATTAATTCTTAGGCTTGAGGAATTTATTTAGACAACTTGTTAATCCAATTAGAATAGACTTGCTGTGGAGAGTAATTTGGTATAAGCAATTCACTGGATGGTTTCTGTATGACAATCATCTTATGTGTAGTTATTATAGACTGAATGTTTCTATCCCTCTAAAATTCATATGCTGTAGGTCTAACCACCAATGATAAAGTATTTGGAGATAGGGTCTTCGAGAGACAATTATGTTTAGCTGAGGTCATTAGGGTGGGTCCCTCAAGATGAGGTTAGTATCCTTATAAGAAAAGAAGACCAGAGTGCTCTCTTCTTGCCACATAAGGACATAGCAAAAAGGCAGCTGGCTGGGGAAAGGGCTCTCATGAAAAACTGAGACTTCTGGCACCTTAATCTTGGACTTTTCGACCTCTAGAATTGTAGGAAATAAATGCTTGTGGCTTAAGCAACCCAGTCATTGGTATTTTGTAATAGCTTCTTTAGCAGACTAAGATGGCAATGATGCTCAAAGTTGGATATGCCCAAAAATAAACTGAAGCTTAATTAATAGGTGGATTTCTAAACCCCAATTTAAACAGTATTTGTTTCAATTTGTCTGGGATGCATCTGTTTCAGAATTCTACATTTTAAGTAAACTTCAAAGTGTTCTGATGCAGGCTCTTCTGGGCAATAATTTGACAAACACGTTTTACAGCAGAGGTAAGCAGATGATGGTTCTTTATTCAATATGTGGGAGGGTGAAAAGGAAAAAGAAAATTGCTTTGACTTTATTTTCTAAGTTTCGTACTGTCTCTACTTCAGATACCCTAACCTTTTCTATCTAAGGAACATGCGAGAACAACCAGTATCCTAACTACATCACATCCAAACAAGCACAAATTCAGGACCTTAGAAGAAAGTGAGGAGAATGAGCACCCTATTACACCTTGGTTTTTCTCCTATCACTGCTTCATTTGTTCAATAACTACAGGGAAAGTTTGTCTCCACTCACATTATTGCATTATGAACATTCAGAAAATTAAACCAAGGGAGAACTCAGAGGCAAAAATGTATGAATTAATTGTTTATTCTATCCACTCCTCACCAAGCTGGTTGACCTTTTCTGAAAATTGAGCCTCTAAATTCAGGGCATATTGGGAGGTTAGTACACTGAGTGGACCTTAAAATAGATGTTATTTTGTATTTCTTGGAAGAAACACTTTAGTTTAAAATTTGGAGAATTTAATGAACCAAATCAGGTACTGGAAAAGATTGCTTGGGAGGTGAGGGAAGTAGAGCTTTTGGCATTCCTTAAAAGATTTTCCCCAAGGGCATGATTTGAGCAAAGTCTATCGGAGAGATGTGTTAGGAATCTAAGTCCCATGCCTTGGCTCCCTATCAATTCTGAAATCAGCTATGGTCTTTAACCAGTATATCTGGACTTAACCAACATCACTGGGATTAATGTAATAGCATGTAGAGGGTCTCTGCTTTTTTCAGGAAAAATAAGATGTTTCAAAATAGAAACAGTTAATTATATTCTCCAGATTCCATTTTCTCCTTGAGGCAAATACAAATCCCAACTGTTTCTGACCTTGTACTGTCATCTCTCAAATTGGCACGTGTGTTGAAGTATCTTGTGAGAGCAATTTCCGTTATGTTGTATTCACCAACACATGGTGTATTGAAACTGTTAAGCAAAACAAAAAATATTACAAATAAACTATCTGCTGTGTATTATTAAAAACCAAGAGAAACCGCCTCTACCAGATGGAGGGACAGATCTGATATCCATTCTTTTTTTCTTTAATGTCTATAAAGTACTCTAATGCAAACAGTAAATCAGAGAAAGCCTCAAGTGAAGACTCCCGTTTCAACTCTCAGTTGTGTGAAAAGAAGTATAAATGCATGCAATCAAGACAGCAGGTTTCCTGTCTGTGGGAAAACACCCAGGCCAGAGAATCAGGGGGTTTGTTTTTTCCTAGAGCATTCCTATTGACTGAGTCTTTGGAATCACCAGCAGATCACTTTGCTTCTCATATTTTTAGTGTGTTTAAAATATGCAGTCCCTGAGCCCTTCCAGTTTTATGCTATTGTATATATAATGGATAAATGCTCCAATCAGCAAAATGCTGACTACGTTTACATAAAGATGAATCATTACTACTTCAGCTGGGTAAAGAAATTTCAAAATTTTACTGGGCTACAAAACATTTTTACCAGATTGTTTTCCTGGTGGGAAGTAGTTAGGTTGTAAAAGGAGAGAAACAGTATTCTTAACAAGCAGAAATGACATTCACCTCCATGCTGGTTATTTCTGAGACTATATTTAGTTTTACAGATTGTGATATTTATTGATATCAAGCTCTCAGGAATTATATTCCTCTCACATTTTCTGACCTGGGGTTTGTTTTTTTTAGCTTGTTAATAAACCTAACATTTTCACAGATATTTCCCTCTCTCTTGATTTTTTTTTCTCTTACTCCTGGTTTACGTGTAAATAATATTTTAGTTTGTATCTTCCACTGGCATTTCTTTGCCTTTCAGAAGGAACTGTTTGTCTAGGGGTGGAAAAAGACCAACCCTGTGGAATTTATTTTGCATTCCCTTTTATTGGTCATTATTCTTTCTCTGTCAAAGTATGTCCCTTTAGTTGGAGTGCAGAAAATTGTCATTGGAGAAATGAAGCCCCTTAATATACATACATTGGGAGGCAATATAGCTGAGTAGTACATAGAATGGGACTTTGAGTAATAAAATAAGTTCTGAATTTCAGTTCTTGCTATGAACTACCTGAACCTGTATAAGTTATATTACCTGACTGAACCTCCGTTTTCTCTTCCACAAAACAGGGTTTATAGTACCTACCTCACAGGGTTTTTGTAGTACTAAGTAAGATAATCCATGTTATGCTGTAGCAGAGTTCTTAGCACAGAGCAATTGGTTAATAATTTTCATCTATTACTATGACATGTCATTAGCTTTGCCACCTCACAGTATCCAGCAATGTCTCCACAGAGCTTTACTGTATATATACTTAAAATCTTAAATTGGAATAAATCTGTTAAATGAAGAAACAAACTTTTTCATTTGGTTGATAATTCTGATAATCTTTACTCTAGAATTTCAAGTTTGGGTTTTGGAGCACCTTCACTTTACATACATTTGTGGGACTTAGTGTTTTAACTTTTTTGAATTTCAAGTTTGGGTTTTGGAGCACCTTCAACTTTACATACATTTGTGGAACTTAGTGTTTTAACTTTTTTTTTTGTCCTCACTGCACACCCTGAATCTAGTTTTGGTCATAATATGAGGGTTTTATTTATTTTTTTAAAGAGGTTTTTGCTATAGTGCTCGCCAGAAAGATAGAGACAGAGATACAGAAAGCAAGAAATCACCTGCCAGGGGAAGGGCCATGCTGCAATCCCTTGTCCTCCATTCTCCTCTCGGGATCCTGGGCACGAACGCACATGCACCCGGCATGAGTTTTAGCCCCTGGTTTTGGGACTCGAACCGTGGTCAACTACGTGGGAGTCCAGCGACATAGCCATTACGCCAACTGCTGGTCCCCATAATATGAGCTTAATAAATATATAGATTGATAAAATATTTCCCTATTAGCTACCTTTTCTTTCTGATGACAGTCTCGTTTTTGGAGGAGTCTTCTCAAATTGTTATACTTTTAGTACTTCCATGCAACATATACAGATTATTTTATTTTTTTAAAACCATGTAACTGATATGGTTTTGAAAATTTCTACTTTTTTGGTGAATATCTATGTTTTTGTAATTGAATTTACATAAGTGTGTGTGTGTGTGTCTAGTATTTGCGTGGGCAATGACAGTGAAGTAAAGGCTGATAAAAAAATTAAAGATGAGAACTACCTTTGGCTTTCTGTGGGAATTCTTTCTCTATATGCAGATTCATTTCCAAATATGGTATTTTAGTCTGTGCTTTTATAGATTATATCTGAATGTTTTCCCAAGTTTATTTTTCTCTTTAAAGTTCAGTGTACAATTTCCAGTTCCATAAAAAGATTGCTCATTTGGTGAGGAAATACTGTATTCTGTGTAGACACAGATTTCTTAGAATGCCTCTCTGTTCCAGGGAGAAATCACAAGTATATTAATGGCTTACTTTTCCTGTACCAAGAACATTGATTTTTCCTTTGTTTCTAAGGAAAATCATTTTGAGGGTACTCACCATGATGTGATGAATGGTACTATAAATACACTTTAGGGCTTCAGGAGGGAGGATACTGGTTTAAAAATTATTTATTGCTGCAGTCAATTTATTCTCTTAAAAAAATTGTTCAGTTTCAGAATGGTCCTTCTTACTGTTTCTTTAACTTAATCCACGTGAATGTTTCTATGTGCTAGCTCGCGCTCAACAAGCAATAAAGATGGCACTAAATTGTGTTTTCAGCTGCTGATTCACCTGACTCTTAGTCCTATATTTTTGGACTTGCCAAGTGTAACCTAGGAATTTATTTTCTGCTTTATAGCATTTACTCCTTTACTTTCTTATAGAACTTGCATTGCAATGCCTGGGACTTGGAGAAACAATTGAGTGGGATGGTTAGTCTACCAAGATCTTTGCTTCAGAATCTTAAAGAAGCCTACAAATGGATGTCTTAGAACCAGATTTTAAGTGAACAAAGTAAAAACCTGTTTTTCTCTTGTGATTATTTCAAGCTTTTCTATTTTTAAAATAACCTTCACATATGGTACCTCCATGTAAATTTAAATATATTCCACATTGATATATGCATAATTTAAACTTACTTTTCATGATACAACACAGTGAAGAGTTTGGCCTTAATTCTTCTGGCTTTTTCAGATTGTTTCAGTATGAAGGAACCACTGCAAATTCTAACAGAATCAATATATTGTTTTTACATTCTCATCTAAACTGTATACACAACTATATTCTTAGCACATTCTATTAATTGTGGAAATCATTTTAATTCCAATGGTGGAATTTACATGATAACAGTTCCTGGGGTTCAGTGGAGCATCAGACCAGCATGTCACAGAATTCCCTTGTAGTGTGGGCGTTGACAGAGTTCTGTTGACAACAAATTTGCAAAGAAAATGTCTCATAAATGTGCACCCACACAGAACATTGCTTAGAAGGAATCATTTCAATATTCACATAGGTCATTAAGGCCTGAGAGGGCAGTTTCCTCATTCTTACATTAATGTAATAAGTTATTATGAATGTATAGTCATACTACATTGATATTCATGACCTAAGAGATTTGTCTTAAATATTTAGTAAAGATGTCTGGATATAGAACTGTCACCCTTTGTTCTCTTCTCAAAGTGTTCAAAGCTTTTGTATTTTCTAAGTCCTGTTTAAATGTTGGATGAAGATTCTAAATCAGGTAAGAGAGTGGACTAGTCCAGAAGAGTTATAATGGAGAGAGAGTAACAAGGTAAAATAGAATCAGGGAAAAAATTAGGCTGGATATCACAACAAAGTTCTTAATAGGGAGAACCATTAGACTGTGAAATAGTCTTTCAAAGACTCTGAAAGAAGTCATTAACGTGAGCCATTTAAAATCAGACTGGACTAAAGTACTACAAAACACAGTAGGCTATGGGGACCAAGCCTACATTAGAAGTGGAAGGAGGGGGATGACCTAATAGTTTCTACTGTTTCAGTGATTACTATGATTGTACTCATTTTATGTGTTCAGTCTTAGTAGATCATTTTCTGTCACTTAATGCTACTTCTTGGGAGTAATTTCAACAAATTCATCTAATGCAAAATTGGATGCAGTTAGTGGAGTCTCAAAAGAGGCGAGTACACATAATAACTCAGTATAAAACTGGAAAGTGAGACAACGATGAGTAAATATCTATTCCGTCTTTGTGAGTTACTCCTAGAGAAAACAAGGCTCATGCTGGAACTCTGGCCTCATTCCAACATGCATGAAAGCACCCTGCCCTCCTGGTTTCTCAGTAGACCTTGAGTATTAATTTCCATTTCTTCTGTTTAATAGGATCTTAGGATGCTATTGAGTCCAGGAAAATGAATGGAATCATTTCATTTGTAAGTCAACAGGTAATTTTTAACAGGAGGAAGCTAGACCCCTAGAAAACGCCATATTTCATTTAAGCAACTGATCAGTATTAGAGAAATGGATACGAGAAGATGGTTTAATGTGGAAAAAAAAAAGAGAGAGATAGAGAGAATTTGACATGCAATAAAGAAAAGAAAAATGTACCCAGGGTAGTTGTAAAATGTTACTGCTGAGACTCTTTGGTTTGAACTAAGACCATTCTCAATTTTGTCTGGTTCCAATTTACCACCTGTCATGAAGTAGAGAAGTGAGACTGATGATTTATTGATAGTTATCTCAGATTTTCCATTCAATAACATTCAATAATTTAAATAAAAATACAGATCATTCAATAGTCTTTATTTTTTCAGCTTACTAATTTTAATTGTAGTGAGGTAACACCAAAGATGGGCTTATCATTTTGATATTTGGTAATGCTCTAATTTACACTCACTTCTTTTCATATGTACACTATAACTTCTAAAACAGTGCCTCATTTACAAATACTCTTCTCATTTATAATATTATATGTTTATATAGCTCTCTATATATGTTCTTGATTTATTGAACACATATTCCTAAAGTATGACAAGTACCATTCAATTTAAATTGATAAAGAGAAGTGTCTCTTTCCTCCAAGCCCCAGGTTAGCTTATTCCTTCTGGCATATTTCTCTATGATTTAGGTTTCACATTTTGTTGGTAATAGTCTAGTTTGCAGGTTTTATACCTAGGATTTTTTGGGGGAGAGAGGGTTTATCACTACTACAATGTATTCTTACTATATCCTTCTTTTGAGAATAATAAATATAGGTATTCTGTACTTTTCATTGTTTTATTTGTAAAGGCATAAGTTCAAAGAATTCCTTTCCTCATTTTCCATACTGAACACCTGTGTTACTCTGAACATCAGTCAGGAAAGCCTTAGGGAATGTCTGTTCAAAGCATGGGTGTTTTCTTTTTGGATGATCAGAACCTAGAGGGATGGACAGTAACTACAGGTGTGGGGAATCTTTGTAAATATAGGGCATTGCCATTATGAACAGGAAAATATCACTTTATTCAGGCCTGCTGTATAAAAGCTCCCAAATCTATTCAAGTTCTATTGGCTGTTTTTAGGAAAAAGGCAAAGAGCAATATAAAATTAAAACTAATTAGTGCTCTAAACATCTTCGGTGGGAACTATTATCCACAGGAGTTTAGTATAATGGCAATCTAGATGTTTTCAGTTATGTTTATACTGAATATACTTATGCAAACAATTAAAGTTTAGGTAGCAGCTTTAATATGTGTGATCAAATAAACCAAAGCAGACTTGGACTTAGGTAAATGAATAGTATTTCTTTCCAATGAAGGCTGATGTTTCCCCCCTGAAAGAAACATTATAACTCTACTGGGCAGTTCTAAGAGACAATAACCAAAGAAATTAAAGCAAAGAAACTCAAAGTAGTAAACTATTGTTGAGGACCTTAAACATACTAACCTCAATTCACATTAACCTGAACTTCATATATAGTAGTATGTAACTATCTTTAAATATAGCCTGAATATTTCTATTACTATTCAAATAGCAGTAGATCTATAAGTACATTAGTTGAGTACTTGGCTATAGATTTTGCGAAGTGTACAGTTTTATTCATTTTCAAAATGTATAAAGTCCTAAAATACTTAAAAAGCAGGAACTTGTCCCCTTAGTGTATCTATCTAAAAGTGTTATATCCTATACAATCTTCCATGTTTGTTAACCCAAGGAAGAAGTGGAAGGAAATCTAAATGACATCCTTAAGAAACAAGCTTATTGGATATATTAGCTAGTCTATTTTTGGATCATGAATCTCCCGCCCTGAGTTATCCCACTGTCAGATAAGAAAATGGAACAGGATCGATGAAATGATATGCTCCCAAGCCGATGTCTGATTTTTTGCTCAAGCCAAAAAAAAAGGGGGGGGGAGGGGTAGATAAAGGGCATGGAGTTAGGGCTCCTGTCCAAACGTGCATGCAGGAGGGCGAACCTCTGGCTGCAGAGCTTCTCCGGGCTGCACCACGGACTAGGTTCCGTTGACCGCTGCCCACCTCTCCTGGCAACCTCCACACCCACATGAAACCGCCCGTGTGTCAGCCAGTCACTGCACGGTTTCCTGTGCACAAAGGCACATGAGCCCCCAAATAGAAACGAACCCTGAGCCCAGAGCTGAGCTGGAAGTGGTTGGCTAATGAGACTGGTCTCTCCAGGGGTCTGTGAGTGCCAGTGTTAGTTCTTCCACCTCTCACACCCTGGCCGCAGATCTGTGCCCTGAACCCACCGCCTCCTGTGCGCACACACACAAACTCCCACTCACGCACACCTACAACCCCTCTGCCCCGCAACCTCCCCACCCCCGACAGAACTATGGAGACGGGTCCCTGCTCTGCCTCAACTTTCCCGGCTGCACCTGCCCCACGCGGCACCCGAGCTTCCGCGCCCTCGCTGGGCGCCCTCCAGAGGGACACGTCCTCCTCTGGGCCCCTTACCTTGCACTGACAACTCCTGGCAGGAACTGGAGCTGACCGTGGTGGCAGCCGCGGCGCTGAGCCTGCACCCAGGCTCTGGCTCATGGTTGGTCCTCCTCATCCGACACAAAAGAGGTAGCTTGCTGGCTTTGTCCTTTCCAAATCCAAGGGAGAACTTATTTTGCCCTCGAAATGGCCAACTTGTGCGCACAGCTTCCTGTCACAGTGCCCCCTACCCCCGCCCGCTCCCGGCTGCACGCTGGACCACTGCCCGGTGGCAGAGCATCCAGGCCTCCGAGTCAGTGGGGAGTGGGAAAAGGGAGGGGTGGAGGAGAAGAGAGGGAGGAGGTTGGGGAAAGGGGGACCCAGTGGTCTTCCGCAGAGGGGAGGAGAACACTTCCCAGGCGAGTCCCCCTTCTTCTCTTTACAGGCAAACCCACTTCCTAGGCGTGGAGGCAACTTTCCTTCACCTTGGCCAGGCTCAAGCCTTTGCATCTAATTGGGACTCTCAGCAGAGGCACGGACCTTCTGCTGGCTTCCTCCCATTCTCATTCTCTTTCTCCTTTCCCTCTCCCCCTCCCCCTTCTGCTCCTTTTATAGGGGTGTATCTGCAGAGTCTTCAGTGAGCCAGGGTACCTAGCCGAGAGGAAAGCTGTAGGAAAGCCAGGGGGGCGTTTTTTTGCTGGCTGCTTTGTCTTTCTCTGTGTGAGATCCTTAGGTAGTGCATGCAAAGGTCGGAGAATTTCGGAGGAGTGGGGTGAAGGGGCGTGGGGTGGTGAAGGGGCGTGGGGCGATGGAGAAGGCAAGAGATCCAACTTTGAACCTGTGCTAGAGATCGCAGTTTGCGGGTGAGCAGGGACTAACGTTGTCAGCCCTTGGAGGAACTCTCCTCTTGTCCGAGTGCGACCGACTGACAGCATGCAGGAAGAGACTGGAAGAGTGGGAGCAGAGAGCGAGCGAGCCTGGGAAGCGGGTGCGCAGCTCTGCCCCACGCGAGGTTCAACTGCACATTGTGAGCCCCTGGAGAGGGCTTGTGCAGAACAATCTCTGGGTCAGGCGGGAGGGAGACGCTCCTGTTTCCTAGCAACCCTCATCAATCTTCTCAAGAGAGCTCCTCTAAAGGAATTCGATTGGACAGCCCCTGGAGAGAAGCCACGCCCCTTCAAGAATGCAAGGCTGCTGCTTTTTCGCATTCTCCCAAATTTCTTGGGTGGAATAAGATTAGAGGGGAGTGCTGAATTATCATTCTTCATATCCTCCCCTGCTACCATACGGCCCCCTTACAGCTAGCCCCCTCCACCCCCTCATTAGTCCTTTTCTAGTCCTACTGTGGTTAGCAGACGATGTTCTCTCTCGGAATCCTCTTCTTTCTGCTTAAAATTAAATAAATAAATAAGAACCTTAAATCGGTGACGTAGGCACAAAAGAAAAAAGGCACAAGGAAATAGCTTTAATAGGCTGCCAGCTACAGATAAAATCTTAAAGGTAAAATTCTAAGGTTCTTTCTATGTTTAGGAACACATTGTATTTAATTCCAAGATGGAAACTTCATGAATTTTTTTCCACCCTGATGTACTAACTTTGTAGTAATCAAGGACTGAGTTGTGTGAACCCAGACACAATTAAACTTAATGCTTTAAATGTTCTATTTATTCTTTAATATTTAATGTTAAGTTAATAATTGCTGTCTTTTGTAACCCTGCCAGAACATTTAAACATTTAAACATAAATAATTTTAGCACTGGTTCTTTAAGAGGGCTAGCAATACACACATGGCTTGTGTATTTCATTGTGAACCCTGCCAACCCAGAAATTTGAATATATTAAAATTAAAATATTATTGAATAGGAAAATGCTAAAAATGCCAGAAGTATCCCTTCCAACACCATTCTTTCTGCAATGGAATAGCATTTCCAAAATAAAGGTAAATTAGTCTTCCTTTATGTTTTATTACTATTATCTAAAATACTGTTCACCACAAATACATTAAATTTTCTTAAGAGAAAACTTTTAACAGTGTCTGCTCAATACACAATTGTACTTCAAGGAGCAAGAACACAAACAATGGGGATGGTAAAGATTGTATACCTTGTAGGGGCTTCTGGTACTTATGAAGCCATGTTAGAAGCTTTCGACCTCTTTCAGAATGTTCTAGAATATATCCTTATGTACTTTCAAGATGTCAGCATCAATTGGGACTGAGAAAAGTAGAGGAGATCTGATGTTTTCATCTCATTAAAGAAGAAAAGTAGTTGTGTTTGCACAAAAGAGAGTGCTGGTGTACTACAGGCTGAACTGCGTCCGTATAGCCTGTATGCAGGCCATTTCACACACTAAGGCTTGTGATGAGTGGATGCTGAAATACTGAAGCAAAACCTGTCATCACACCTGGCCTTATGGCACACTTTTCCCCTCTTCCACTCTGCCACACACACAAAGAAATGATAGGGACCAGCAGTTAGTGTAATGACTATGTCGCTGAACTCCCATGTAGTCAACTGTGGTTCGAGTCCCAGACACGGTAGCTTAAACTCACCCTGGGCACATGCGTGTGTGTGTGTCCAAGATCCCGAGAGGAGAATGGAGGAGAAGGGATTGTGGTGTGGCGAACCCCTCTGGGAGATGATTTCTCACTTTCTGTCTCTTTGTCTCTCTCTGTCTGGTGAGCGCACGTGCCCTATAGCAAAAACAAAACAAAACAAACAAACAAAAAAACAAAAACACCTTTCCCCCCAAAAAAAAGAAAGAAAGAAATGATCAATTGAAGGATGCACAGTTTGGTGGGAATAGATTACTTGAATTTGAATCCTGAACTCCTTTCACTTAGGTGTGTAACTTTGGGCAAGCTTCTGAAGATTGTTATATCTCAATTCATCATGTGTAAAATGGTAATTATAATTGTTCATACCCCAGAATTATTTTAAGGATTAGTAAATCCCTAAAAGTAGCATATAAGTATGTTACCAGCATCTGGTTTATAGTTAGCCTTCAACTTTAATTCTCCCTTTTCCATTTCTATTCACTATTGACGGTAATACGGCTTAGCTTTTACTAGTGTTTTTTGTTTTGTTTTGTTATGATGTGTATGTATGTGCTCAGATTGCTTTTTAAAACCTCAAGGAATAGGGCTAAATAATAACCTCTGATTAAATGACATGCCAATGAGAAATGGTATCCTTCCTCTCTCTCAACCCTGTCCAAATATTGTAGCTAGGTTCCATTTCTAAGTAATAGGGTTCCATTTTTAAAGTACATTTAGTGTAGCATGTTTATCAAATCCTGTTTTTTTTTTTTTTAAGTCACCAAGCATTTTTTAAAGTTTTATTTCTCTCTTTCAGGAGAGAGAGAGAGAGAGAACTGTAACAGCTGTAATCCTCTCCCCAGACTTCCAGCCAGGATCACCTACAGTTTAGATGAACCACACATGTTCAGGTTGATCTGAGAACTGAATCCCTGACCTCTCACATGGCTTCCATCATTCTAGAGCATTGCCTCTGTTCTATAGCTACTGGGCCTCAAATCCTTTTCAAGTCAAACATGAGCATTTGGGCATTTACACCACTCTTTCTAGTTCATATTTTTTGTTAGTTTTTTAAAAACTTTAGTAATTTTATGTATTTGTTTGATTGGCTAATTATTATACTTCTTTTTAGTACCATTTATAATTAACACCCTGACTTCAGGTATAGTTCCTTTTTAAATATGATCCATAAAGTATCCTTTCATTCATTTAGAAATAAAATTGAGAGTTGATGTACTATCATTATTATTACAAATTGCCTTACATGTCCTCCTCCCCCATTTTTAAAAATTTTGCTGCAAGGTGTGTGCTCTTGTCAGAGGAAGACAAGTTGGGGATGTTGGTGAGTATTGAAAAAGTACTCCCCATGGGGGGATGGTCACATAACAGTACCTTCTCCATTTTGCCCTCCTTTTAGGATTTTGGACATGCATGCACATGCACCCAGTTGTTTTTTCCATCTACTAGATTGGAGACTTGAACTCTATAATTGGCCATGCAGGATCCAGCCACCTTAACCACCATGCCACAGGCTGGCCAAATATGACCCCTAGTTTATTTTCACTAACATTCCCTTTGGAGCAAATCTCTATTGGCTCAATCCAGAAATCAATTTTGCTGCATGTCTATCTACTACCAATCAAGGATGTATAATTATTTTATCAAGAGGGTGATCAAGTATACAGTTTGTATGGAACAATTTTGGTTTATAATTACTGTCATGGTATATTCGTAGTTATCATTTTATGTCTCAAAATTGGCAGGTTTGAGTGTTAAATTATATGGGTGCCTAAATCTTCCAATCATTCTGGTCATATCTCTTGCCTCAGTCTTCACCTGCTTCATACACCTTGTGACTTGTGACTGTTAAATTTCTCTGTATAGTTCCCCCCCTCCCCACCAGGGAGGACTGATCAATTTTGGAGACTTAATAAATATATCTGTAAATATACAATATATGAAATATTAAACATTTTTCTCTTTAATTTGCTTAAGCATTCATTTTAAACTTTTTTCAAAGTGTTTCCTAAATCTGATTTTAATTATTGTTACTTACCCAATTTGAAAATAAAAATATTCTAGTCTTAATTTTGACTAAAGCTCCAAGACAAAGAGGTGCCATATTACAAAGTGAGACTTGTTAAATCCTCTGTGCTGAATTTGAGTAGGGTGTCCTGGACCCATGTGGACTATCAGGAGGCTGAGAGAGGAGGACTCTGGAGTGAGTTTTTACCGTGCTCTAATTACACAGGCCCAGGGTGGGATTATGTGTGCTTTCCCTTCACTTCAATGTGAATGAAAGGTACAGTGGCCACAGGGAAGCCAGGGCTCTGTTCTCCTGGAGTTGGTGTTGATGCAATGGATAGCTATTTAGTTCACAGCAGAGAAATACAAAATGTTGTGTCTAAATCTGCTTCTCAGACCACAGCTTAAGGAAACAGGTCAAGTAACTGTGCTCTCACTTACTACAGGTTGAAGACGTAGGTTTCCTGTGCACTAGGGAGATAGAGTGCAAAGTAGAGGTGTGTTTTCTTAGCTGTACCCAGAGGGCTTCATGGAGAATTTGAGGATCCTGGGGGACCAGCAGTTAACATAATGGCTATGTCACTGTACTCCCATGTAGTCGACCCCGGTTCGCATCCGGGACCCGGTGGCTTAAAACTCGTGCTCAGCGCATGTGCATGCATGCCCAAGATCCCAAGAGGACAATGGAGAAGGGATTGCAGCATGGCCATCTCCCCTGGGGGGTGATTTCTCACTTTCTGTCTCTGTGTCTCTCTCTGTCTGGCGAATACACGCACCCTATAGCAAAAACCTCTCAAAAAAAAAAAAAGAGAATTTGGGGATCCTGTGGATAGTCTGCAGGGGTGTGCAGGGCTATAGTGATGTATCCTTGGAGGCTGTGCTCTGCACAGAAGCACCGGGCTGTGGGGTGAGAAAGAAGGCTCACCTTATTTTATTCACATAAAGAGAAGGAGCTGCTTGCCCAGACTCTGGGCAGAGCTGTCTTAACCTGGTGGGAGGGCACCTGTTTGCACTTCAGCAATCCAGAGGGCCTACCTTTTCTCATTCAGTGTGGTAGGAGAAGCCTGAAGGTGCAGTGTGATAGCCAGGGGTTTCAGGTAGGGTAGTAAGTGGCCAGTCATGAATGCCTCACCAGAATAGGATCAGATTCTGCAGTGAGAGATACTCAGAGCCTGAAGGTCTTCAAAAAACTGACTAAATTGGGATCAGGAAAGTCAGCTTTGAACACCTGCTAAGCCCAGGAAAAAGCAGTGCCAGATCAGTAGCAGACATATAGGACTTTTCTTGTCTCCTCACACTTTCTATCTCTGACCTCTTCAACTCAGAGGGATCAAAAGCTCCAGCAGCCTAGTGAGCTGAGGGAGGTTGAGGATGAACAGCTTGCTGAGTAGAGGGAGAAGCCTTTCGGGTCCTGCTGGGCTCCTCTCCTGCTGCCTTTCTGGCTGGGTGTTGCCGTTTTGATTATCACTATGCCAGAAACTGCTTTCACCTGGGTTCTGTGTTTCTTTTAGTACTAAAGTGAAGGGAAGAATTTTATCTGGGAACAATATGAAAGTCAAGGCACTGGTCTTGAATTATATCCAGGATAGAGAAAAACAAGCCACACGAAAAAGTATGCTGGGGCAATGTTGTGAGAATAGGATGAATTCTGTGGTATTTCAGGGGCTTCCCATGTTAAGTATATAAATGTTCTGACAAAACTTTGGATGCTTTTATATTTTTTCCCTGATTTTCACAAGGGGAAAGAAATAGCCCTTGGCTATTTACTGTGTGTTTTGTTTTTGTACCCCTTATTGTACAGTTAATACACGAATTATAAAGTCGATTTTAAACTTGAATGTTCAAATACTAAAATACTCATTTTCCATATGTCTGCTTTGAAACATTTTAATTTTTGATCATAAAATAAATACTGACAAAAATAAATATTAATACAATTAGCAGATTCCTCAATAATACTAATTATAAGTGATGAAGTGCTTGCTGGTTTCTCTTCCACAAATAAAGTGTTTCATGAGGGACAACACTATGGTTATTATAATTTATGTAATATCCTCAGAGATTATAAAAATTGTATATGGGGGAGTGTGATTTGGGAGGAGTGAGGAGGAGAAGCCTTGCTTGGTAGACATTTGTTGAGTGGCTGAGTTAACTTTATTCGTGATAGAGTGTGTATGTGCAATAGTGAGGCGAGGGAGAGAGATGAACAGCCTCCACAGGGTCAGGTCACATAATTTCCTTCCTCCGGTTCTCCACTGAGTGCCCAGCTGGTTTCAAGCTGACCTGGCTAAGTGTTCAAACCATAGTTTCCGGGAGAGATGTGGCTTCTCTTGAGCATCACAATTGCACCATGGAGTCAGCCCAAAATTAACTTTTAAAGATGAAAAGATCACTTTGACTTACATATAGTTTAGTGAACTGAATTCTGGATGTAGCATGGTTTCCTAAATTTCTGTATAAGAAGAGTTTATATTGTAATTGTATTGTATTGTAGGTTCACCAGACTATAAACTTCACAAGGGAGTGGATGCATTTGTGCTGTTCTATCTGTCTTGGCTGATTAAACTGCCTGGCAGTTTGTAGAGCTCAATAGGCATCTGCTGAATGAAAGATTAAATGGCTGGAAGATCTTTCTAAGATTTTTTTTCTCAATTCTGTATTTTCTCTCTTATTTATTTGTTTATTTGTTATAGGATGTGTGTGCTCACTGGAGAGAGAGAAAAAAAGTCACCCACTTCAGTGGGGGATGACCATGTTGCAATCCTTTCTCCTCCATTCTCTTGAGATTTGGGGCATCCATGCATATACAGCCAGCGTGTTCCTCAAGCTGCCAGATTCAGGTCTCTAACCATGCAGTTGGCCATGCAGGATACAGCTGCCCAACCCCCATACCACTGGCTGACCCTCATTCCTGTATTTTCATTACGTGCAAACTGTTTTTAGTTTTAGGCTTTTTTAAAATGATTTTTTTTTCAAGGTGGGAGATACTAGTATCTGATGAAAATTATAGCAGGGGAGTTAAACCCTCTCAGGGCAGCTGTTGCTTGGAGGGGTTAATCCATGCTGATAATATGTGGAAGAATCACTGCTGTTACTTTGAGTTTGTGACTCCAGTCTAAATAAATGATATAGGTAGAGTGAAAACATGAAAAGAGTACTGAAGATAGAAAAGCACATTAACTAGGTTTGTTTTCCTACCTATAAATTTATTTTCAAAGATTATTTTGACAGGTTTTCTTGAGAGAGGGGGAGATGAAGAGAGAGAGAGACTGTGAAACATACTTATCTTTAATTTTCCCACAATTTAGATATCTGAAGCATGAATGTTGCACACTGAGATACCTACTGAGGGCTTGCTCTGTGCCCAGCAATATTCTATATGCTAAAAACAAGATAGATTAGTTTATGGAAAAATGAAATTAAAGTATGAATTTATTTTGGTACAACATTTTTGAAATCCATGCATTTTTTTCCCATAACACTCATTTTCCATGAATTTTAAAATACCCCTTGAAGGGCCAGAGAAATACTTTGAATCAATATGGAGCTTTAACTTTCAGAATGTTCTCACTATAGCCTTTATGACTGTGACAGATGTAACAAACTCAGAATATTGCATTTCAGGTTATCTTAGTCAAATTCACAATATATGCCTTTTATTTATTCTTTTAATTAAAATATTTATTTATTTAATTCCATATGTGATTTTTTTTTTTTTTTTAAATTTGACAAGAAAGAGAATGAGAGAAGGGGAAAAGGAGAAAGCAAGCTACCAGATCTGGGACTCAAACTGTGGTTAGATATGTGGGAATCCAGTGCTTTAACCACCATGCCACCTGCTAGTATCCACAATGTACTGCATTTAATTAATTTTTGCCTACTTTGAAAATATTCATTCCATTAAAAACCAAAGCAAACAAAGAAAACACTTCCATTTCCCACCTCCTCATTTTCTACTTTAATGGTTTAAAAATGAATCCATTTCCAATATGAAGGGCAATGTACATGCTTGGCAGCTTACCTGGAAAAAAAAAAGAAAAAAGAAAACGATTGACTGAATTAAAAGATGGGAAAATGAGCTGAAAACAAAATTCTCTCTAAGGAAGACATGTGAATAGACAAAAATCATACGAGGAAATGCTCAACATCCTTTATCAGATGCAGATTAAAACCACAATGAGATACTGCCAACCTCCTGTCAGAATGGCAAAGATTAAAAATACAAAAAATTTATAAATGTTAGTGGGGTTGTGGTGAAAGGGGAACTCTCCTACACTGTTGGTGGGAATGTAAATTGGTCCAACCACTGTGGAAAAAAATATGGAGGTTCCTCAAGACCTACAAATAGAACTACTATTTGATTCAGCAGTCCCACTCCTGGGTAAGTACCCAAAGGACAGGAGAATGCTCATTTGGAAAACACTTTTACATCTATGTTTATTGCAGCATTATTAATAATTGCTAAGACTTGGAACCAATCTAAATGTCCATGAACAGATGAATGGATTGAAAAAATGTGGCACATATACTCTATGGAATACTATTCAGGCATAAAAACAACAAGACCCTGGCATTTGATAGAAAGTAGTTGAATATGGAAGATTTATTGCTGCGTGAAGGAAGCCAGGCTATGAAAGAAAGATATTGTATGTCTCTAGTTAATATATACTGACTGTCTATACTCTATGGTAGAGATGGAAAGATTGGAGGACATAAAAGCAGTGAAAATAGTTGTGGATGCTGAAGACAATGTAAAAGGAGGGTGGGAGAAGGGAAGAGTATAGGGAAGGAAATCAGTGAGAAAAAAATAGAGAGGCAAGACATTTGGGGATTCAGAACTGGTTATCATCTGTTGATAGTGTGTACAGTATTCTTAGCTGGACTGCTTGAGATATATTTCATGTTGGGTAAATTCTTTTTACAAGTCAAATAATGTATAGTGATAGAATGTTTAAAAAATAGAAGAAGAATTTTTTAAAAATATACTGTTTGGGAAATCTTTGTTATCAGAAAAATCAAGGCACTTAAAGAGAAACCTTTTTTTTTTTTTAAAAAAAAAACTGGTCTAGTGCTAGGATATCTTAAAGGAAAGAGTCTAGGTGGAGAGACTACAAATATAAAAGCAAGACATTAAGATTTGTTATCATTTCTGGGGCAGAATTTAGTAACAAATTAAATATTTCAGGAAAGTATTTTTCTCAAGAAAAACATGTTTAGCTTGAATTATTTTAGCAATTGAATAAAAACATTCATTAGATAATTGTTTCTATTCTCTGGTTGAGTTTGGTGGTGGAAATTCAGGGCATGATACTTCAGTTAGATGTAATGTCAAATTAACCTATGACCATACTATCTATAATCATAGATAGTAGACTTATAATAGCTGTACTATCTCATAAAAACTAAAAAAAAGTATAAATTAAAAAATCCATACTGTTCAGATTAGAATATCTCAGACTGAAAAGAAGGATTGGATTAAAGTTCTGGGGAGATGATTATTAAAATTATGTGCTAGTTACAAATCTTTACTTTGATGATTTGTTGTTTTTCCTAAAACATAATTATCTTGATCCTCAAAGTCACAGAATGAATGTTCTTTTATTAGTTGCAGTGATTAGAATGTAATGAAAAGTCGTCTTTCTGAATTATGGTTTACAGGAAGGAAAGTCCAAATCCCCTTTTTAAGTGAGTTACTTTTGTTCCTTATTTTCATCTTCTAATAAAAAAGTTGCTCTTGCCTATTCTGGCTCTAAGGAAGGGTATGATTTCTTGAACTGATGTTGGAGGACTATTTTATACCTATTATGTATTTTATTCAGAGATTTGCTGAATAAAAACAATGAACGGCTCACAGAGAAGTCAGCTATTCTAGTGTCTCTCAAACTTTTTTCTGCCCAGAATGTATGACAGATGATGTTCCAGCTGGTAGTCATTCTCAAAGGTATATCTAGAGTTATTTTGAACTCTATTGTCAGCTATAGCTCCATTGTATTTTCTTTCACTGAAAAAGGATATTGGAATGCAGGTGAGTTAAGAACAACTTCATTCTAGGAACACCCTGTATCCCTGCTAGTTTACATCAAAAGTTAAAGTAAGTAAAAAGCTTTGTCTTTTTAAGGTAAATGACTTCTTTGATTTTTCCCTCTCATAGAAATGGCTGTGGTAACTGTGAAGTCCATCAGGTCTTTTTCAGAGACCCTTCCATATTTGCATCATTAATATTTTTCTTTTGGATAGCACATTTGAATTTTAAAAATGCTTTTACTTTTAGATTTTGCCACAACCCTTTGAGTTTAAAAAATTCTATTCGTATTTTCTAGATGAGGGATCTAAGTCTAAAAGAAGTCAAGTGATTTTTATTCAAGGTCATACAACAAATGAGTTGTAAAGTCAGAACCTCAATCCAGCTGAGTTTTAAAAAAAATGTTTATTCTTCCTTTCACTAGTGAACAGAGATGGGAGAGGAGGGTGGTGCCCCAACAGTGTCTTCACTAGCTCCCGTTCACCCTGGATTATAGATACATGCATACCCAGCATGTTCAGGGAGGTCTCTGGACATGAACAAGAACCTGCCCATGTTGGTCAGCCTTGCAGAGCTTTGCGTTACTACTAGTGCCACCTTCCATTCATGTTCCAGTCCCCCACTCTGCTTCTTATTACTTCCAAATCACTGGGTGAAGCCTTTCTGCTGCATCATCCACATTATAAACCACTCTATGCTATGAGCCCTCTACCTTTAAGTTGTTTCTTATAATACAACATTGACTACCCTCAAAATTCTGCTAAGTATATTGTTTCCACAGAGCTTTAATCTTCAGTAGCTTTAAAATGTATCAAAAGATCTTATAAAATAAACTCTTCCCCATTAAGGGCTTACTAGGTAATGATTATACCCCCCCAAATAAGTTTTAACTTTAAGGACTGATAATATTACTGAGAGTTTCTGATCCCTTAGAAAGTAATGGGATTATAAGTCTATTATGAATATAATGATTGGAAGTATGTAGGTAGTAAGTCTCTACATGAACTAAAATTTAAAAAGTCAAGTCAAAATCTTAGAATATTTGGTTAGTATCCATAATCTCCTTCTATCCCCATGATCCAAATCAACAACAGGGTAAACTCTGAGTAAAAGTGTCTTTCCACTTGTTCAGCGTTCTTTGCTAGGCCTCAAAATTAATTTGTTGTATGAGTGAATTTTAACAATATAGCCAAAACTTGCTTTATTATAACCACAGGAGGATGATGCAGGATATATTGGGTCATCAAATCAAGATGAATTTTTGCATAGAAAAACAGAAAAATACATCATGAATTTCCTGACAACGTAATAGAAAGTTTGAAGTATAAAGGACCAGCAGATGGTGTATTGCTGATGTCACTGTACTCTGGTGTATTCTACTGCAGTTTGAGTCCTGGTTCCAGTGGCTTAAAACTCATGCTGGATGTATGTGTGTGCGTGCTGAAAATCCTAAGAGGAGAATGGAGGAAAAGGGATTGCAGCATGGCCATCTCCCCTGGGAGGTGATTTCTCGCTTTCTATCTGTCTGTCTCTCTGGTGAGTGCACACACCATATAACAAAAATCTTTCTTTAAGAAAAAAAAGGAAAGTTTGAAATATAAATTGTGAAAATTTATTTATGTATTATTAATAGAAATGAGACTGGCTATGTGTATCTACCAGGACTAACTAAATTCTCTTGTAGTAATAAATAATCCCCAAATCCCTTGGTTTAATAAAACAAGACTCACACTACCTGTTGATTGGGAGCTGGTTGGAAGCTCAGTTTTACGTTGTTCTTTTTCTGGAACTGAGGCTGATGCAGTAACCACTATCTGGAACATTGCCATTTATGGCAAAGAAAGGTCTGCAGGGTCTAACAACAACACTTACATGCCCTCATCAGGAAGAAACATGCACAGATTCTCTGTACAACTAAGTGGTAGAACTAATTCCAGCAACCATGAGAGACCAGAGTTGCACTCCTACGGTGTGTCAAGCAGAGAGACTAAAATAACTCTTGTTTGGCACTAATGACTATCACGGTGGTAAAAGGTATTCATCTATTTCTGTTTTGTGTATTGTCCTACAGTAATCGAAATAAGAATTTCTATTTTTTAAAAAGTTTAAGTAAAAAACAAATGAAAAATTATTTGTTGACTATAACGTGTATGATGATATCCTTGATTGAGCCAATATACAGTGTTTTCTGGATGGGAAAACTCATTTTTGTATGTTGTAACGATGTACAGTGAATGAATGTAAAATAGTAAAAAAAAAAAGTTTATTTTTTTACAGACAGATAATGTGAATAGGGTTAGACCATGCTGCAATCTTACCCCTAGCCTCCCAGCTAGCCAGGATTGTTGGCACATATGCACATCTGATGCATTCAGATTGACTTGGAATCCAAACCTTGGCCTCCCATGTGGCTCCATCATTGTTTAGTGACTCCCTACTGTCTGTGCTACTGCAGCTGGGCTAGTATTTCTGTTTTTTGAACATTTTCTATGGATCAGGAAACTTTGTCTTATTAGTTTCTGTAACAACCCTGGCACTGAGGTGTAAAGCTGAAGAAATTGAAGTGACATGAGATTAATTAACTTGCCTATTTGGTAAATAGAGGTGCCAAGATTAGGACTCAGGTATGTCTGACTCCAAAAATGATGCCCTTAAAAACAGTGAGAGATTGGGAACCAGCAGTTAGCGTAATGGCTATGTCGCTGGACTCCCACGTAGTCGACCGGGGTTCGCTTCCCGGACCCGGTGGCTTAAAACTCACACTAGGCGCGTGTGCGTGCGTGCCCAAGATCCCGAGAGGAGAATGGAGGAGAAGGGATTGCGGTGTGGCCATCCCCCCTGGGGGGTGATTTCTTGCTTTCTGTCTCTCTGTCTCTCTCTGTCTGGCGAGCGCACATGCCCTATAGTGAAAACCTCTCCAAAAAAAAAAAAAAAAAAAAACACACACAATGAGAGATTGCCTTTGTATAATACCTTAGAGTCCTTCAAGCTCCAGCATTCAGCTACTAATTTTCTTTTGACAGTCATTTTCACTGGGCCCTGAATATCTTTTTCTTCTTGATATTAAGAAAACCTGCTTTTAAAACTTAATACATGGTAGAAAATGAGAAATCTGCTCTTGCTATGGAAACTAAGACTGTGATCTCTGATCTAAATGGAAAGTTACCATGAGTCAATCAGACAAATAGCCAAGACCAATTAAGCTTGTTAAGCCAAACTAGATCATATTTCCATTGGCTATATTATATGTTGATTCAATGTTTGAAAATAGAAAAAGTAGTTCCAAGATGTTTACTAGCTTTAATTATTTTCTTAAATTTGAAATTTCCAGGCATAGCTGTGGTGTGCACAGGTAGTACCACAACTTGTAAGGTTGGAAACCTCATAACAGGCCTGGGTTCAGTTCCTGGGCCAACTTGAATATACCAGGTATAATTGTGCATGCCAATAAACCTCGTTAATTTGAAGAATGGGGCAAGAGGTTCATGACACAGCCACGATCATTCTTTATTTCTCATAAGAAAATAAATGAAATTTCTATTTAGTTATGTAGTTTCCAATCTTAAAAATAAATATTACTTTACTTAGTTTTTTATTCCCTGTTGAACTTTTTTCTATGAAGCACAGGTTTATTTCATATTTCAAATTTTAGAGATTATCATCTTCTGTACTGTTGCAAATATTTTGATACATAAGACTAATTATTGGGTAGGTAATGAAATTTATTTTCTCTTTGTTTCATATTTTCACACATTTAAGAATGAATGTAGCAGGGTCAGCATATGATGTGGTGATGAAGGTGTGGACTCCCACACGGCCAACCATGGTTCAAGTCCCGGACATGGCATCTTGCTTTCTCGCTCTCTCTCTAGTCAAATTGAATAATAATAAATAAGTAAAATAATAAATAATTGTTAAGGAAAAAAGAATGAATATAGTTCTACTTGGCTTCTCTGCTCTTTCTTACTCTGCTGCTCAGGGGAAAAGAAGTCAGTCAATTATCATACAACTAACATACATAGGAGAAAGAGCAGGGCTTGTGCAATTTTATCAGGTCTTTATATGCTTTGTGTGGCATCTGCTGGAATCCCATTTCGTATTTCTTCCACTCTAAGACATAGTTTCTCTGCACCCTAACATCTCTGATATTATATGTGTGTGTGTGTGTGTGTGTGTGTATATATATGTGTATATATATGTGTATATATATATATACACACACACACATACATATATAGGTGTATATATGTATATGTATATATAGGTGTATATATGTATATATGTGTGTATGTATGTATACACACACACACAGACAAACAAAATTAATGGAAAGCCCTATATCAAATGACAGGGAAAGGTCGTTTCTTAGTGTTACATAACATAATGGCACAATTTATAAGCCCAGTGTCTTTTATTAAATGAAATATGGTATTCTATTGAGCTCCCCAACATGTGTTAGATGGCCTGAATATGGAGTATAATATTAGGGATGTATGTGTGGCTACTTATTTAAGGTACGAGCACAGCAGTTTCCTTAGTACTAAATCTGGTGTCTTCACCCTCCTGACTCATTTGATCTGCTCTCAGTTCTGCACTTCAGTAGAAGGAGAAGAGTATATTCTATATTAAATTTGACAACCCTTAAATCTTGTATAATGAACCAGGCATATTGACAATAGAGAAGTAGAAGTTGGGAAGAAAGAGGAAGGTGAAGGTGTGCCATCTTGCTGAAGCAGGACCTTTAGTGATCCAAAGGGTGGATTTGAATTTTGGTTTATCAAGTAGGTGTCGAGCTGGGGATCACAGGTTTTTGACTTTGGTAGGTAGTAACTTTCAGTAGCATGCCATATGGCTACTTTGTACAATTATATTATTGTTTTTCTTAGTTCATATGCCGTGGGTGGGTGGCATTAGGCCTCAGGCCTTAGTAAATTGGCCAGGTGGATTTTGACTTTGATGGGTCACTGGAGCATATTAACTTTGTCCCAGGAAAATGACAGTCTTTATTTAGGCAAGGATGCAAGCACCTGTGCCTTTGATAGACTCTAGCTGTACAGGTGACCTCAGCATTCCTGACTGTACATGCCTTTAGGTGAGACTGTGACAGCAAGACCTTGAAAATTTATGGGCACAGCTTGGCTGGGTACTTCAAGTGAAGCTCACTTGAGATTAGTTCTTTCAGGATTTGGAAGGAGTAACATTATTTGTTGCTTTTAAATTGCAACTGCAGCTGGACTTTTGCATGTTTTGTAGAACACTAGTGGTCTCAAGTTGGTTTGTGATTTTAAGTAAACTTTTGTCTATGGATCCCAATTTCAAAGACCCCTTTTATGAGTTTCCTAAAGAACTGTGGTAAAATTTTATGGGTGAACAACTAAAAATGAATGAAATCACTAATTATGAATGGCATATGTTATCTTCTTGAGATGAGGAAAAAATATAGCTTACAGTTAAGTTATTGCAAATTTATAATCTAAGAAGGTAGTTGCACATTTATAATTTAAGAAGGTAATTATAAAGGGCTATATCTTTTAATTCTAGAAATCAAGTTATTTCAGGCAATTGAAAAGGAATTAGAATGATAAGTTAAAAACAAAATAAAGGAAGATGGGTAAGTGAGCTGAAGAGAGTTGCTTATTAAAAAATGATAGACAAATCTTTCTTTTTATGTCTGACTAGTCAGATTTAAAAGAAAAAAGAGTTGAACTAGGTTTAAGTTCTCTAAATGTAGATAATAGGAGAGATACTGGTTTAGTTGTTACTAGGACACAAAGGATGACTGAAACTCAAAGAATTCTACAGAGAAGACTAGCAGGATCTCATAGAACTGGATTAAATAACTGCTAGGAAAAAACCAGGATCCAAATGACTATGGAAATAATCTTTTGAAGCTAAAAATAAGAAACTCCTTGTAAAAATAATTGAATAAATATACTTGGAAAACTAAGAGAGCTGTGGAAATTTGTGACATGGGAATTTGGACACATGTCAGAGGAGAAAATTAGGACTATCGGGGCAAAGTCTTTTTTAAAATGTTTTAATTTTTATTTTTTTACCTTTTTTTTTCTTTTGGAGAGGTTTTTGTTATAGGGCGTGTGCGCTTGCCAGACAGATAGAGAGAGACAGAGAGACAGAAAGCGAGAAATCACCCCCCAGGGGGATGGTCACGCCGCAATCCCCTCTCCTCCATTCTCCTCTCGGGATCTTGGGCACGCACGCACATGCACCCGGCGTGAGTTTTAAGCCACCAGGTCCGGGACGCGAACCGTGGTCGACTATGTGGGAGTCCAGCGACATAGTCATTACGCTAACTGTTGGTTCCCCAGGGCAAAGTCTTTAAACCTTTATTAGGTAAGTTTCAATAAGACAGTTACCATGGGGGCAGTCAAGTATCTCTTTTGTTCTGAGGGAACATGCTTGAGAAAGTTATGGAATTTGTATAGACAGGCAGAACAAAATGAGGCAGATAAAAGAAAAATAGATTGGGCTTTTGTCTCTATGTCAGCCTAAAGGGAGATGTTCTGAGATTATCCAACAAAAGAAGATTAAAATGGACAAGATATTTTGGACAGACCCAGACTCATTGGTTTGGTATCTCATAATGCGGAGGTGCCAAAAGATTAAAATCTAGAGAAGTCTATTAGAAAAACAAGTTTCTTGGCTAGAAAAAACATGAAAGCAAATAAGTTACTGAAACTCAGTAAACAGCACTAGCCCTACATTAAGTAGAGAAAAAAAAGAAACCAATTTAAGTAAAAGGTGAATTGTTACTTCCACAAAATCCTCAAGGTCCCCACATACAAGGTCAATATAAGAAACTGTGGCAGCCAAGTGGACCTACGAAAATGTGACAACCAAAAGTAATGTGGTATCCTGAATGGGAACATGGAACAGAAAAAGGACATTAGGTAAAAACTGAAAGCATCTGAAGAAGTCATGGACTTTAGATAATGAATTCATATTGCTTAATTAATTGTGACAAATGTACCATACAAATTTGACAAATGTACCATACTAATGTAAGATGTTAATTACAGGAGAAAGTAGATATAGGTAAATGGAAAATCTATACTATCTTTGCAACTTTTAAAAATAAAATTTTAAAGAATTACTTATTATTCTTAAATTTTATCAGAGAGATTGAGAGAGAGAAAGAGAGAGAAAGACATCAGGTCTGGGACTCAAACCATGTGGGAGTTCAGTGCCTTAACCACTACACCACCTGCTGGCCCTATATTTTGCAACTTTTAAAAAATATAAAGCTGGTCTAGCATAAAAAGGTTTGTTTGAAAAAAAAAAAACTGTATTGTTAGAAAGTCAAATGAGACTTTGGTCAATAGCAAAGAGTAATGGAAGGAGTAGTTTCCTGAGAGGCACTACTGGAGTTCAGTTGGCAGTGAAGGGCAGGGTAAAGTATCCAGAGCAACCTTAATGTGAAAGTTCATTGGTGATGATTATCAGAAACAACTGTAGAGGAAAAACAGAACCCTTAGGAGCAGATTTCAAAATTCTCCTTAAGAGAAATAGAAACAGCTACTGAGACAGGGTTGAAAATATCTGTTACAAATATTATGGAGAGTATATCATCAAACAAGGTTGATAGCTCAACACTGGGGTGCTGGAAGTGTGGGACTCAAGGAGAAATGAAAATTAAGAGGGTCTGAATATACTGAATAGTAAAGAAAAGCACCTAAACTGATTGAGACTGACACTATTGCAATTCTCCAGATATTACTAAAATAAATCCACAGAAAGAGCAACTTGAACATGGGTATGGTATGATTGTATGCCTTTCCCACCTATTAAACTTACTGCTATTATTTCCCCATTGGTGGCATTGCATTTAATCTTACTGGTTACAGATTCTGAGCAGACCAGTTGGCATCTTGGCAATGCTGATACCAAGATTTTCTTTGTCCATTTCCCTCACTCCATTTGAGACTTGAGTGTGATACTTGGCATTAGGACATAATCAGTTTGAAAACAGAATTTTACTTGTGATAACTGCTAGGAGCTGAATAATAGTTTATCTTCTAAATTTCACAATATAGGGCAAATCCTGTGATAATCTTATATGTACTGTTGACTTTACAACCCCTTAAAAGGATAAATCTTCAGAAATTTACTGTGAAATATACAGGCACTCCTCATTTAACAAGTTCTGTTCCTATGACTAGATTGTTGAGTGAATTGGTAGATAAGGGAGGAGCTTAAAAATGGATACCTTGCAGTATGTAATGGCACTGTAGGGTATGCATTTTTCTTTTCCTTTATCAGTTAAGAATTCATACTTTAATAATAATCTTAAAAACATAGTATTACAACAAAAATGTATATTTTATTTAGAACTTAAAAAATCTTTTTTTCTTTTTTATTGGCATTTTAATATTTTTTATAAGTAAAAAATACAGTTTTGTTTCAACAGAGAACTGTACCTTCTTTTGTCTATTAAGTGTTTCTTCCCTTTGTCCTTCCTACAAACTCTCTACCATCCATTTCTCTCCCTTACCAACTCTGGTATTTACATTTACATTTATCCTCTCTATTATCAGATCTTTCAATTTCTGCCATAGAGTGTAGATATTTGGTACATATTGAGTGGGGATATACTGTGTGTCTCTTTCAAAGTCTTGCTTATTTCACTTAACATCTACTTGAAATCAACTGATAAGGTCTCATTGTGTATGATGGCTGAGCAGTATTCTGTAGTGGTTTGAAAAACTGTGGGTATGTGTTGTTCAATGATATCACAGGACAACACACTAGAATAATGTAATTCTCTCCACACAAAGGCATATATTAGGTAAGTGTCAGAAAACAAGACACAACATAATAATACAAATTGTTTCTATTTATTCTGAATACTACTATGGGTGCACAATAAAGGGCAAGTTTATAAATGAAATATGTAGTCTTACATGATTGCAAGTGTTTCATGTAATGAATACTAACTGACTGTGGGAAGAAGAGGCAAATATTGAGAAAAGAGATTTCTGAGACTCCTACAGACTTACAACAATGGAGAATTGGTTGTAAGTTCTAGTAGTTGTTAAACAGGTAGGTCATTAAGTGAGGAGTGCCTGTATTCAGTCTTGAGTGAACAAAAATGACCAAGTCTGGAACTGCTAAAAGCAGTTTCTCTTCAGCATGGAGAATCCATTTGGTTAAGATTGGGTGGAATGACATTGAGGAGGATACAGTTTGAACTACTAATTTTGGGGGGATTTTAACTCACAAAGAAAATAGGATTTGATTTTTTAGGCCACAAATTACCAGAGGATTTCTGTTTTTATGCAGTAATTTCTTCCTAAGAAATTTTAATGAGGACTATATTTGGGTTGTGACATATCTGTATTTCTATTTTGTAGTTGGAGAATGTTTTGAAATTTTAAAGAATGTTTTAAAGTATTCATGTTTTAATTCATGTATTAATGTTGTCACTTTCATCATATTGTAAATCTTCTGATGAGAAGTACTAAGCACTATGACTGGATATCCTTTGTGATAGGGAAAATAAATTTTTCAAAGTGCTTTCCTGCAAGCATTATTTAACTGATTAATTGCTCTGTTCATTCATCCAACCGTCCACCCCTCACCTGTCATAAATGTACACCTTAAACTTCCCAAGAAAGTGAGAAATGCACTTGAAACTTGATTGGCATTAAGAAGGGATAAATATCTGAATATATAAACAAAAATATATAAACAAATTAATGAGTATTGTCATAAAAACCCAAACCATTACATTTAAAAAATTATTTAAATACAGTTCATAAGATTAACAGAACATTTTATATTTAAGTTGTATAGTAATGCTACAGGAAGTTATTTTAAGGAAAAAAATCTGCTTCTTGCTAAGATTAAGTGACTTTTTCAAGATCACACTGCTAGCACATAGCGGATCACAGATCACAGACGGCATTTTCTCTCCTAAACACATGGATTTTCCCAACACAGAACTGTATCCATGGAAAATGTGATTCTAGTTGAGTTTTTATAAATGATTCTTTTTCTTTTTGTTTTTAAATCTATGAAAATATAAATCCTTGGAAAGGCTTTCTGACTGGTAGTAATTCACTTTCCTTAAGGTACCCAGTGGTGACATAATTGATTTTGTTGCCATTGATTAAAAGTCACATTAAGTTCAGAACTGTCAGCTGAGCCCAGAGATAACATTTTCATAATGACTTTTAATAAACATGGAAGAAGTGATTTCACTGCATTCATAAATTTGATTAATGGTATTTCCCCAGGACCTAAATAAATGAATCACTCATTTGCATGCTTAATTACTACAGGTAGTTTCTTTTGAAATACATATTGGAGATGGGAGAAAAGTATTCTAGCCTGATTAACAACTCTAAAATTTGATACTAGTAACTTCAGAAATCTCAAAGTAGTCAGTCATTTTTTTAAATTTGTTTTTATTTATATATTTTTATTATTATTCATACATTAAATCACTATACATCATTTAGATTGTGAAGAGACTTTATCCAGCATGATATACACCTCAGTTCAGCCCAGTTGAGACCACCATACATATAATAAACCTTATCTGTGTCCCACAAGTGTCTTACCTCTCCATTTTCTCCCAAAATTTCCTATGCTTTTCCCCTCCCACACTCTCCACTTTGTCTCTAGTGTCCATTACAATTTTTAATACATTTATGTTCTCCAGTCTTTCAGACTCTATCATAGAGTGCAGAAAGTCATATTTTTATCTACCAAAAAGGGAAGGCCATTTTGATTCACTCAGATTATTGCTTCTTTTGATCTAAAAAGAATTGTTCTAGTCAGATATTTCTGAACTCTTGGCATATCCCCCTGCAATAAGTTTTCTTCTTGAGTTTTCCACATCTCAGTAAACAGCAATTCCATTCTTTCATTTATTCTGGAAATTTTGATTTAGTACCTGACTCCTGGGGCCAGCAAGTGGCATAGTGGTTGAGGTGCTGGACTCCCACATGGCTGACCACAGTTTGAATCGCTTAACACTCATGGTGGACGTTGGACACGTGTGTGTGTGTGTGTGTGTGTGTGTGTGTGTGTGTGCCCCAAATCCTGAGATGAGAATGGAGGGGGAGGGATTGTGGTATGGCCATCCTGCCTTGGGGGGTGATTTCTTACATTCTCTCTGTGTCTCCAGTGAGTACATGCACCCTTAGGAAAAATCTTTCTCTAAAAAAACCCCCCAAAACCCAAAACAAAATAGCTTGACCCCTCTCATTTATTCTGTTAACTCTACATTCAAATAGCTTGACCCCTCTCATTTATTCTGTTAGTTCTATATTTAAAGTAAAACTAAAATTTTGCCACTTTTCATCACTCTTACTGTCTAGCTGGTTCTGCTATTGCCTGGGTTAAGAAGATGTTAGTTTAGTAGCCCATGTGATTGTGCCATGTCATTCTTCTCAAAAATCTCTAATGTCTAATCTTTAATGTCTTTTCATTGGACTCAAACCTGAAGTCTTCACTATGAGCAAAGACATTCTGCATGACCTGTTTCTACCATGCCAGTCATGGTGCACCTCCCTCCACAAATGATTTTTCTGACTTTAAATGCTATCCCTCCCATTGCCCACTTGATTCCAGCTACACTGAGCCCCCAAGGCATGCTTTCCTCTTAGAGTCTTCGCACTTGTTATTCCTTTTTCTTCCAGATTACAGCATGACCAACTGCCTCATTTCTTTTCTTTTCTTTTCTTTTTTTAATATTTTTTTGGAGAGGTTTTTGCTATAGGGCGCATGTGCTCACCAGAAAGACAGAGAGAGAGAGAGAGAGAGACAGAGAGACAGAAAGCGAGAAATCACCCCCAGGGGGAGGGGTGGCCATTCCACAATCCTTTCTCCTCCATTCTCTTCTTGGGATTTTGGGCACACACACACACACACTCACACACTCAGTGTGAGTTTAAGCCACCAAGACTTGGACTCAAGCCGTGGTTGACTACATGGGAGTCCAGCAACATAGCCATTACGTCAACTGCTGGTCCCAACTGCCTCATTTCTTTCAAGTTATTATAATTCACATTCCTGGACAGTTATCGAACATTTCAACATATTAGTACTTTTTTCTGCATTGTTTTCTTTCTTAATATTTCTAGTTATCTAATATACATATAGTTTACTATTAATTTTGTGATTGTCTTTATCTCCCAGTAGAACGTAAGCTGAAGGAGGAATGTAAGCTTGTATGCTGCTATATTCAACTGTCCAGAATTATTTTTGACTTATAACAGGTATTAAATAAATATTTGTTGAATAAATAGAGATGTTTATAAAAATAATTTTTTCTCTTTTACATACTCTTTTGGATCAATCTCAAGATACAGGTGCATAGGTATTGAATTATCAATCAGAGACTTGGTGAAGACTTCATTCTAAAAGAGCTGTGTGCCAGAGGGTTAAGGCACAAATTCCCACATGGCCAACCACAGTTTGAGTATCAGACTTAGTGAATTCAAAATCCCCCTGGGTGTGTCCTGGACTTGGCAACTTGAAATTCCCTTGGGTGCATTTGCATGTGTGCGTGTGTTCCAAATCCAAAGGTGAAAAGGAAGGAGAAGGAATTATGGTATATCCATCAACCCTGAGCACATGCATCCTATGATAAAAACTTAAAAAAAAAAATAGCTCTCTGTCCTAAGGAAAATGGTATAGAGCTACATTGATCAAAAAATTTTGCACATGCTTTTTTATCTTTTTCTTTCTTCTTTCTTCTTTCTTTCTTTCTCTTTGTTCCTTTATTTCTTTCTCTTTCTGTTTTTTTAAATTCATTTTTATATTTGGAGTCCAGCGTCCTTAACCCCCACACCACCTACAGGCTCCCTGCACGTGCTTTTTTTTTTTTTTTTTTTTTTCTTGGAGAAGTTTTCACTATAGGGCGCGTGCACTCACCAGACAGAGAGACAGAAAGCGAGAAATTACCCCCCAGGGGGGATGGTCACGCCGCAATCCCTTCTCCTCCATTCTCCTCTCTGGATCTTGGGCACACACGCACATGCGCCCGGTGTGAGTTTTAAGCCACCGGGTCTGGGACGCGAACCGTGGTCGACTATGTGGGAGTCCAGTGACATAGCCATTACGCTAACTGCTGGTTCCCTGCACATGCTTTTTAAACAGTGTGTGTGCACCAGAGAGAGAGAGAGAGAGAGAGAGAGAGAGAGAGAGAGAGAGAGAGGGGCAGAGAGAGAAATTACCCCCTGGGGTTGTGGCCATACCACAGTCCTTTCTCCTCCATTGTCCTCTCTGGATTTTTGCTAAGGGTGCATGTACTTGCTGGAGACACGGAGAGAGAGAAAGTGAGTGATGATTGGTGATGGAAACCAATAAATTATTATTAATTTATTTCATGAGAGAAAGAGACAGGCAGACAGATAGTACCCCAATAGGGTCTTGACCCAGCAATCTACTCGCAGCCTTAGCCAGCCCCAGGCCACGAGCATGTGTGTGTCTGATGAACTCAGGTAGGTGTTCAATTGAACCACCCAATAGGGTCTTGACCCAGCAATCTACTCGCAGCCTTAGCCAGCCCCAGGCCACGAGCATGTGTGTCTGATCAACTCAGGTAGGTGTTCGATTGAACCAGGAACCTTTCCTTGTGGGTCAACCTCATAAAGCACTTCACTATTGTGTCACCATCTGGCCCCTTACATATTACCTGAGCTTATTAAAGCTGGTCTTACTTACCAATGAATTGGGTTTAGAACAAATTGGTAGATATTACAGTGTTAGAATAGTGAGCACCAAATTCTCACAAGGTGAAAATTGTAAGGTCAATATCTTACACTTTTTACAGAAGGTAGAACTTATGCCTCCCACCCAGCTAAACACTGGGATACCAAAATTTATTAGTATCATCTCCAGGACAGAGAGTAGATCTCTATAAAATAAACATGAGTTGGTCATGTAGCTCCTGGTATGCTGCAAAGAACACATTTCAGAACTCCCGAAAGTAGAATGAAGTTAGAAGGTTAGGTTGTTACACATTTTCACCATAGGAGAGAGATTGAAGGACCAAAGCACTGTGGAGAGTAGCAGAGTACATGCTGCTGCAGGAGAGCTCTGGGCTGGCAGGACCTAGGAGGGAATATTATAGTGCCCCAGGAAAACTCTTAGCAGACACTGTTGGAAGTACAGCAAATATTGGGAGACCAGTTGAGACAAGTTGGCCTTTGAAGGTGCTGATACTGTTGATTGTGGCGTCTAAAAGAATGTGGTTCCTGAATATAGAGCCTGAAGTAGTCGGCAAAACTCAGAGGTAAGTTGGTAATGGAAACCAGGAATCACATGAAAATATTTTGATCCCTTGCTTGAAATAATTGCATCCTTCTAGGTCTGGCACTTAGAGGACTGGCTCCATTACACAGCAAGGAAAGGGATTATGTCTTGGGAGAAAGCCCAACTTGAATTCATACCCAGGTCTGGGGAATGTTTGTAAATATAATTAAATATTATAACTATTAATAAATTAATATTAAATATTATAAAAAACTGTATAACTATATATACATGTATAATCGCCAGGAAGAGCACAGTTAAATTCCATTCATTCAACAAATATTTCTTGAAAAGTTACTGTGTGCCAAACACTTTTTTCCAGTATAATTTGTGAGATTTAAAGATTATAATTGTTTCTTTTCCTACTCTTTATTCTCTTAAAATTGTTATATATATACACATATATATTATATATATGTGTATACATATGTGTGTGTATATATATGTGTGTGTGTGTGTGTATATACATATATATATAAAAATATATATAGAGAGAGAGAGAGAGAGAGAGAAAGTTCTGTCAGCTCAAGGTACTTTCAAAAGCAGATTTATTGCCTCTAAAGAGCATCTCTTTGGCTACAATCTCTCCTCTTAACTCTGAAGTCTCCTATTATCTTTACTATTGAGTAGGCCCTAGAATGTTATTTCTAGTTTTAATATTGTTAGTTTTATTTCCTCAAGTATTATTTTCTATCAAGACCTAGATAATATGCTTTCAAAGAGCAGAATCAGTGCCCTTTATCTACACTTCACTAAATTTCTCATGTCTTATCTTATGATGGCTCCTTAAACATTTGCTTGATAGGTTTCTAAGTATGCAGATAAGCATGACTTCAGCCACTTTCAGGCATAAACCATGTGAGGAGATTGAAGATCCTTTGAATATTTTAAAAGACTAGTTATTGAAATCATGATATTGCTATACCTTTTGAGATATCTAGTAAACCTTATTCTTACCTCATCCCAAACAAAAGATAGAATTCATTAAGAACTATTTGAAAATAATTTAGACTGAGAATTTGCTTTTGTCAGGCCAGGAATAGAAAGAGGCCACAATTAAATTTCTTTGAATGAATATTTGTTTGTACTACTTAAGATAATATCAATACCAATAATGTTAATGGATTAATTTTTAAAATCTCATTTTATTTAGATGAATTAATTCACATTAAAATCACTTTTTAAAATTAACCATTTATTTATTTATTTGTGAACCATTCTCTGATCTTGAATTTACCTTATGGACAGTATCTGTGATACTGATCTTTCAGTTATTTGTGTTTTCCTTGGACTTTGTACCTTTTTTTTAAAAAAATTATTCATTATCATCATAATCTTATTAATATTACATTGAATCACATATAACTTTACAGTGTATTACATTTCTTTTTCCAGAAGGAATATTGTGCATCTTTTCATTGTTTTCCCTGATCATTATTATTATTATTCCAATTATTTTTTTAAACAGTCAATCACTATTTCTCATTTTGCTTGTAAAAAGACTTTATCCAACATGAAATACTTCTCAGACCAATCCAGTTGAGAATACTATACACGTCATCATCAACAGGTAATAAACCATATCTGTGTCCTACTAATGTCATGCCTCTCTATTTGTTCTCTTGCTATCTTTCTCTTTACTTTTCTCTTATTCTCCCACCCCCCCCACATTCCACACTGTCTTATCCTCATTAAGTATTTTCATTGCTTTTATATCCACCAGTATTTCACTCTCTACCATTGAGTGTGAATAGTCGGTATATATTAAATGGATACATCTATCTTTCTTTCATAGCCTGGCTTGCTTCACTCAGCAATAGATCCTCCATATCTGACCACTTTCTATCAAATGTCAGGGTCTTGTTTTTATGGCTGAGTAGTATTCCATAGAGTGTATATGCCACACTTTTTCAATCCATTCATCAGTTTGTGGATATTTAGGTTGGTTCCATATCTTGGCAATTGTGAATATGTACCATTTGTTTTCACTATGAGGGTTTGAGGATCCTGGTACACACGGTGCTAAAGTGCAAATCAATAATGCCGTGATTTATTGTCTTACCTAATCTGATTCCTGGCAACATTTCTTAAAAATTTTAATATAAATATATAGATATCATCCAAAGCACAAAACTTCTTGTCTTGAATATAATGTATATCTTAGATGAATGAGGTTGATTTACATGTAAAGATATAGGCTACTTCACAACCTGATTTTTTTTAATCCATTTGTTTTAATTTTTTCTAAAAATATTGAAAAGTTTCATTATTTATTTCTTTCATGTATGAGAGAGAGAAAGACAACAGTGAGGTACCCCCAATGGAGTCTTCACATCATGATCATCCCTTACCTCAGCTGGCCCGATTTATAGGTAAATGTGTACCTATCAGTGTTCTGGGTTATGAACCTAGGACCTTTCCCATTTGGGTCCATTGTGTTACCACTGCACAAACAACTGACCTTTATCTAATCATGTTTTAAAAGGAGTGATACCTATAAAGTCTTAAAATAGAGTACAGACAGTCCCTAATTTATGATGTTTTGACTTACGATTTTTCTACTTTATTATTGCGTGGAAGCAAAACCCATTCAGTTCAAACCATGCAGTTTTTAATTAGTTGCAGAGATCATCAGCATTTTATGGAAAAAAACAGACTTTGTGTTAGCTGATTTTTGCCCAATTGCAAGCAAATATAAGTGTTCTGAGCATGTTTAAGAATGGCTAGACCAAGTTATGATGGTCAGTAAGTTGGGTGTACTAAATGCATTTTTTACATGATATTTTCAATTTATGATGGCTCTAACAGGGTGTTAACCCCATTGTAAGTTGAGCAGCATCTGTAATTTTAGGAAAACTAGACAATCACGTGTTAATTTCATTTCTGAAGCAAGACTGATTTTCATAGTGGAAAGTGCCTATGGAAGCCCTCAGATTATCCTGACAATGAAATAATTAATGCACTAGACTGAACGTATTTATGACAGGAGCTTGGAAAGGATGTTCTTAAGAGGTTTGACTAACTGCTTATGACTTTGAAGTTTGATGAAGTGTCTACCCCATAAATAGCAGGTAAGCTCTTTTAGAACGTTTCTCGGCTCAGCTGTGGGGATTGGAAGCCTGCTATGACTGGGCACAGAAGAGACTAAGGACTTTTCTCACCCTGCTTCCCTGGCCCTTTGTACCTGAAGGACTATGATTTCTTGGAGTTCTAAACTATGGTTTGGCTGATACAGTCCTGCTCAGAATTTTTACCAAACTTGCTCCACTTGTGCCTTTCCATATGTTATTGTAAAGATCTATGCTTTAATTATATTCCCTTTATCACACACAATTTTTTTTTTGAGAAGTTTTTGCTATAGAGAGTGTGTGCTCACTGGAAAGACAGAGAGAGACAGAGAGAGAGAGAGACAGAAAGCAAGAAATAACCCTCCAGGGGGATGGCCACGCTGCAATTCTTTCTCATCCATTCTCCTCTTAGGATCTTGGGGACACACACACACACGTGCCTGGTGTGAATTTAAGCCACCAGGTCCAGGACTCAAACCGCGGTTGACAATATGGGAGTCCAGCAACATAGCCATTACGCCAACTGCTGATCCCAACACAAAATATTTTTAAAAATTACATGCAAAAATTAAAAAAAGTTAAAGGACAGAAACACATATAATAAAGAACAACTATCTTCATTACCTACACTGCTCAGCAGAGAAACAACTTAATTGTTTCCTTGTTTTAAGGTCTTCTAATATTTTGAAGTAATGTTTACATTGCTGTTTCTTGATTTATCAGTTTTCGAAATGACTTCGTTCCTTCCTATTATGATAGATGAGGCTTTAGCTCACTTATATTACTCTCTTTCTGTAGATACTACAACATATATGTCATCCTTTTCTAGTTCTTGAAGAAATGTCTAACCATATAATATACAGACAATAATATAGATATCTTATTCTTCAACTATAGACAATTATCTTTTGGCTCTGTACTTTTTTGTTAAGTAATTATTTATTTAATTTTATTAATTATTATTGTCATTATTCAACTTTACCTGAAAGAGAGAGAGAGAGAGAGAGAGAGAGAGAGAAAGTAAGCCCTCAGGTCAGGGACTCAAACCGCAGTTGGCATGTAGAAGTCCAGTTTTTTTTAAAAATAATTATTTATTTATTTTTAAACATTATTGTTATTTTTATTTTATTAGAGAGAGACACACAGAGAGAGAAAGGAAAAGTGAGAAAACAAGCCTCCAGGTCCAGGACGTGAACCATAGTCAGCCATGTGGGAGTCCAACTCCTCAACCACTTGCCGACCCCAGAGTCCAACATCTTAACTGCCTGCCAGCCCTGCATCTATATATTTTATAATAAGATTATTAGTATTCCTGCTCTTTTAACCACATCTTTTGCCATTTTTGTCTCCCAGCTTTTTTTTAGACACATGTTTACATTCTTTTACATAGGTGAATGTTACTAACATTCAGATTATTATTTTTTTTTTATTTTTAAAAGTTTATTTACTTCTAAGAGAAAGAGAGTGAGAAATAGGTACCCCTAAACAGGGTCTTCATGCCATGACCCATGCCCAGTCTTACCCAGGCCAAGTCATGGGCACATGCACATGTCTGGTGTGTAGAAGAAGGCCCCAGAAGGACACAAATGAGGGACCTCCCCATGTGGGTCCAGCTGCATTACTTCTGCATCATTGCCTGGCCCCAGATTATGTTTATTTTTTTTTACACTGTATGTTTTGTCTATTGGAAAATTCTAAAAGTCAGAAACTAATAAAAATTTGTTTATGATTATGTAAATATTGTTCAGTGAAGAGCAAATTAATTCGTCAATATATCCTATTCTTTTGAATTCCAGTTGTAGATGCCCATGTCTATTATTAAATTCAAATGTGCTCTTCCCTTTTGAATTCCTCTAATATCTAAACACCATGCTATGTTTTAGTTTGTATCACATTCTGAAAAGACTTTTCTACAATTTGTGTCTTCTGATGTTTTTGTTATTTTGTTTATCAAGAGAGATTTTTGCTGTAGGGTACATGTGCTCACCAGAGAGACAAAGAGACTGAAAGGTAGAAGTCACCCTTCCGAGGGGTGACCATGGCATAATCCTTCTCTTCCATTTTCCTCTTGGGATTTTGGGTATGTATGCACACATGCCCAGCATGAGTTTCAAGCATCTGGGTCTGGGACTTGAACCACAGAGGACTATGTGGGAGTCCATTGACATAAACACTGCAACATCTGCTGGTCCCTTGGTTACTTTTTTTTTCTAGTTGGAGCAAATATGTCTTAGTAATCTTTATTCCTTCTTATAATCATTTAGCTTCTTAATCATTTTGTGTATGTATTAGAGTACATTTAATTTTTCTGAAAGTCCACTGATTCTTTTAATTTAAAGAATTCTTTTATTCATTCATCTATTTTAATTAGATCAAAAAGAGACAGAGAGAAAGAAAGAAAGTGAGAAAGCAAAGATTTTTGTTATAGAGCACGTTCTCTTGCCAGAGAGACAGAGAGAAACAGAAAGGCAGAAAGTGAGAAATCACCCCCATTCCAGGGTGATTCTCCTCCATTCTCCTCTTGAATTTTGGACATGCACACACATATGCCCAGCATGAGTTTCAAGCATCTGGGTCTGGGACTTGAACCACAGAGGACTATGTGGGAGTCCATTGACATAAACACTGCAACATCTGCTGGTCCCTTGGTTACTTTTTTTTTCTAGTTGGAGCAAATATGTCTTAGTAATCTTTATTCCTTCTTATAATCATTTAGCTTCTTAATCATTTTGTGTATGTATTAGAGTACATTTAATTTTTCTGAAAGTCCACTGATTCTTTTAATTTAAAGAATTCTTTTATTCATTCATCTATTTTAATTAGATCAAAAAGAGACAGAGAGAAAGAAAGAAAGTGAGAAAGCAAGCCACCAGGTCCAGGACTCCAATTGTGGTCAGACATAAGGGAGTGTCTAGGGGCTTCTACCAACTTTCTCTCAGGGAAAAGGAGGTAACTGAGTTTCATACAATTATTCTTTGCTGAGATAGAATTGGGGAGCAATGGGGTTCACCAGTCCAAGCGGCCATCTATTCTACTGTGGTTGGCTGGTCTGTGCAAGACCTATCAGAGCTTCAGAAGTGACATGTCAGATGCCAGGTTTTAGGCATTCTCAAAAAAGCTGAAATGTTGAATACATCAATTTCTTTTCCTTCCAAGAGGTAAGCTGAGAGCTCAGATTTCTTTTATCCACTCATTCTATGCTGAGCAGGAAAGAGGATCTATGTTGTTTACCAACCCACGCCACCATCTCCATTCTCCCACAGGTAGCTAACTGTATCAGAACTTTTAGAACTTCAAGACTGGCAAGACTAGGCAGTTCTCTGGACAGTTGCCTCAGAAAAGGAGGGGCATTCTATGTGCCAACCAACCCTCTCCTCATCTTGTAGAAACTGGGAACTAGGAGGTCTCTTCCTGAATGTGTGGCACTGTATGGGGTCAAGGATTCTGGCAAAAGTGTGTATAGAGTCTACCTAGTGTCTTTGGTGAGTGTGGTTTCATATTCACCTAGGGTGGAGGAGCCTTTTAATTAGTTTTACTCCCAGTTTCCAGTGTTTCTCTCTGAGTCCAGAACTCCAGAGGTTTGGTAGGCAGTCTAACTTGCTGCTCAGTAGTTCATACTATTCACATTCTGATCTGTGTTTTCTCTGCTATGCTTGGCATGTTTATACCCTTTTCCATTTTCCAGAATTTTGTTGGACTCTCTAGTCTATCATTGAAAGAATGTTAATTTTATAAATTTATTTAAATTTAATAGTACTATGAAGGCAGGTGAAAAAATGAATATATTCAGATTTTCATCTTGAATAGGAAATCTCTTTTGCTAAAGGCATTTTATAGTTCTGTATATTTACTTTGTTTAGAATTTATCTTGAATAGGAAATCTCTTTTGCTAAAGGCGTTTTATAGTTCTGTATATTTACTTTGCTTAGTATTAGGGAGAGGACCATGAAAGTAATGGAAACTCCTAGTTGCCAGTTTAACATGGTATAATAAATTTCTCAAGCCCCCAATTAGAACTCTGTTATTTGTTTATGAAAAATCCATATTTTAAATGGTGTGTTTCTTTTTTTTCTTTTTTTTCTTTCGGAGAGGTGTCTGTTATAGGGCGTGTGCACTTGCCAGAAAGACAGAGAGACAGAAAGCGATAAATCACCCCCCAGGGGGATGGCCACGCCATAATCCCTTCTCCATTCTCCTCTTGGGTTCTTGGGCATGTACATACACATGCCCGGCATGAGTTTAAGCCACTGGGTTCAGGACTCGAAATGCGGTCGACTACATGGGAGTTCAGCCACATAGCCATTACGCTAACTGCTGGTTTCTTAAATGGTGTGTTTCTATTTCTCTTTGCCTGGAATTAAATCTAGTTTTGCTGCTGCTGCTGTTGCTTCTTTTTCTTCTTCTTTTAATGATAGGGTAAATGTGTGCATGAGAGAATGAGAGAGTGAAAGAAGGAGAGAGAAAGAGAGATAGGAAGACCTTTATTAGGGCTTGGTCTTACGGTGATCCCCTTCTTCCAGTTTTACAACCTGCCAAGATCCTACACATGTGCATGCACAGCCGACATGTTTTTAGGCAATCTGGGCTGAGGACTTATATGTGGTTTCTAGCTCCACAGTCTGGTGTATACCAGTTGCATCACAGATTTGTCCTTGCGTTGCTTTTAAAGAAAGTAATATATGCCTATTTCTTTTATTTTCTTTCCTTTTTTATTTTTAAGAATTATTTTATCTATCTATCTATTTATTTATTATTTATTTAAATTTGTCCAGAGAGGGACAGAGTGTGAGAGAGAGAAAGAGAAAGTGAGAAAGCAAGCCACCAGTTTTGGGACTTTAACCACGGTTGGCCATGTGGGAGTCCAATGCCCTCAACCACCACGCCACCTGCCGGCCACATTTACGCCTAGTTCTAAACACTAAGATTTGCAAATAAACTTATAGAACAAAATTTACTTGTTAATCCCAGGGGCAAAGTTGGAAATTGACTGCTTTGCAAAATTATTTTAAACAAAATATAATTTCTGAAACAACCTGTCTAGGCAGGAGTCATAGGTTTATTTTCTTTACTACAAGGTGCTTTGGCATTTGAAGCTTATTATTAATTTACAAGAATTATATAATATTATCAGGCTGTAAGCCATTTGAAATATTGGCTATTTAGATGTTAGGAATCTGTTGTTTCCTTAAACTGACCTATATACTAAAAAGGTTCAGTTTAGGATTGTTATTGGTAAGGATTCACAGAGCCATTTTTTGGTAGTTCTTTCTCTTTTAGTATGTTATTCATAAAATAAAGTTAAAAAATAATATCAAAATGTTCCCATTAATTCAAAGTGTGAGGTTCCCTGTAAAGAAATGCAATTATACCCTAAAGGCAGTCGGGTTTCTGAGCCTTAAATTTGCTACTTTTGGCTGTTTTAGCAATTTTGTTCTGTTTATTTTAGATTTCACTCACACAGAGAGACCATCTGTATATATACTAGGGTCTAAATATTTAACCAAGAATTTAATTTATTTGTAGCTAGAAGAAAAAACTGAATTTCTATACAAGTTAAATTATCACTTTTTAGTTTTGTTTGTTATTTACTTGGTATTCAGAAAGATTCTTTAACTTAAAAATGTATTTGTCTTAGTCTCTACTGTCTTTCTAACTGTCATCTATTCATCTATATATGTGTATATCTTGGAGAAGCTAAGACTACAAGACTGAATTATAAAAATTAAAAATTAATTTAGCAAAGGCAAATGTTCCCTTACTGCTTTAAATCTTGGAATGAAAAGCTAATTTATACTTGATAAGATTATCCTTGATGAAATACAAATGAAGAATGAGGAAGAAAGAGTTAAAACATTTATGTGACTGTCCTAAGGGATTTATTAAAATATAAATTAAATGTCATATTAATAGTTTGCTTGTTGGGAGACCATTCTATACATAAAGCAAGAAATGTATTGCTCTTCCTTAATCTTTATCTTTCTTATATGGTCCACTGTTAGAATAATTTACATTTCAAGATTTTTTTTAGGCCTATACGAACGTTAGAATAATTTACATTTCAAGATTTTTTTTTTAGGCCTATATTAATATGTATATGTATTTTTATTTTGGTACAAAATTAAGATGATAATATGGAAGTCTCATTCTCAAGATATATATATTATTTTACTTTCGTATCCTACAAAAATCTAAAAAATCTAATATTGGTTTGTCAAAAATGCTATGACATGTTTTTTTTCTATTTTTCTATGTAAAAATGTTTCATGACTTTTCTGACAGCTCAATAACTTTAGTTTTTTAAAAAATTCTCCCTTTATTATTATTATTTTTATATGTTCAATCGTGATGTATCATTTAGCTTGTATCTATAATTAACTCAACATGAAATACACCTCAGACCAATCCAGTTGAGAATACTATACATGTCATCATCAACAGGTAATAAACCTTTTCTGTGTCCCACAAATGTCTTCCTCTCTATTTTTTTGCCCTAATTTCCTTTCCTACACTCTTGCCCTCTCACACCCTCCTTCCATACTGTCTCCAGTGTCCATAACAGCTTTATTGAAGTATAATTAACATATAAGAAGTTGCTCAAGTTTGAAGTGTACAATTTGGCATATTAGGACATATGCATAGTCTTGTGAAGTCATCACTCTAATCAAGAAACTGAAAATATTCACTGAAGTTTTCTCACTTCACTCTCTCTCTCTCCTATAACTCCCTGTACTCAACACCCTCAGGCAACCACTGAACTGCATTTAGTCACTGTAGATTCATTTACATTTTCTAGACCTTCATATAAATGGAATTATACAATACATCCTTTATTTGGTCTGGATTTTTTCACTCAGGACTATTAATTAAAAATTCTTAAATGCCGGGACCAGCAGTTAGTGTAATGGCTGTGTCACTGCACTCCCATGTAGCTGACTGCGGTTTGAGTCCCAGACCCAGTGGCTTAAACTCACACGGGACACGTGTGCATGCGTGCCCCAGATCCCGAGAGGAAAATGGAGGAGAAGGGATTGCGACGTGGCCATCCCCACTGGGGGGTGATTTCTCACGTTCTGTCTCTCTGTCTCTCTCTGTCTTTTTGGCGAGCACAAGTGCCCTATAGCAAAAAGACAAACAACCAGCCAAAAAAATCCCCCAAAAAACAAAAAACAACAACAAAAAAACACCTCTCCAAAAAAGAAAAAAAAATTCTTAAATGTTCTTGTGCATGTCAATGTGGCATTCTTTGTTTTATCAATAAATAGTATTCCATGTTGTGGATATTCTACGATTTGTTTTTCCATTCACCTGGTGAAGAACATTGGGATTATTTCCAGGTTCGTGTTATTGTAAGCAATAGCAGTTATGAAAATTTAGTTGAAGTCTTTGTGTAGACATATACACAATCATGTCAACAATGAACACTGACAATTTTCCATCTTCACATCTATTTTTCTTTCTTCCCCCTTCTCCTGCCCCTTGTAGTTCTTCACTGGCTGGAAACTTAATGTCATCTTCAATGTGTGGGGATAGATCAAACACTCTCTTATACTACATCTTAGAAAAAGCATATCTAATATTTCACTGTTGAATACATTAACTGCAAATTTTTGTAGATTATACACTTTATCACATTGAAGTTTCCTTTAGTTCATATTTCACTGAAAAATTTTAAATATTTTTAGCAGAAATTGCTTCATTTGTGTCTCTTTTCACTTATTAAAAAAGTGATTTTTATTTTTTTGGTCTTAAAATCTTAAATGGTGGGAGTAGCAGTTAGCATAATGGCTATGTCACTGAACTCCCATGTAGCCGACCGCGGTTCAAGTCCTGGACCCAGTGGCTTAGACTCACGTTAGGCACGTGCATGTACGTGCCCAGCATGCGCCCTATAGCAAAAACCTCTCCAAAAAAAATCTTAAAGTGGTGAATTACATCCATAGGTTATCATATATTGATAGATTCCTGAATATATTTTCTATAATGATTTTGTCCATAAATTTTTTTCTTACAGTAGTCTTATATGGTGTTAAAATGAATAAATGAATTGATTACTTTTTATTTTGTCTATGTCTGTGAAAGAATTTGTATAGTATTTTTTTTTTTTTTTTGGAGAGATTTTTGCTATAGGGCGCGTGCGCTCGCCAGACAGACAGAGAGAGACAGAGAGACAGAAAGCGAGAAATCACCTCCCAGGGGGGATGGCCACACTGCAATCCTTTCTCTTCCATTCTCCTCTCAGGATCTTGGGCACACACGCACACGCGCCTGGCGTGAGTTTAAGTCACTGGGTTCTGGGCTTGAACTGCGGTCGACTACATGGGTGCCAGTGACATAGCCATTATGCTAACTGCTGGTCCCGAGACTTTGTATAGTATTGATATAAGTTAACACTCAAATATTTACTAGCGATTTCAACTAGGCTGAAAGTTATTTTTCTTTTTAATTACTTTTAGTTTTTTCTTTGGGTGGAATATTGTTTAATTATGAATTGAATTTAGTTTTTGAGTAGAGAGCTATTTAAAATTTCTGTTTCTTCTTTGATCAATTTTGGTACTTTATGTCTTTTTTTGGAGAGGTTTTTGCTATAGGGTGTGTGCACTTGCCAGAGAGACAGAGAGAGACAGAGAGACAGAGACAGAAAGTGAGAAATCATCCCCCAGTGGGGATGGCCATGCCGCAATCCCTTCTTCTTCATTCTCCTCTCAGGATCTTGGGCATGCATGCACACGCGCCTGGTGTGAATTTAAGCCACCGGGTCCAGGATTCAAACCACAGTTGACTACATGGGAGTCCAGTGACATAGCCACTATGCCATCTGCTGGTCCCAGTAATTTATGTCTTTAAATGCACTCTTTTTTTGTTTTTCAATGTTAAGATTTTATTTCCTAAGTTTCTTGTTGTTGTTGTTGTACAGAAAGTAAAAATGCTGTTACAGTCTTCGTTTAATTGGTAGCCACTGATGACGGTTGACAATTGACTCATCAATCACAATTATTTCTGCTACAGAAAGAGTCTTACATGAAAACCTAACGATACTTAGTATTTTGTTGGGATGAAGTCCCTAAAACCTGGTAGTGATTACCAAGAGGGATTAAATAGAAGGTGGAATGTCACAGAAACAATTCTTTGACTCTTTGGGTGTACAGGTGTCCTGGGGTTTGTAAGGTTTTTATCAAGACTTTTTTTTTTTTTTAAATAGCTACCAACACATGAGCAGTCCAAACAATACTGAACAGTTCTGTCTTCGTAGGTTACTTAGAGTCAGGATCTTAATCATCTTTACCATCTGTCTTTCTCTTCCTTTTCTCACTTTTCCCACTTTCTTCTTTCTCTTCCTCCTCATCCTCATCTTCTCTTCATCACTTTTCTCCATTATGTCCAAATTCTTTTTCCTCCTCACTGAGTTCATCGTCTTCCTCTTTTACATCTTCATCCTCTCCATGCTTGCTGGAGAGACAGAGATAGAGAGACAGAAAGAGAGAAATCACCTCTTGGGGGTATAGCTATAGTGCAATCAATTCTCCTCTCAGGACTTTGGGCATACACTCACATGTGCCCAATGTGAGTTTGAAGCCACTGGGTTCAGGACTTGAACCATGGTCAACCATGTGGGAGTCTAGCAACATAATCATTACACCATCTGTTGGTCCTGTGCTATTTCATTATTATATTTTTAATATCCATAGCAACTCTGATGGGATTCCTTCTTTTATTTCTAGTGTTTGTTTTATATTTTCTAGTTCTCTTATTTATTATTTTTTGTAAAGTTATTCTATCAGTTCATTAATTTCATTAAACCAATTTCTGGTTTTGCTGATTTTATGTATTTTTTTTGTTCTGTTTTCTATTTCTTTCTATTTTAATGATTATTATTTAAAAAAAAATTGTCAGAGGGCATATGGTTGCTGAAGAGAGACAAATAGGGTGAAAGTGAGCAAGCATCTCTCACAAAGGATGGTCATGCCAAAATACCTTTTCCTTCATTTCTCCCTCCTTTCAGGATTTTGGTCATGCATGTACATGTGTTGGGTATGTTCTTCAAGCTACTTGGTCCAGGATCCCAATAAAATATTGGGTCAACCAGGAGCCATAACCACCACACCACTGGTTGACCCAATATTTTATTATTTCTTCATTTTATTTGTTATAAGAAATTTATAACTGTGTATTTCTGTCAGACACTTTACTGCTGAATATTCCCTGAAACCTATTATTTTTAAACATTATTTATTTGACTTGTCAGAGGGCACATGTGCCTGTCAGAGAGTAAGAGAGAGAGAGAGATAGAGGAAGAAAGCACCATCACCCCCATGGGGCATGATCACACCCCAATCTCATCTCTTCCACCTCTCTATCTTGTTAGGACTTTGGAAATGCATGCACATGTGCCTGGCATGTCCTTCAAATCAGTGGGTTCAGCATTTGAACCACACAGTCCCCTATGTGGGATCTGACTCCCTCTATCCACAGGCCATGGGACTGGTCTTTGTAATTTTTCTTTTTTTAAACTTGATTGACTAATTGTCTTTAAGAAGACAAGTAAATCTGTGTGTAAGTACAAGAATAAATAGTTTGCAGGCCCCTAGTACTTATTGATCTATTTAATTTTTCTGGTGTTCATCATTCCTTCTTATAAAACCAGGTTTCTGTCTATTTTTTTTTTAATGCATAAGAATTCTTCTAGTGTTTTTTTATAGTGAAGATTAATTCTTTTAGATCTCCAAAAATAACTTTATGGTATGTAACTTTTACCAATGAGATTGAAAAGTCTATTGTTTGGTGGCCTTCTTGGACATGGGCACTCTCACCCTACTGTAAAGAGCAGAAAGTAATAGAATTATACAAAATTGTGTTATTAACAGTTGAATTAGAAATGTTTTATCCTTTGACTTAAATATTAAAATTATTGGAATTTATAAGAAAATTTAGGTGTGTTCATTGATAATCTATAAAAATGTAGCTTTATTTTATGCTAGAGGATATGTGAGCTCACCAAAAAGAGACAGAGGGAGAGGAGAAAGCACTTCTCGTGGAAGATGGTCACACTACTATTTTTTTGCCTCCTTCTCTCTCTCCTTTTGGGATTCTGGGCACACATGCACTCATGCCTGGCATGTTTGTCAAGCTACCAGGTCCAGGAGTTGAACTGAAGAGTTGGCCATGTGGGATCCAACTGCCTTAACCACCAGGTAATGGAGCTGGCCTCTGTGGCTTCATTTTTCATAGCAAACAAGCCAGAAATAGTCTCAAAGTTATGTGGGAAATGACAGTACACCCTATGATAAATAATATTACATTGCAGAGCATATGGCTAGAGTTGAGAAAGTGCTAAAAGGCTGCCACGTATCATGTAATTTCAAGAACACATATAGGCCAGCTGTGGTAGCCCAGTGGTAATACAATGCGCTGATATGTTGAAGTCACATGGAGAGGCACTCGGGTCATGTCTCAAGGCCTCCCTGTAAGTGTTGGGCATGTGTAGAGATGATTGTGAGCTGGTTAGCTAAGCTGGTGGTGGATCATGGTGTGAAGACCCTGATCCAACTGTCTCTCTTTCTCTGTTTTTCACATGGAAGATGTAAATAAATTTTTTAAAAGTGTTATTTTACCTGCATAGAAGAAGAGACATATGTTAAATTTTTTCAGTGGTGATTTTTTTTCCGGTGTGATTTTTTTTTCGTGTATGTGTGTTCGCCAGCTTTTCTGCCATGAATGTGTAATATTAGACTTCTAGAAGTCCTATAATATTTATTAAAGAAAAAATTATCAAGGACAGTAGGGAATTTTAAAGCTACTATAGAGTGGGAGACAACTATAAAAGAACTTCTCTGTAGAACACCTTTGTAGTGTAGATAATGCTCTTTGGATCCTAGATGTCTGTCTTGCCTAAAGGGCCAACAAGGAAACCATTTAAATTGTGTCTTACCTTCTCATCCCTGCCTAAGGAGCTGTGGTAAAGGGATAAAAACAAAGTCGAGAAAGGCATAGAGGCCACGTAATGTAATCCTGAATTAAAAAATAAGCCTATTACAAGTGGAAATGTCATTAAATTGTACAGCACTAATGAAAAGGCTAATTTATGTCTTTGCAGATTTCCAAAGTGTTTCAAAGGTGGTATTTTATGTTTTCTGGGATGTGTTATATTTCTTTTTACTAGAGAACTGGTAACTGGAAACTGCTGGTGTGGTGACCTGAAATGAGTTATTTAGGCCTGAAGCTAGTTGACCTGTCGGGGAAATGATAATAAATAGAAGAAGAGTGTGTTTCATACTATGCTTTAATTTCTATTTTTACTACACACACATGCATTATATCAAGAAAAAAATGTGTTACTGTGTGTGCTAATATCATATATTATAGAAAATTGAATTGTAGATCCTAGATTAATTGATTAATTGCCGATTCTTTTCTTTTGGTGAAATAAAAGTACAGAGGAGTTATACTTGATAGAGCATTGTTATTGGTACTCTCTTGCCTTAATATATTTTGATATTTTATAATATTATTAGAATGTTACTTAGCATTCGATGGCTGTGGGTAGAAAAAGGTATGATCCAAATACTATTTAATTAATGATATTACATCTGTTTCTATTAAGAATATTTCAAAGAACTTACAGAAAAAAATTTATGAGAAAAATGAAATAAGATTTGTTTATGAGAATATGAATTTGTATGTATCTTTTTCTCCCAGTTAATTAATGTTGTATGATCTGTGGCGATACACAATATTTTTTTAAAATTTTTTAGAGAGAGATTTTTGCTCCTGGGTGTTTGTGCTTGCTGGAGATACAAGAGAGACAGGGAGAGAGAAAATGAGAAATCACCCCTGGATGGATGACCATGCACATTTCCTTCTCCATTCTCTCTGGATTTTGGGCAGGCATGCACATGTGCCAACATGAATTTCAAGTGGCCAGACCTGGGACTTGAACTATGGTCACCCATGTGGGAGTCTAGTGCCTTAACCACTTTGCCACTTGCTGGTCCAAACAATACACATTTTTAAAAAACCAACAACAATAAACAAAAAAAATTTGAAATAAGTATATAACATTCTCCTAAAGGAGCAGCCTTTTTTTTCCTCCATCAACCACTGGATGGCTGATGAACTATCCACTTTTTGTCCCTAGATAATATGATATTGTAAATCTACATGTGGCTGTTTATTTATTTATTCATTTAAATTTGGTTTGCTTGCCATAAGATGTGTGTACTCACTGGAGAGAGAGAAGAAAAGTGAGAAATCACCCCCCACCTCTCCAGGGTTGGAGGGGGAATGGCCACACTGTAATCCCTTCTCCTTCATTCTCCTCTCAGGATTTTGGGCATGCACACATGCCCAGTGTGATTTTCAAGCTGCTAGGTCTAGCACTTGAACCCTGGCTGACCATGTGGGGGTCCAGTGCCTTAACCAGCATACCACCTGCTGACCCCAAGACACAGTTTTAAGAAATTCACTAAATGACAGTGGGGGTTACTGTGAAGAAAGGAAAAGAAAAAGAAAAAAAAAAAGAAAAGAAAGAAATAAACAAAAAAACTAGTTTCTGAACCAACTGCTTGTTTTTGCCTTGTAGATACCATGTGTCATATAAATAACATATTTTAAATCTTACCTGTTAGAGGTCTTAAATGTATTTCTAGAAACTATGTATAACATTATAGGTTTTTTTTTTTAACCTCAGTTTCACTCTAAATTTAACTTAGCTTGTCACATTTATGTATCCTTACAAGATGTATTAAATTGGTTGAAAAAAATCGTATGTAAAAAACAACAGAGAAACAAAAATAAAAATTACCATAAGGAAGTTATCTAGTCTTCACGATTGCTAGTTTTCTCATTTATAAAATGAGGAGAGTTATTTCAGTGTTTTAAAGAAGGCTCACTATGAGGTCTAAATAAAATCATCTATGTGAAAGCTTCCTATAGAGCCAGGAAAGGGGCAATGTTCACAAGGTGTTTTCCTTCCATCCTTTCATCCTCTTTGGAGAAAATACCAGTGTATAAATTTTATTTGCATTTAGCTAACATGCTTGCCATTTAGTGGAACCATTCTGAAGGCATCCCAAGTAGATGATAACTATTTGTTCCCCATTTTTAGATATTTTGAACTGAGCAACTTTACATTTAAAAATCATTTTAAAATGAGAATAAATTTTTTTCCATTTTCAAATGATCGTTTTGGTAGCATATTGATAAATGCAATTTTCTCTTTATTGTAGAAAGAGTACCATTTTTTTTTAGCAGAGTAATCTTAAAATATATGAGACTATAAGTATTGCTATGCAATTTTATAGAAAAGAGTTAAGATGCTTCACCTTAAATATGTATAGGATACAGAGGGCATGGAAAATCAGCATAAAGCACTCCAGGCACTAAATGATGCAAACTTCATTATCAAGAATAATAAGATTGTAAATAAAGCATAGGTAGCTATATTTATGGTAAGACATTTACCTCACTACATGTATTTGTGTGAATTTTCTTCTGAAGGGTAAATTAAAAAGGAAGAGAGCTGCCTAAATAAATTTGAAAAACAAATTGAAATCCTTAATTGTTACCTAAATTTAATTTTTAGCTTTTGCTTTTGTCTGTAGCACAGGTCTCATATTTCTTAAATCAAACATGAGTGGGAAAAGGAGAGAGGAGAGGGAGGAAAGAAAAGGTGAGAGCAGAAGGGGGAAGGAATGAGATCTTTTAAAATGACCACAAACTTCCATTGCTCTGAAAATAAATAGGATATCATAAAAATTTTATCTATAGTAATAACTGTCACTATTTAAAACATGCACCTTTATTAAGAGTGCTATAGCTACACTTTAAAACGGTGCTATAATTATGATCGCGATTCAATGAGCTTTGGTAAATAACCTGGCAGTTATGCCTGATGTACTGCATTTTCTCTATCACTGTGTGTGCTCAGGTAACCATAACACACAAACGTGCCTTGGCTATTTTTTCTGCTAAAACACCACCTACTTATAATTTTAAAAAGCAAATATGCTCAAACGTAATTTCTTAATCAGACAAATTCTTATTTTATTATTTTTCTTTTTAGAGATTTTTGCCTTAGGGCATATGCACTTACAGGAGAGAAAGAGACAGAGACAGTGAGAAGGAAAAAGAAAAATCACTCCGCCTGGGAGGATGGCCAGGCTGCAATCTCTTCTCCTCCATTCTCCTCCCATTATCTTGGGCACACATACACAGGTGCCTGGTGTGAGTTTTAAGCCTCTGGGTCTGGGATTTGAACTGTAGTAGGCCATGTGGGAGTACAGTGACATAACCACTATGCCATCTTCTGGCACACTAAATATTTAGTTTAAAAAGTATTACTTAAAATTATTTGGCTCCTTCAGCCCTCTAAATTATTAGTACACATGTGTGACTAAACTATCAAAAAGAAGGAAACATGGAAGAGAATGGATTGCAGCATGACCGTGCTCTATGGGTGGGGGTGCATTCTCACTTTCTCTCTTTCTATCTCTTTATCTTCAGTAAGTATATGTGCCCTCTGAAAAATTCAAAAAAAAAAAAAAAAAGAAAAAATGCCATTATCTTTGTCAGCGTTACCACTATTTATAAAAGAGTTGTTGATATTTACATGCATTCTTGAACCTGTGGCAGGATTCCATTTTTCTTGGACCACTGAGTATTATTTAAATATTGGGTCATTGGGAAAGTCATGATGCATTTTTGCATAGGAAAATATGGCATGAGCTGGCAGGTGACGTGATGCTTAAGGGCGTTGGAACCTCACATGGCCGACTGTGGTTCAAGTCCCAGACCTAACAACTTGCTTTCTCACTTTCTCACCACCCCCTACTCCTCTCTGTCCTTCCCTGGTCAAATTTTAAAAAAAGTAAATAAATAAATTTATTGGATTGCTACATTATGGAGACCTCATGACATAGACTATCTTTTTCAGGGAAGCATTTGACAGAAGTTTCCTATAAATTTCTTAAGATTAAAAGCTTTAAATTTGAGTTAGTAATATTGGTAGGAATATTTTCATACAGTTGATTAATCTAAGGAGTGATGATCAATGACAACTAGGGTAGAAATTTCTAGAAGTGTATAGAGAATTGCAGCATCTTGTTTCCTTATTAAAATTGTTTTACTTGGAAGGACCTCTTTTCATATAATTTGAATGTAGGCAAACTACCCCTACATGAACATGCACATATGCATACTCATAGCACCACCACAACCACTACCACAATCACCAACACCAACATATAGTAATGAGGTTGTGTCAGAGGTTCCTGGACATAAAATCTTACCAGATTTATCCTGAGTATGGTTCTAGAATGTACTTAATTATAATAAATCAATAAATTCTCTGTGGAAGAAAAATAATTCCTCTTGAATATAAAAACTGTAGTTGGAAATATTAAGAAAAATTAACACCAAAATTTATTTTTCTTAAAGTTTTCAAACTTTAGAAATGTTTAATCTTATTTTCCTTTCAAATCTCAATAGAACATAATGTTAATGAAGGTGTTTTTTTTGTTTGTTTTGTTTTGTTTTTAGTACATCTCTGTGGAATTATTCTTTTCTGAAACGTAACAGACATCCATCCATTAGTATTTTCAAAGTAAGAAGCTCAGCTAAACTCTCTGGCTTATATATTTTTGAAAATATTAGATAACTCTAAATATGAAATGCTGATTCTAGACCCTGGACTTTATCAGGCAAGGAAACATTTGCAACGACCTTTTGTAGTGATATTCTTAATTACATATATTTTCAGGACAGATATAATATCTACAAATCTGTGAAAGAAAAGTACTCAGTTATGATTAAGTCCCCATTTATTAGTTTGTTAGATAAATTCAGTGGTGCTCACATTCCTCCCAGTGGCTTATTTGTTCTGGATGTAATACCTTTACAAAAGAAGAAGTCTTTTTTATCATATAAGATAGAGCTGTCTATAGAAGAAGAATGTGTGATAAATGACTTTGCAATGTGTTGATAATATAAACAACCTCTTAGAACTGGATGAAATAAATTTACTTATGGTGTAGTTTTTAATTCTTAAAAGAAAGTAAAGTATAATGATTATTTCCTTAGAAAAATCAAGAAAAATAAAGAATCCCAGGGGTATATTTAATAAATAATTTCAAGTTTTCCTTGGAATATGATTAAAAGGTAAGAGCAAGGAAAATGTACCTGTTAATGCATCTACCTAGGATGCTGTCCGTTTGATTAAGACTGGTCTTACAAACCCAGCTTTCATCTGCCTTTACTATGCTAGAAGGAGGTACGATGGTCATATCACCGTCCAGGATGATTGACCAAAGTTAGAATTGACAAGAGCACTAGGAATGCTGTTTGTTTTCACTGGTATTTTAAGCTCTCTGCTTGATTGGTTTTGTCAAAGGAGAAAATGTCATCAGTTTGCCAGGAGATAGCTAATTAGCAGTTTTCCATGTGATCTTCTTGTTTGTAGGATATGAGTGATTCCCCAGAATCTACCTGGTTTTAGATGAACTGCTCCTTCAGATAGTTCACTTCTCTCTGTTCTAATTCTCAGCTTGATAAGCCACTTTAAAAATAATTTGGCAATATAGTTTTTAAATTATTAAAGAGTGTAAGCAGTATGTATTTCAGATACCTGGAATATGGAGTGTGGTAGGTACTCAAATTAGGAGTTAAAAAACTAACCTGTGGGTCAAATTTGGCCTACTTTCTGTTTTTGTATGACCTATGAACATTTTTAAATGGTTGAAAAAAATCAATATTTTTGTGGCTCAAGAAAATATATGAAATTCAAATGTTAGTAAATAGATAAAAATTTACTGGAATACAGTCATACTATTCACTTACACATAGTTTCTTCTGCTTTTACACTAAATTGATGTGGTATTGGGTTGTCAGGGAAAGTCATGACATGTTTTAGATGTCATGACTTTCCCTGAGATCCTAATATATTGGAGCTCGCTAGCTAGTCCTTTACTGAGATATTTACTAATTCTTTCTCTAGATTATAGACATGATTATTTTCATCTCTTAGTAAAGGGACTGAAAATTAATAACATAACATCTTGAGAGTAAACAGTTCTTGAAGAACAGATGGAAATTATAAATTGACCTGGAATAAATAGCGTGGCAATGTCTACCTTCTTCTAAGATTATTTTCAGTTTCATTATGATCTAATTGAATTAAGAATTACTCTCGGAAACCATTTCATCCCCTGAAAACATTACAAGATCTGAAAAGTTTGAGCTCCAATATCTGCAGTTAGGACTTTAAGATAGCAAGTTCTCTAAACTAGCAAGTGAAAAAAAGTAATACACACCCATATACCTCACATTTAGAAAAAGTTTTATTTGGAAAATGTAAATATAGTTTGTTACTGAAACCTAGTCGCTCATTATCTTCAGTGAAGAAATAAGTAGTCAGGAAAAGAGGTTTTTAGGCTAGTAACTTGGAAGAAAGCCGTCCATGGGCTTCTAACTGGGCCAGACAACTTACACTAGGAAAACTTGATTGAATTTTTTTTTTTTTTGGCCTCTATATTGTCTGAAAATGTGACCTGGTTGCTTTTTTAGCATATAAAAATTAAAAATTTTATTTTCTAAGTTTTCAAAAGAGCAGAGAATTCTGAACATGCACTTCCACTTGGCATTTTGGGCTATTGCTGAGTGGTAGTTGACCTTTTTCTTGTAGACATGGTCTCTTCAGTTACTGCATAACATCCTATTTTAAAATAAAAGCAGTAAATAAGAAAGAAAACACATACTGCTGTACCCCACAAAGATGTACAATGGTTATATTTAAACAGAGATCAATATTGAATAAATACACACACACATATGATAGAAAACAGTACCTGCCCTCTGGAGATAATGAGAATTTCCTGTTGATATCATCAAGTACAGATTAAAAAAGGCATTTTGAAAACATTAAATCAAAGTCAAGATTTCAGAACATATAGAAATTAACCATCCCCAACTATAAATTAGAATCTATACGGTATAGCTAATGTACCCAAAGGACATTAGAAACTGAACAAACATAAAACAATGAAAACAATTGTATTAAACATTAAATTGAACAATGTAAAGAATAATAAGTTTAAGAAAACTTTAAAATGAAAATTGGAATTAAAAAAAGTAAAAATTAATAAATTTAAAAACAGAGAAATAGTATGACCAAGAAAGTTTACCTGGTGTATGTTACAGACAAAATCTCTTATACATTATTAAGTTTATAGTGTCTATTAATGTCTGTAGACACCCAAATTTATGTTATTAAATATTGGTATTATGCTCTAAACTTTATCACAGTGGAAGGAATGGCATTTGGGTACTCTAAAATTCCTATCGATAGGGTCATAAGAATTTGCTGTCACAGAATTTCTCATCTGTTTTCTTATGTAGATTTACAATTTTTAAATCAAACCCATTTTATTTGTTTGCTTACTTAGAAATTGTAGTTCTGAAAAAATTCCACTTTTAACTCTGGTAGACTCAGATAGCTTTTGGTAGACATTCCTACCTGTCATTAAAAGGCAAGAGTCTGCTTTCTCTTTCAAAATCATTTATGGCATTATTAAGAGGTGATCAAAGGTGGTTTTGCATATAATCAACTGTACTTTTTCCAACCCTGGAGGCCTCTTTCTGAGTGTTCACTTTGTTTCTGTTATTGCAATGCCACTCACTCCCCTTCCTTGTCTTTGAACTATTATCGCTCTCTGGCAGAGCTGACTGTGTTCAACTGTTTAAAAAAATATTCTAAAGCCTAAATTGACTAATTTCACATTTCTTAAAGAAGACAATTTTGCTGTAATTAAACTAACATTATGTAATTATGGAGTATTTACCAAGACATAATTATACTGTATTTATGAGAGATTTTAAAGTCTGAATAAAATTTGTCATGCAATTGTTACCAAGATTTTTAAACATTTGCTCCATTTCATCTCTAGCAACTAGAGTAAGAGGAAGTGAATAATTTGTACGAAGCACTGTGCCAAGTTATAGCCAGTATCTTATTTAATATCATAATGACTTTATAATTTCCACTTTATAGGTGAATAAACTGAGGTACAGAGTGGTTTAAGTACTTGTACACTATCACCTATCCAATAAGTGCCAAAACCGGGATTCTAACCTAGGTCCTTGAATTTGTTTTTGTTTTGTAGAGGTTTTTGCCTTAGGGCATGCACTCACTGTAGGGTGAGATAGAGACAGTGAGAACGAAAGTGAGAAATCAACCCCCTGGAGGGAATGGCTTTGCCACAATCCCTTCCCCTCCATTCTCCCCCAGGGATCTTGGGCACGCATGCACGTGCCTGTGCAGCAAGAGTTTTAAGCCACTGGGTCTGGGATTCCAACAGCAGTTAACCATGCAGGAGTCCAGCAGTGTAACTACTATGCCATCTGCTGGCCCCTGTAATCATTATGTTTAACCACTACTCTGACCTCCTATTAGAGTCCCTCTAAAACATTTTGAAGTGTTTTTCCCTCATCTCCCTCATGCTATCTAACACTGGTGAGTGTCACTGACATTGCTGCTTGGAGGCTTTGGCTCTTCTGTCTGAGCAGGGTTGGTGAAGGTGAGTTGATTCTCATGTTGAAGAACAGCTGCCAGGAAGTGTGTGTGTGTGTGTGTGACAACAATAACTATCATAAGGAGGGGAATTTTGGATAGTAACAGTTGACTCCACCTTATTCTTTTTAATAGAGAAGAGTATTCAGTCTTCTAGACTATTTTTTTAATATCTCTCAGCCACCACCATACTTTCAGCACACAGGCCCAAGTCTAGTCCTGACCTCCCCTTGGGTGCCTAGTTGTAGAGGAGTAGGAGAGAGGGTGGGGGTGGGGAGAATGGGAAAGAGACTCTACAGGCAGTCCATCTAGCAGTAACTGAAAGTTTTACTGTGAATTAATTGTATTTCATTAAAAACGAATCCAATTGTTTGATTATGTAACATCTTAAAAACCACAAAAATTAAAATAAAGCCCCTACCAAAAGATCTGTCTTGACTTCTTTGTGCCTGCAAATAATATCTAAGCTTTCTCTCTCTTAGCTTTCATTCTTTAAAGATGTAGTATCATTTCACTTGTATCACACTATCACTCGAATGACTTTCAGTGTTGTCCTTTTCTTGAGACCAGGAAAAAGTTTTGATTTCTTTGACCCTTTGAAAAATCTGGAACATCCTTTATCTTGTGATATATTACAACACAGAAAAGCCACTTGACAACCCCGGCGCTGCCCCTTATCTCTTCATGGCTTGACAGCATGCATTCATGAAACAGTAAAAGCACTTTTTAAGAAGTGCCAATGACCTATATTTAGACTTCTCTTCCCTGGAGTATTTCTCTTTTGTGACCCTGATTTTTATCTGAAGGAATTTTTACTATTTGTAATTTTAGCGTGTTCTTTTCTATGAGACCATTTTAAGGGAAAATATGCTCTAATTTTGTTTGGTCTCTTTTCACATCTTCTTTTGGCATTTCTTTTCTGACAGGCGTGTGTTGTGATTCCTTCATTTTAGCTCTATTGTTTTCAAGCTGTTAAAATTTTCAGCTGCTTTTTCTTTTCTTCTCAGAGTGTCTTTCATCCTTTCATTTTATGCTGTTTCTTACTTACCCTAGCTCTTCTCTTGTTCAGAAATACACTTCCTTGCATTTGATAGTGTAAGGAGTTTTGAGTTTAAATCTCTTCTAAATGCCTAACCTTTCATTTTTTTCTCTCTCCATTTTCTTATTTGGTTTTACTTTTGCATGTTTGCTGTGCTTTGTTTTTCCTTTGTTCTGCATGTTACTCTTCAGTCAGAATTTTTCCCCTAAGTACAATATATTACAGACTTCTGCATCCGTCCTTTTAGATGAGTCCAAAGAAAAAAATAAAGGGAATAAATAGTATCAGGAAAGCTTCACCACAACAACCCTATTTTCTCCTGTTCTTATTTTCCTTTATTTTTTTAATGATCATATCTAATTATTTCAGATCACAACCAGTTTCAAAATGATGCTCAAGCATATGGCAATAAATTACCTAGCAAATTTAGCCAAGTGCATGCCTTAGAAAGAGTAAAGGAAATGACAAATGTTTCCCCCCCCCCAAAAAAAAGTACTTTATATTTATTTATGAGGTTGGTGTAGACAAAATATCCTTCATTTTGAAATATTTCCTTCATTCTTTGCCTTCTTCATCTTCTAAGATTATTCTTGAGATCATGATGCATTTTAGGGAAGGTCTTGGCTGCTACAGATCAAATTCTATTACAACAAAGTCATTTGAGATTTTGTTGTTTTCAGCATTATTGAAAAATGCATCAGGTATACACTGAGGCTGGGAAACATCTTTATTATTGGCATTTTATTTCTGAAAGTATGTGTATGAGGACAGGCTCTTCTTTATTACATGGAAGACTTTGCTAGCTAGTTGAAATGCTATTAAGGAGGGAAGCAGAGGTTCATAGTTTTTTTTTTTTTTTTTCCCATCAGCAGTCTTTGCCAGATAGTATTTGTACCTCACACTTCTGTGTTCTTTCCAGGCCTATAACACGTGCTGGAAATAAAGCTGCTACTCCCAGTGATAAAATTTTAAAAAGTAATACAAAGCTCACAGTAGAAACATTATATTTTCTGAAAAATTGATAGGAATCGACAGGGTAGGCTGTACTCTGCTTATACTGCTTGAGAGGAGGACAAAATAATATTCATAATAACAATAATGATAACTAACCTCTGTTGAATGCCTAACTTTTTTTTTAAGTATTAAGAATAGTCCAACAATTGCAACAATAATAATGATTAAGAACTAATATGTGATTCATAACTACTATTAATCAGGTTTTGTATTAAGTTTTACATATACATTTTTTTCTCTATAAAAAATGTATTGCCATAGGGCATATGATATGCACTGTCTGGAGAGAGAGAAGGAGAAAGGGAGAAAATAAAAGCCTCCATGGGGCATAGTCATGGTACAATCATTTGTCCCTAACTCTCCTTCCTGTTACGATTTTGGGCACACAGAAATGTTCCTGGAATAGTTTTTAAGCCATTGGGGCTGGGATTTGAACTGCTCTTGACCATGTGGGATCCATTGACTGCTGTGCTATTGAGCTATCCCCCTATAAATTTTTATAAAGAGCATTGAATACAGTAAAACAACTCATCAAAAGATATGTAGCTGGTAAATATTTGAGATAAGTTTTATATCCATGTCTGTATGACTCCAGAGACTTTATTTCTCGGTTCCTCAATGTTGGTTTAATACCTGCTATTGAGAATTATATGCCATGTATTACAAGATGTGTTCTTTACTTTCCTAAAATTGTGGGGTTCTAATAATCCCAATTTTGCCACATATTTTAATAATTGAATAAGATGAGCTATGTGAATTAGATGAGAAAAAGAAAAAAAATCACAAATCATGAAAACATTGTCCAAATTTCTCCCTATCTGCCCTCTTTCACTATCTCCTGAATAACATATACACATATCAAGCAGAGGAACCTGCTTCTCTTTGAAATTCAATGAATGATACTTTTCATTACATCAGCCTCTCAATTTTGAAAGTTTATATGCCAACAATTCTATTGTTTGATTATATTTAAGTCTCCATATTGTGTCATTAAAGAAAATAATTGCTAGGGGCTGGCACGTGGTATAGAGTTAAGGCACTGGACTCCCACACAGCCTACCAGGGTTTGAGTTCTGGACTTGGCAGCTTGCTTGCTTGCTTTCTCTCTCTCTCCCTCTGTTGCTTTGTGGTCAAATTAAAAAAAAAAAAAGTAATGAAGATAAATAAAATAATAAATAGTAAATAAAATAATTCTCAAAAAAAGTGATTGTTGTACTATTGCTAATGGGAAATAACAAGTTACAGAATTATGTAGAAGCAATGCAATGGCCCCACAGAGCATGAAGGAAAAAACAAATCAGGAAAGGATAATCAATTTTCTGTACCATGAAAAGCTAATGTTGTCTAATAAAAATAATTTCTTTCTATTACCTTTCATGCACACTTGGTAAGCATCTGTTGTTCAGTCTAAAGTGGTTTTGTCATTAGAACTTGTGTATAGTAACAATAGTTTTAAGTTAATTTTCATAAAAGTAATTAAACTTTATCACTTCTTGATGCAACAAGCCAAGCAATAAATGGAGAGAAAAGGACACAAACACAAATGTTTAATTCAATGTAATGTAAAATTAGCATATTCTTCACCAATGAATATGCAGGTAAAAATGCACAGAATTAATCATGTTTAAACAATAAGATAAACAAACTTAGGGGAAAACTTTTTTTTTCTTACTAAATACAAAGATACATGAACTTTATTTGAAAGAGCTACAGTCATGCTTGCAATTATTTTAAGAGTTGAGATATGAGAAAGATGCACTCTTAACATACTTCAATCTAGGAAAAATTACAACCTTTGGAGAAATTAAGGTAGTTTATGTTTTTACAACTTTGATTTTCTCCACAGAATAATGTATAAAAGAAGAGGATGCATTTGTGCATGTGTGTGTGTTGAAATACACATTATTATATCTGAAAGCCTGTCTACCTAAGGGGTGTTTTTCTTTTATAGATGAAATGAAAGAAGAGCAAGAAAACATATCTGAATGGTTAATAGTTTTCATAAGTTGAATGACATCTTTCTACATGATGTCACATTTGCTGTCAACTTTGAAACTGATTTCTGATGGATCTTGTGGGATAGACTGTAGTGTAAGGACAGGAGCATGTCATATGTTACTGATAAACCTTTATTTGAGGTTTGTGGATTTCCAAATAAAACATTGCATATTGAGTCCAACTGGGCAGTGCTGTGTGATATTAGAACCCTAAAGAAAGCCAGGGCTCTCATCCCAGGTCACCCTACGCACACCAGGCATACCCACTGAGCTTGTGTTTTCTGACTGCCGGAGAGGCTGGATGAGAACAAGGAATACCAAGACAGGAGATGGGAAGACCTCGTCTTTATATATTCTGATTGAGTTTCACTTATCCTAATATCAATTTATGCAAACTTCACATGTTTATGTTACGATATATATGGTTGGGGCCAGCAGGTGGTGTGGTGGGGAAGGTGCTGGACTCCCATGTGGTCGACTGTAGTTTGAGTTCAGACCCAGTAGTGGGTGGTTTATATACACATACCCAAAATTCCAAGAGGAGAGTGGGTGAGAAGAGATTGTGGCATGATCATCTCCACTGGGGAGTGTTTTATCACTTTCCCTCTTTTTCTCTTTGGCAAGTACATGTGTTCTATGGCAAAACCCAATATGTGTGTGTGTGTGTGTGTGTGTGTGTCTGTGTATTAGTTATCTTCTCTAAAAAGAGCCTACAACAGGCTTAAATGGAACATCTCAAATTCTTAAGGCATATCACTTCTGGGAAGCCTATAGTCAAAATCAAGGGAAACAAAGTCATATGTAATGTCAGGGGGAAAAAATAGAGTATATTTATTTTTAAAAAAAAGTAGACTCTGGACCAGTCCATGGCATGGATGGAGGTTAAGAAGCTGGATCCTGGGACCATTCTGAGAGGAGAAGGGGTGAGAAGAGATTGTGGCATGATCATCCCCACTGATCACCCCACTGATGTAATGCTTTTGTTGTTGGACTCCTGTGTAGCCGACTGCAGTTTGAGTCCCAGTCCTGGCAGCTTCAGATTTACACTTGTGGGTGCATGCCCAAAATCCCAAGAGGAGAATAGAAATCACCCTAGGGGACAATTTTTCACTTTCTGTATCTCTGTCTCTCTGGCAAGCACTTGTGCCCTATAGCAAAAATCTCTATTAAAAAAAAAAAAAAAAAAAAAAAAAAGGAGGCTGGATCCCACATTGCTAACTGCACAATTCTTGTCCAAGACTGAACAGCTTGGGAAACAAGCCAAGCACATGTGCGTGCATTCCCAAAATCCCCAAAGAGGGGAGAAATGGAGAAGAAAAGATTTAGATGTGACCATTCCCCATGGAGTTTCTGTCTTACTTTCCCCTTTTTCTGTCTGTTTCTGCCTGATGAACATATGTACTCTCTGAAATTTAAAAAAAGAAAAAAAAAAGAAACAGATTTTGTTTTTTAAACAGTTTTAGGTTCACAGCAAAACTGATCAGCGATAGAGCTATTCTATATGACCCCTCCCCCGATTTGTGCAAGTTTCCTACGTTAGCAACACCCTTACCAGAATGGAACATTTATTAAAACTGATGAAACTATATGGACTTATCATTACTTCCCAAAGTTCATAATTTATGTCATGGTTTGGTATTGCACATTGTATGTAATTGGATAAATGTATAATGACATGTATCTACTAGTGTAATAGCATGAGGGATAGTTTCACTGCCCTAAAAAATTCTCTGTGTTCTGTCTATGCACCCTTCTCTCCTTCCTAACCCTTGATAACCACTAATCTCCATAGTTTTACCTTTTCTGGAATGTAATATGCTTGGAATCATACAGTATACAGGTCTTTTACATTGGCTTCTTTCATTTGGTAATATACATTTAAAACATCCTCTGTATCTTTTCATGACTTACTAACCAATTTCTTTCGAACACTGAATAATATTCCATTATCTATCTGTATTGATCATTTATTTGTCATTTGGTTACTGAAGAACATCTGTTGCTTTCAAATTTTGACAATTACGAATAAATCTACTTAAACATCTGTGTTCAGGTTATTGAGTAGATGTAAGATTTTTAACTCCATTGGGTGAATATAAAGTAGTGTAGTTGTTTGATCATATGGTAGGAGGTATGCATGGTTTGATAAGAAATTGCCAAACTAGAGTTCAAAGTGACTGTATCATTTTGCAGGACAGACTCTTTGCATAATCTCACCGGTTTTTAGTGTTGTCAGTGTTCTGGATTTCGTCATTCCAATAGGTATATAGAGATATCTCATTACTTGCATTTGCATTTCTGTAACGCCATAATATGTGGAGCATCTTTTTACATGCTTATTTGCCATTAGTACATTGACAATTTACAATTTGGTGAAGTGGCTGTTAAAGCCTTGGGCCCATTGTTTCATCAGGTTGATTGCTTTATCATTGTTTAATCAGGTTTGCTTGTTTATTTATTTATTTATTTCTGAGGTGGGGGAAATTGGAAAATGACAGCCAAAGGGTATAAAGCTTTAGTTATGTGGAATCAATATGTTCTGGAGATTTAATATAGAGCACCATGACTATAGTTAATAATGCCATATTATACACTTAAAATTTGCTAGGAGAGCTTATATTAAGTGTTCTCACTGACCATAATTCAAATTTATATAGAGATCAAACATTATGTTGTATACCATGTATATAAATATTTTTTATTTGCTAAGTATACTTCAATAAATATAGAAAATATACTTGATTTATCCTAATATAATAGCATTATCAATTTAATATATAATGTGTAATCAATATAAAATTATTAATGAGTTATTTTATAGTCCCTTTTTTTGGTAATGTGTGTATATTGACATCCAGTGTATATTTTTACTTTTGCCATAACTCAAATTAACCATACATAGTCTGTGGAATTTTATTATATGCATTTAGAGTCTACAAAATTTGCAACTGAAAAAGTAAATTCACCTACTCCAGGTATTTCAAACCTATAAGGTTTTCAAATAAATGAATTAAGAGAGAAAAAGCAACTTAATACTCACATCCACATTGACTCATTCATTTTGATTAGGATTGATCTGACTTTTAAAAACAACATTATAATTATCAAAAATATATCATTCTGAGCCAGGTGGTGATTCAGTGATAATGTAACTTGACCCATATGTGAAAGATCCTTGTTTTGCATCCTAAGACCTCTCTAAACTTGCCTGGCATGCATGCATGTGCCCATGATCATGACTGAGACTGGGAGTGACTTGTAGTAGAGTGACCCTGATTGGGGGGGTCCCCCTCACCTCTCATAGAACAAATAAATAAATTTAAAAATACGTATTTTTCCAAATTAAAAAAAAAATCACTAAATCTTGAGTCAACTCAGGATTGTTAAATTCAAAGATTACTGCATAAATTAAGAAGATATCCTAAATTCTTCGATGTCAACAAAATAATCATTCAATTTTTTGTATATTTTTACAGCCAATATATGTAGTGCAATCATTAAATATGGAACATTTCTGTATACTTTTCATGTTAAAATGTGATAAATGTTTGACTTAGTGATGCAGTAGTAATACATTGCTCATGTGAAGCTAGATCCATTTGGAAGACTGGGTAGTTGGTTGCTTGGTCAACCTGTATACATTAAGCACATGTGCCTATGATTCTGGTTAGCTAGTTTGGCTTGGGGGGAGGAGTATTTAGGTATGAAACACTTTTGAGGGTGCCTGTCTTGATCTTTTTCCCCTCTGTGTTTCACTCTCTTGAAAGAGATAAGCCTTAGGGGCTGGAAAGTGGTGTAGCAATAAAACATGATCTGTGAGACTGACCAACATGGAAAAGTTCTGTGTTTATGTCCAGAGAACTCCTTGCATACCTTGAGCAAATGTGAGGCCATAATTTGGGGCTGGCTAAATTTAGGGGTGGATCATGGTATCAAAACCCTGTTGGAGTGCTATATAGCTTCTGTCTGTCTCTCTCTGTCTCACTTAGAGTATAACGAATAAATCAACTTCATATGTTAAAGCATTGTATTGATTTATATTATGAGAAGTTTTAATTTCAACAAAAAATTCATGGAAATCTACCTAGATTATTAAGTGACTTTTTCTTTCCTTGGAACTTTAAATTTAACTCATTCATATGTAGTATGATACTGATGAGACCATTAAATTGCGCTGCCATTTTTATATTTCATTATTAAATATCTGGTGAACATTTCTTTTGTTTCAAGAAATGTCGAACAACAGCAATAACTCTCTGTAAAACTTGTTCAGACCCTGCACAATGAGAATTGACAATGAAAACAGGATCATTAAGTTCATTAAGTTCCATATCTATTATTTTGTTCACTAGGAATGATTCATAGCATTTGTATGCACACATATGTATATTCAGACATTTATTTTTAATTTTTTTGTTAGATTTTTTGGTGTAGGGTCCATATACTTGCTGGGTAAACAAAGAAACAGAAAGTGAGAATTCACCCACCTGGCCATTCCACAATCCTTTTTCCTCCATTCTTTTTCAGGGATTTTGGGCACATATGCAGATGTGCCCATTATAAGTTTCAAACCACTGGGTCTGGGATAGGAACTGGTGAGCATGTATAAGTCCAGTGATGTAACCATTATGTCATCTGCTAGTCCAAGACATTTCTTTTCTTTCTTTTAAAAATTTTTATTAGAATTATTTAATTTAATTAAATTAATTAATTTATTTTAATTTGACCAGATAGGGACAGAGTAAGAGAGAGAGAGATAGAAAGAGAGAGAGAGAGAGAGAGAGAGAGAGAGAGAGAGAATGAGGAAGACAGAGGGAAGATAAGAAAGTAAGCTTCCAGGTCTGGGACTCGAACTGCAGTTGGCCATGTGGGAGTCCAGTGCCCTTAACCACCAAGCCACCTGCTGGCCCCCAGACATTTCTTAATAGATAGAGTCTAACTTAGAAAATTTAGCACAGAGGGACCAGCAGATGGCATAATGGTTACATTGCTGGACTTCCATGTAGTTGACTGTGGTTCAAGTCCCAAACATGGCAGCTTAAAACTCATGCTAGGCTGCGTGTGTGCCCAAAATCTCAAGAGGAGAAGGGATTGTGGAGTGGCCATCCCTCCTTGGGGGGGAAGGCAGAATGATTGCTCACTTTCTGTCTTGCTGCCTCTGTTGTGAGCACATGCACCCTGTAGTAAAGATCTCTCTTACAACAATTTCAGTGAAGATTTTTAAATATTTTTCACACAATGAAATAAAGGAATACAGGAAATATCAGTTCTCTTGTTTAAAACTCTAATAAACCCAGATTTTGACCTAGTATAGCTGGAACACTAACATGATAGAAACTAAATTTTTCATATGTACATGTACCTACCATTTTCCTTTGAAAGATATAAAATATTCAAGGCTAACCCTGCCACAGGTTCGAATTTGAAGACCAGGAATTGAAAATCTTTGAAACATTTTTCTTTTGTGAATTGTACATCCCTTGAAGGAAAACTACCCTAAAATATTAATCAAGTCATGTATTTTATATAGTATGATTCATCTAAAATGAAATAAAAATATTAGTTTTCAAATTTTGCATTATATTTTCTAATATAACCTGGTGACTTAATTGGAGTTCTTTTACTTTGGTAAAATATCATTTTAGTCTTATCATCATAATTTCCTTATAAAATTTCTTTAACTAAATTTATTTTACCACTACCTATTTATAAATAGTTTATTTGTTTGAAAACAATCCTATCTACTCTATATATTGCCAAAGTTATAAGCTAAAATTTTATTTAAAAAAATTTATATTTTCCAATATTTTATTATGATTTCAGTCATTATTATGTTTTGATTGTTGAGAATAAGTTTTAAAAATATATTTAGAGAGGCTGGGAGGGGGAGGTGGCATGGCATGGTGGTTGAGATACTGGACTCCCACATGACTGACCATGGCTCTAGTCCCAAACTCAGCAGTTTGTTTTCTTGCTCTTCCTTTCTCTCTCTCTCTCTGGTCAAATTGAATAATAACAGTAAAAAAAATAAATAAAATGAAATCCTTTAAAAAATTGATTTTTTTGTTAAATATATTTTTATATAAATTATGATCAGCATTTTTATACATAGAGATCATACATATATCTTTTGGGCTACATGAATTTGATTGTATGAATATATCATAATATTGACCAACAATATGCATTAACAAGTCGATGATGGTCAATATTAGCTAATAGTAGTCAGCTATTGATAATATCTATAATAACCATTTATAGTTTTTTTCATATTTTACTGATTCACAGAGGGTCTTAACTAATCTACATAGTTTCATTAGCAAGTGCAGTGGATATAAATATATCTACGAATACATGTCTGACAGTAGGCAAAAATTTCAGTGAATAGGATGAACATATGATAAAATTAGCACCTAACTGAGGCTATATGGCTTACTGCAGTCATTAAATAGGTGTATATATATATATATTTAAATTTTTAATTTTTTTATGTTTTTTTAAATTAAGAAAATAAATTTTAACTTTAATAAGTCAAAGTCCAACAACGTTAAGAAAAATTTGCCTAAGTCTTAAAGCCAGGAAAAAGGTTAAGATTCTGTTCAAACAGTAGACAAATACTACTAAAAACGCAAAAAACAGATATGGACAAAGGTAAAATCTAATAATAAGTGCACTGTAATTTTCTTCTGAAACCTTTTTCACTCTCTCCATTCCCCTTTTACCGAAGAGGCATAAACTAGTAGCCAAAAATAAATAAATTTAGTTTCAATTTGGTCTGTTATTTGCTAATTGGTTTAGTTGGCTTTGCTGGAACTTATTATAAGGAAATTTGGTCAGTCTCCCAAGGCTACTGAGCCAAGTTAGGGACTTACCATCTCCCTGAGCCTCTTAACTACCTGAATTTCAAAGATTTTTAGGCCTGTCAGGAAGTGACATTCTTTACTTATCTGCCAGACAGAACTGTTTACAGTACCAGACTATGGTTCCAAGAACTTCTGTTGACTTTCTTGCGATCTACCTTAATTCCTTTGCTTTCTGGTTATATTTTTAAGAAATGACAATCCAGTCAAAGACCTGGCAATAACCAGCATTCTAAATTTTTTGGTGTAAGGCAACAGATGTTATTGAAGTTGTGCAAATAACCATTCTGCCACAAAATAAGAATATCCACAAATATTTTCCAATTCCAGAGGGGTCAGGAAGTGAGAAAAGTTTGTTTCAATTTCCAAAAAAATTTAGCAAATTACTGAACCTATCAACAGCTCAAAAGAAGACAAACATCTTTATATATGGAAAACAAAGCACATGCCTTGGAGAAAATCTTCTTGGGTTGATTCTATTTGGGGTCCTTTGTATTTCTTGGGTCTGGATATTTGAATGCTCTCTGGGTTTGGAAAGTTTTTTCTAAGATTTCATGGAATAGATTATCAATACCCTTATTAGTTAACTTCTGGGATACTGACTATCCAGATGTCTGAGCATTTAATGATATCTAGTATTTATCGTATGTTATTCTCATTTTTTAACATTATTTTATCAGTCTTCTTGGTGATTATTTTTGAGGTCAGAAGTTTTTTCTACATCTAAGATTCAACCTTCTGCATGAAATAATCTGCTTTTAATACTTTTGAGGGAGATTTTGATTTCCTATATTACAGCCTTCATCTCTAATTGTTCTGCTTCATTCTTTTTTATGGTGTGTATTTCTTTTTTCACATCATGGAAGAACTTCCTCACCACTTGGAATTCATTGTCCCTTTTCTCTTTCATCTCCTGGAGTTTGTTGCCTCTCTTCTCTTGCATCACTTTTAGTTTAGTCACTCTGAATATTCTGAAATCTTTATCAACATATCCACAAACTCCATTGAACTGTCTGTGGATGGGCTTATTCTTGTCCATTGAGGGAGACAAATTTTCTTGGTTTCTTATATATTCATGACTCTGTGGTAGTTTCTGGTCATGAGCTCATTTGCTTCCCTTTACTGTGAGGTACTACTGTGCCAATGTCTCTCCTCTACTGAGTTTTATAACTGAGTTTTATGTCCACAGAGAAAGACTTGAGTTCAGATTTACAAAGAGGAATATCTCGTTTCGCGCAGCTCTGAGACTAGCAAAATTCAGAGGTTTGGCTACTGTGCACATAAACCTGTCTGTACACTCACTGGGTGAAAGCTGAGCAGCAAAATGATATGGTAAGGTAGGAGAAAAAAAAGAATACAGTCAGAAAAAATAAAAGAAAAAAGAAAGAAACATAAGACAGAATAATATAAAAGTTTAAAAAAATAAAAAAGCCACGCATTGCACTTGTGCGACATATGAAATGAGCAGAGCACCTCAAATGTAGATGTTTCCATGCAATGGCCTTGTCCTGTATAGGGAGAGGAAAGAATTAGCAAAAGAAAGGATTAAAAAGGGGGGAGAGGAAAGAACAGAAAAAAAAATGATAATATAGAAAACGAAAGGTTTTTTCCTACATTTCTATCTCTGGGCTGGGGAGGTGAGTTGGCAGAGGGAGGCTGCACCTCTGGCCCAGCCCTCATGTTGGTACTAGAAATGAACAGAACACTTTAGATGTGGATAAAATTAAATAATTATTTAAAAGTATATTTAGAACAACTTGGGTAGGTAAATTTACTTTTTCGGTCTTTATCATAAAATTCTTTATATATTTGTTGGACTTATCTTGAGTAATTTATCATTTTTTATTTCTATACAAGAAAGGACTTCTTTCTATTCTGAAATAGCAAAATTTTTAAAAAGAGTTATTTATTTAATTTTATTCATCTATGTTTTAAATTTCACCAGAGAGAGACACAGAATGAAAGAGAGGGAAAGTGAGAAAGCAAACCACCAGGTCTGGGACTCAAACTGTGGTTGGTCATGTGAGAGTGTCCAACACCTTAACCACCACACCACCTGCTGGCCTCTTGAAATAGCAAATTTCAAATGACATTTGTGGTGAAACTTGTACATACCTTCTTCCCATCTGTTTTTATTTGACTGCTTCTGTCATAGCAGCAGCTTTTTTATTTGCGCTTAATTGTGCATCAATCATAAGCTTGTATTTAAAATTTTAAAACGTGTCTGTACTTTATTTTCAAACTATAAATTAATTTTTCTTCTAATTAAATGTATAACAAATACTTTAATTTAACTACCAAATATGATTTACATATTTAACTTAGGCTGATTGCATAAAATATTTGAAGAAACGAAGTCAGATTCCTAAATAGAAAAAAATGATTCAAACTGAGTCAGTTCCCAGATACCATCAGATCCGTCATGTGTTTACAGAAGATACATGAAAGGATGTACTTTCCCACATGTGAGTTGCAGTGCAACACTACCTTATTCCATGCAAATATTTAAGGAAAATGTAGTCCTATATTGCTTTCAGATTTTTTGTTTGCTAATTTTTAAGGTATTTGCTGTAAGGTATGTGCAGAAAGTGACAGAGGGAAAGTGAGAAATCATCCCCACCCCCTGGGGAATGGCCATTCCACAGTCCCTTTTCCAGTCTCGTCTTGGGATTTTGAGCATGCATACACATGCACTCAGAGTGATTTTCTTTTCTTTCTTTTTCTTTTTTTGGAGAGGTTTTTGCATGCACTTGCAAGAAAGCAAGAAATAACCCCCCAGGGGGAATGGACACACCGCAATCACTTTTCCTCCATTCTCCTTTTGGGATCTTGGGCATGCATGCACATGTGCCTGGCCTGAGTTTAAGCCACTGGATCCAGGACTTGAACCGTGATCAACTACATGGGGTTCAGCGACATAGTCATTACGCCAACTATTGGTCCCAGCTTGGAGTGATTTTCAAGCTGCCAGGTCTGGGACTTGAACCACAGTTGACCATGTGGGAGTTCAGCACCTTAATCACTACACCACCTGCTGATCCAATAGTTTTCAGTTTTAACATTTAAACTATTAATTAAATTATGCTTAATTACATTAATTAATTAAATTTTAAGTTAGATTTCATTTCCTCAGTCATACTACCTCCTTTCAACTCTTCAGTAGCTACATGTGATTAGTAGCTGCTTTATTGACAGGATAGTTGATAGAAAATAGCATTTTTCAGAGAACTGAAATTTATTCATTTAAATACCAAGTTGGAAACTAATTTAGATGGAAAATTTAGAGATATTGCATGGCATCCATCCTTATTAAATATTTTTGATGGCCTAGGCTATTAATCTTTGAGCTGTGTGTACAAGTTAGAGTACTGTGCATATTCATCATATATATGGTGCTTGCATATCCCTTTGTCAAATTATGTTTACTGTGTATACTCATTGCTTCCTAAGAGCACAGACTCCTCTGCTTTTAGCATCTGTTAAATAGAGATAGCAATACTATTATCTATTTCATGACATTAAATGGTGAATAGAAACCATTGTGAACAGTATCTGCCACCTGGAAAATAATCAATGAATTTTATGTTTGTTTAAATTACATTACTATAGTTATTATCATTAAGTATTTTCTAACATTCAAACGAAGCAGTCAAAATGCCTTTTGTTTTTAGTGCAATTATTGCTAGTATTATCTTTACACTTATTTCTCTTGTTTATATTTTTCTGAAGGACTAAAAACTACTTCCAATTGTGCACTGAATAAAATTACACCGCTCTGAGCAAAGACCTGATGATTTCTTTCATGATCCAAGAACATATGTTTAGAAAATATTATACTTATGTTTAGTCAAATATCTGAGTTTACTTGATGGTTTTCAAATACATAAGGCATTGCTATATTCTGGCACTCAAATATAGTTAATATGAATGAACTGTTTTCTATTAAGGAGTAGTCATAAATTTACCTAGAATAAATTGAAATAACTTAGAAACAACTGAAATGTCTGAAGATAAGGAATCTATAATTAAATATTAGTGCCTAGTATTCACACATTGGGATATGGAGGGCCCATATGTTTTAGATTTATATTTGTTGACAGGGAGATGTGCACAATATATAATTTAGTGAATAAGAGAGATTGAAAATAGTATATACAGTATGATCTGATTTATAATATAGATATATTATGTGTGGAAAAATATGAAGGGCTATATACCCAAGTGTGGATAATAGTTATTTCTGAATGAAATAATTAAAGGCAATTTCTTATATCTAATTTTTATACAATGAGCATAGTATGTCATTAAAGAGAGAATATACAGAACAGCTTATGGGAAATTCTATTTTTCCATGTCTTCCATAGTTTTCTTTAAAATTGGTATTCTCCTAAAAATGATTTAGGACTAGTTTTAGAATAATTTATTTTGAAGAATTACTAATGAGACTTGAAAATTGCTGGGTCAAGGGGCCAGCAGGTGGTGTGGTTGTTAAGGGTGCTGGATTCCCACATGGCCAACTCTGGTTTGAGTTCCATACTTGGTGGTTTGCTTCCTCACTTTCCCTCTCTTTCTCCCTCTTACCCTGTCCCTTTCTGGTCAAATTTAAATTAAAAAAAAAAAGTTTTAAAAAATTCTTAAAAAATGTTTTTAAAAATGATTTCCAGGTCAATAATTTGTAGGTGATTGGGCAATTTAGATGTCAAAAAGGTAATTTTTTTAAAAATTGAAAAGTTGCTCCTATTTGCTGTCCTTCTTTACGATTACTTTTGGCCAAATGCACAATTTCATTATTTTCTATTACTTTCAAACAATTTTTTTTTGCATGAAAGCTTTAGAACTTGAAGAAATACCTTTCAAAAAATATCAGGAACCAGCAGTTAGTGTAATGGCTGTGTTGCTGGACTCCCATGTAGTCGACCGCGGTTCGCATCCCGGACCCAGTGGCTTAAAACTTATGCCCGGCGCATGTGCGTACATGCTGAAGATCCCGAGAGGAGAATGGAGGAGAAGGGATTTCGGCGTGACCATCCCCCTGGGGGGTGATTTCTTGCTTTCTGTCTCTATGTCTCTCTCTGTCTGTCTGGCGAGCACACGTGCCCTATAGTGAAAAAAAATATTGTCAAAAAGATAACTTTTATTTAAATAAAAGAAATGACTAACTATATAACATAAATTATGTTTAAATTCTTATTTAAATAAAAGAGATTACTAACTGTATAATATAAATTATTACTAACTATATAAGATAAATTAAATTAGAGAAATTTCTCTGCCTCCTCATAAAATTTTTGTTAATGTTTTAAATTCCTGCAGCAGGAAATAAAACATTTTATTTCAACTTGATTTATGATCTTAAAACTTCAAACTTTAATTTAAATCAAGGGGCAAATAACACAGTAGACACTTTTCTGGTTTGAACTAAATGAAGCATAGAAAGAGGTGAGAAAATAAGGGTACATCAAGGCAAAAACCAGACATAGAAGGAAAGTTCAATGGGAGTTTGGGGATGCTGAAACAAAACCCTGCCTAGTTCACATAGTTCCTGGGTACTCTTCATGGTCTCCCTAAGATATGCAAAAAGAAGAGAGAAGTTTAGAAAAAAGTTATATTGTCTCTTCTCATGAACCTTTTGCTCTGCCATAAAAGCATCAAATGTTCATTTTCCTATAAACAACACAAAATACCCTGGGTAGGTTGGTGCTGAGCAGGTGTAACCAAGAGCTGCTCCTGCCCTCAGGCCAGGCTCTACAGTTTGTCACTCGTTGACTCCATTTTCTGGAATCCTGCCTATATGTGATTTTCAAATAATAAAAGAAAATGTTTGAGGTAGGATAGGAAGATTCTGTCCTGAAATTACAAAATTGGGCTTTGAGAGGATGCTGGGCTAATGGATCATTTGGTAAATGGAGTACATTTGGTCTCTTGCCTCAGGCTTGAAGTTTGGCTTTCAAGCATGTAACAGAGTTTTCACACAGAGTTGTAGATTATAGAAACTGAGCAATACTCATTACAAACATTACTGTACTGTGAGTTGCATGCTCATTGCTAAATTTATCCATTAGAGGCAGAGAAATTGTAAACATTTCCCATAGAAATTTTTACTACACCCTGATAGCTAATCATTCTAGTAATTAAATTAACTTCAAAAATTAGATTAATTAAAAATTAAGTTATCTAGAATAAGTTTCTAATGTAAATTTGATTTTGAAATTAATACATAACTGAATGACCTGTGCCATCTCATTCCCATTCATGGTAGGAAAGAACTTGGGCTTTTGGTTAGATTCTTACATCTTTAACTTAAGATTTACCAACATGTGAAGGTGAATAAATTTTGTAACGAGCAGCAGTGAATAGTTCTGTTGATAAGATGACAATGCTAAGGTTAAGAAGGGTCAGATAGTATTGTTCTATAAATACATGTTTAAAATTTCTTTTCATTTCTATTTCTTTTGTACATTCAATCGTATCACTTAGCTTATAAAGTAAACATTTCAACATGTGTACATTTCTCTATTGAAGGAAAATTAGTCATGTTTAAACACTCAGGATTTACAAAAAGTTTGTGAAAATGCGTATGCTGTAAAGACTGTGCATGGATTTAAAAATATTTTGCACCAAAATGAATTTATACTTTTTGAAGTTCTTTCACATATTATATGATTTGCCAGAAGACACACAGCCAGTTAGCGGAAAAGTCAATATTCAAACACAGTTTGCGTCTTACTTCAAAACCCAAGCCCTTTATCTCTACCTTATTCTGCACCTTGAAATAATTCCTTTGCTGCCTTGGTTATAGTACTGCTCAAAGAAAAACAGCTCAAAGTGCAGGAGAGAGAGAGAGAGGTATGTTTAGGGGGCAAAAGGAACAGTTTGTTTCCCTTTTATTTTCAAAAGGAGTACACTGAGGAAAGGTAAATTCCTTAGAAACATAACTTGATGAAACTATACTTAAAGGAAAATTTTGAGCAATTGCAGTGAGATAGCCTAAAAATATTTTAAAAATTGTGTTAATATTTTAAATGCAATGCAGCGACTACTGAAAGAGAAATCAGAATAGTATTGAATAATAAATAAAACAGAAGATGAGCAGACCAGGTAGGGTCAGGACACAAACATTTCCTTATAAAATTGGACCATTTCAAAAAGCTCTCATAAGCAAATGTTTATATAGCAAAACTATAACTCAGTTCAGATGTGCTTTTGGAAAAGCTTGGAAGTTTTCATAGACAAGATGGTTATTTACTAAATGAAGGTCAAAAATTAAAATCTGAACTGTAAGTGTATTTTTTTTTTTGAGAAACAAGTGAATTGTGCTCAAGTTAATTGCTTAGTATAATGTACATGATTCTTAAGCTTCTAGGTAGGCCATAGTTTTGCTCTGTTATTCTCTTAATGTGTAGCGCTAAGGTACATTCTCAGATAATACAGATAATAACTTCCAACATCTACATGAAACCTAACTGAAAAATGCTTTTAAAATGTATGTGAAATACCAGTACACTGCCTCTTTCTTATGTTAGTTGTTAGCTCCTTTTCCTCCGATTTGGAGAGATCAGGAAAGGTGGAATAACAGCAATAATATTCCCCAATTTGGTTAATCATCAGAATCACATAAATGAAACCTTGAATGGAGCTTACAGTTCTTCCCAGCCTAAATGAATCAGAATATTGTTGGCCTTATCTAGAAATTTGCATTTTTAATATATGCCATGCCTCAGGTTTTTAGAATGCATTAAAGAAGAAGAGCCTAACTAACTCCCAGGGACACATATATATCCTCTATGTTACCAAGAGGATTTTGCAGAAGGTAAAGACAGATGAGTTGGAGTTAGAGTAAAACAAGTCTTTTTTTCTTGTAAAAGAGATTTTTGCTATAGGGTGCATGTACTGGCCAGAGAGACAGAGAAAGACAGAGAGATAGAAAGCAAGAAATCATCCCTCAGGGAGGATGGCCATACTGCAATCCCTTATCCATTCTCCTCTTGGGATCTTGGGCACACATACACACAACCCTGGAGTGAGTTTTTAAGTCACTGGGTCCGGGACCTGAACCACAGTTGACTCCATGGGAGTCGTGCAACATAACTGATAAGCCATCTACTGGTTCCATGAGCAGAACAAGCTTTTGGTTTGTTTGTTTTTTAAGACAAGGTCTTTCCAGTGTGACACTTGGTCTCAACTTCCCAGGTGGGTCCACAGGTGCACCATCATGGCTGGCCCCCATTAATCAGGGTCTCAGTATGTTGCTCAGGCCAGCCCAAAGCTTGTGATCCTCTTGTCTCAGTTTTCACAAGCTGTTGGGATTACATTGCATGCCACAGTGCCAGCCTTCAGGTTGGTTTGGAAATTGAACCTGGGGTTCCATGTGGTCCCAGCATATAGACCATAGTGCCTTAGCAGCATGCTCCACTGTGGCTGGACCAAGAACAGTTCTGATATTACTGAGTCCTCTGTCCTCATCTGATTTAGCAGGTCATTTATTTTACAGTTAATTTACCCTCTACCTATGATCTGACTATTTTATAATTAATAAAAAGTGGACAGCACTCTGAAATTATTTTGTGGTCCAAATACTGAATATTTTTAGCTTTGGCCTAGTGAAATCCTTGATGGTTTCCAAGTATGGTTCCAAGAACAGAGGAGAATTGATCAATTGGCTTTGAGCATTAGCATTGCATTGTAGGGTCCTTTGGCATAAGATCTATACCTCAGTAAATTAGCTTTGTGAATCCCTTAACACATGCATGTCTCCAGAGTTCAGTGTTTACTTGGTAACAATGTAAACATGAGAGGAAGTGCTTGGCTTTGTAGTTAAAAGAGCGGCCAATCCTATAGGTATGATTTAGGAAGTTTAGGCAAACTTTTTTTTAATCTAATATGATTTCAAATGTGATTATAATTTAGCAACTAAAGCTTAATCCATTTATCCTCTTTAAAAATGCAAAGAAGTTTTTTTTTTAAAAGATATTTATATTTTTCTGAGGATACAGAATACCCAGAATTGCAGTGTATGTAGTACTTATGTGCATGTGTGTGTGTGTGTGTGTGTGTGTGTGTGTGAAAGAGAGAGAGAGAGATAGGGGAGATGAACCATCAGTGAGGAAGAATAAAACAGAACAAGGCAGGAGGTCCGGACCCGCAGTTCCCTGATTCTTTTGAATAGTTTTGCTTGAAGGTGCTTAAATTAGAAGATTTAACCTTTAGACAAAGTGCTGGGGGGCTTGCTTCTGTCTTCTCAAAAAATAAAGTTTTCAACACCTCCTCTCCCCTTTCCAGTCAATGATTTCTAAACTTTATTCTGCAGGAACTATGAAGAATAGTTACTCAGCAAGGAATGTTTATTTAGTGCCCTCCAGGGTGCCGAGAGCTGAACCAGAGAAAATTAATAGCATTAGATGCTCAGACTTTGATGCTGGCTCTGAAATACTGAGCCTCTTGACACATATTTCCAAAGGGACATTTACACCTCTTTTTAATGTGCCTTAAGAGAAGAAAAATATTTGACCAGCTTATTAACACATCTTTAATGTCTTATGCACTTTTTTGAAGTCAGATTTATGAAGGTAAAATTGACGTATCGTAAAAGTCACCCATTTTCAATGTACAGTTTGACAAATATGATAAATGTATATAATCATTTTACCACCACTAGAATCAAGATAGAGAACAGTTTCATATCTCTAAACATTTGTGCCCCTCTGATATCCATCCATTCCCCCAGGACCAACATCTGGCAACCATTGATTTGAATTAAGGTCCTACAGTTGTGCCTACCCCACAATATCACATAAATGAATCATACACTGTGTAGTTTTTTGAGACTGGTTTCTTTTATTTAGCATACTTCCTTTGTGATTAACCCAAGTTATTTCATGTATCAAAAATAGTTCATTTCACTTTTTAATATATTTTATTTCTTTCATGACAGTGAGTGAGTGACAGGCAACCACGACAGGGTCTATTTAGGAGTCCTCCAGCCTTCTAGCCAACTAGGATCACCAGAGCATACACGTTAGTTCAGTGTGTTTCAGGTTGGGCCAAGGTTCAAATCCCAGTGGGCTGTGTGGCTCCAGCATTGCAGAGCACTGTGCTGCCACCTGTGCCACTGTGGCTGGGCCAATGTTTAATTTTTAGCATTGCTGAGTAATACACCATCATGGATGTACTGGTTTATCTACTTAGCATTGCAGAGATGTGGGTTGTTTCCAATTTTTGGTGACTGAATAAAGCCAACATAAATGTCCACATACTTCTCTGTGTGAGTATGTGAACACAAGTTTCCATTTCTCTTGGTAAATATTTAGGAGTAAGATTTCTGGGTTATGGGAACAGCAGATGGTTTAATAGTTATCTCACTGGACTCCCATGTAGTTGACTGCAGTTCAAGTCCCAGACCCAGAGACTTAAAACATGCTGGGTACATGTGCATGCGTGCCCAAAATTCTGAGATAAGAATGCAGGAAAAGGGATTGCTGTGTGGCTATCTCCCCTGGGGGGAGGGGGTGATTTCTTGCTCTCTGTCTCTCTTGTTTCTCTGGTGAGCACATGTGCCCTATTGCAAAAATCTGTCTCTAAAAATTAAAAAGTAAAGATTTCTGAGTTATATGGTAAATGTATGTAGAAATTTATTAAACAAACTAAAAAATTGTTTTACAAAGTGGCCATATCAGTTTTCATTTGACACCAATAAATGAGATATCCACTTTCTCCACATCCTTCCTAGAAACTTGGTGTGTGTATGTGTGTGTATATATATATGTGTGTGTGTGTATATATATATATATATACACCAAGTATGAAATTTATTGAAGGAGAGGTAAGGAAAAATAGAGCTCCAAAGGATAAGGGAGGGGTCCTGGAAAATGGTTTCTGAGGAGAGACTTGGGGTGAGGGTTTTTTATCTGGGTCAGAATGGTCTTGTTCAGGACTGTTTTCAGGTGGGGCTACAGCATGCACTCCCCTCGTGGTGGGGAGGGGCATGTGTTGGATGGTTCCAGATATTCTTCTCCTAATTTTGGAGTGAGTATGAAGGTCAGGAGATTTCTTTTTCTATAAGCTTTGGACCATAAAAACCAGTATCTTATCCTCTTCCTGGAGTGTGGTGGGGCCTAGAAAAAGTCTTTGTTTTAGGAGTATGTCACACTTTCTAGACTAATCACTGAGTCACCGTTGTTAAGAGGTCTCTTCTGAGTAAGCAACTATTGTCTCTATCTTAAAACATAGCTATTTTGTGATTCCATTTTGGGTCTATACCCTAACTATATCTTTAGGGTCCCTGTCTCCTATATCACTCCCCTCTCTGCAGAGGAATCTCTAATTGCAGGTAAGGGTCACAAGGGTTGAAGACGGTTCTGACTTCTTCCTGCTGATGACAGCGTTTGGGGAGGCAGTGGTTATGGATCCTTTCCAGAGGTCTATCTAGACCCGCTCACTGGAAGTCATGATGGAGACTTTGTCCTGGCCACCATTTGTAGCTTGATGGATTCTAAATGAGAAGAGCAGTTCATTACAATAAGAATAGACAAAGAAATTTAGCTATTTCTATTACATGTAACACTTAAAGATAACAACCAAAATTGTGACTGTGACTGAAGGCCATCACATCAACACAATGAGCTTTCGAACATTTATCAATAAAACCTTGGCATTTTAACCTCCACACCACCTACTGGGCCCAAAATGTGTTTCTTTCACTGTCAATTTTCATCTTTCTACTAATGAGGTCATTTTTTTGGTAATATTAAGAAGTGATTATGGAGCATTTACACATGCCAGGCTCTGTAACTATGTATATGAGACGTGCCTAACCCACTCCTGGAGTAAAGAAACAGTCAGAAAAGTCTTTTTTATTTCTTTCTCTTTTTTAAAGTAACATATTAATTGAGAAAAGCAGTGTAAATCATAATTACAGTGAATGTACACATGTAAATGATAGTGTAAGGCACTATTTTTTTTTTCTTACGATTAACCAAAAAATTTACCATGTTCTATTTTTTTTTTTTTGGGGGGGGAAACCAGAGTTAGAAAGTTTTAATGAAAACAGGTTTTGAATTGACTGAATTTTTGGTCATCTTGTGGTTTAATTATAGCATGTACTTTAACATTTCACAGTAGATAACAAACCAGGTAAGTGTTGCTTTCTAAAATTAACACTTATTTAAAAAATGGAGTGAGCCCTTTCAACAGCTTGTTGTCAGTCACGGAACTTCTCTGACCTCATCAAGAATGTAGTTATTAGTGGATATTTTTAATACTGTTTAGAACAAATGTAAGACAATGCAACACTGCTTGCTCATTCCTCTTTAGTAAAGAAGCCAAGATCGGAGTTTTTTCTCCTTTCCCTGAATGGCATTGAAAATATCGACAGGTGTTAAGTATCCATTTTCAACTACCAAAGCATTGTTAACATGGAAGAGTACCACAAATCCATTTGAAGCTTAAGTGAACTATAATAACTATGCACATTCAGGAGAGTGGTGGAAGGACATGGGAGAAGAGGAATAAGAGTTCATTTTTCCCTTCCAGTAAGTATCTTTTTACTCCAAGGTAGTCTATTTTGTAAATTCTAGTTTAGAGTGGCAGCAAGTAGGAACAGAATATTTAAACTTCAGGTGCCATGTAGTTCTGTTTTGCTATTCTCCCATTAACAAAATTTCCTTGACAATTGTCAGATATAGGACAATTTTATGATCTAATTTAAGTACTTAATTTTTTTCTTGCATTATGTGCACTTTGGTAAGTATAGACCCTAGCTTCAAATATTTAGAAACAAGACCTCACTGTCATTTAATAACAATCACAGATAAGGAAGAGGGTGGTAAACTGTCACTTAAAATACTTAGGCTAGACAATGTTTGGTTAAATTATGGAGCAATAATACTGATAAAGTTATCATCTGAAAAGGGATTATAAAATGTAGAAATGACACGGATGGTAAATTCCATGGGTCCTAGTTTATCAGAGTTGAAGCTTGGGGGAGAATGTGCCATGAGAGATGATTTATGCATATAATGCCATTTTATATAAGTCTCATTGCCTTCCAAAAAGGCATCTCTTACAAGTCACGCTTTTGAGTGGGATCATTTAGGCTTAGAAAATTTACATATTTTGTTCAAAAATATACTAGCAGAAGCAGAACAGGGATTTGTACTCATATCAAACTCTAAACCCCATGGTCTTATTATTTAAAATGACAATTTAGTTCATTTGATCAATGTATACCATGTACCTTTTGTGTCAAGCAAATCATGAGGATGTGATCATGAAATTAAGAAAAGGTATTTTCTTACCTTTGAGTGATTCATAGCCTATTGAAGAGAGCTAGCAGGTGGGCCCATGAGAGCCCAGAGAACAGAGAGATCAATCTCCCTGGGAAACATGGGCTTAGAACATACTTCTTATCAAATGTGATATAGCAGCTGAGCCCTGGACCATGAACCTGTGTTCAGCAGTTCAAACACCAGGGGATGGGTATAAGAAAGGTTATTTCAAGGAATGTACATCATTTTAGCAAAGGCATATATACAAGAGTTTTCTGGTGAATGTCTTACAATATATTAAGTAATTAGCATAGCTCTAATGCCCTGAGGAAATGGGACACATGGAGTTGCTTTTGATGCCTTGTAGAGCACAGCTTGGCCAAAACAGAACCAGGTGATATACCCAGTGGGGTGATGTCTTTCTGACATTGTCCTTATAGGAGGGACTCTTCATTGAATAACATAGTTTTGTGTAAATGTGGTAATTAGCAGATTTTTGAATCTTCTAAAAATTAAAAATGCTGGTTTGACTGAGGTTCACCTAGAATTAGTGGATTCTATAAAACAATTAGAGCCAAATGTTAAGGATTTAGCGTATTACAACAAGAAAGGCTTTACATAACACAGATGGTTTGCAGTTCGAACATAAATATTCACAGGGTTAACATCTTGATCAAGAGAAGCAGAACTCCAGTTAATGGATTTGACCAGATAAAGAGTAATTGAGAAAGAAGATTGAAACAGGACTGGACAACTGCTTAGGATAGTGGGTCTCTAAATTGGCCGAGGTGTAACTGAGCAGCTAATGGGTAATTGAGAAAGAAGATTGAAATGGGACAGACAACTGCTTAGGATCGTGGTTCTCTAAGTAGACTACACATCAGAATCACCTGAGATGCTTAAAAAACAAAAACAAAAACAAACTCAAAAATCAAATATCCAGCATTACCTCATAGCAATTAAGTTAGACTATCTGGGATTGATAAACAGGTATCAGCATTTTTAAAGATCCTCAAGTGATTTCAACATGGCCTAGCATAAACATCTACTATACTTCCTCAGATTAGTTTTTTGTTGCTGTTTATTTATACTGTGAATAAGCAAGAGAGAAAGAGATAGCCAGAGAGAGCTAGTACCCAATAGGGATACCAATAGGGATACTATAATCCATATCTACCCTCAGCCAGCCTGGATCATGGCATGTCTCGTGTACTCAAGGAAGTGTCCAAACATGAACTGGCAATGTTCCTAGGAGGTCTGCCTCAGAGGGGGTTACGTTTTACTGTTGTGCCACTGCCTAGTCCCATTGCCATTTCTCAGATGAGTTTTCTTTAGCAAAACTTTGCCATCTAAAAGAAATGGTGAGAGGGGCCAATTTTCTTCTGAAAACTGCTCATGAATGTCCAAACCAGAACTGGAATGCTTGATACTTGGTGGAATTTTAGAAGCAACCAGTCTTTAAATTGGTTCCCCCTCTTAAATTGGTAAAATATCTGTGCTATCTTGTCTATCATTATATATCTTAGAATAGGACATGATTGATGACTCATTATTGTATGCTGAAAATCAGAGATGACAGTGCATACCAAGTACTGTTTTCGTGGCACCTTTCCCAGAACACCTAAGACATAAAAAATACTATTGTGAATTGTCTTTGTTGAGTGGGTTGTTTGAGATAATGATTTTACCATTCATTTTACGAAAGAGAAAAGTGAAATGCAAGAAACTAAAGCTATATTCTAGGTTTATTGATTTTCATACTCAGCATCTACTGTGCCTCCATTGCCTGGTAGACTAAGCTGAAGCTGAATACTCACAGGATTAAAGATGAGTGCCAGAAATGCTATTTTTAGGTTAAAAAATAGCAAGTCAAAATTTTTGCTTTGCAATCAATATATTTACCCCAAAGGAATTATATTTTCCATGAAATGACTAGAGATTAAAATGCGGTTTGTGAGAAGCAACACTTAAAATATGCACAAAGGAATAAAAATTACTCCTAAGGATAATGCTAATTATATTAATCCATGTACAAACCAAGAAGTATTTATTGCACACCTATAATGTGCTTAATCTTTATAGGGTACCATGGTGCAAGAAATAGAAGTCAATTTCTTTGTATAAGGAGGTTGCAATTTATCAAAGACAGTTTATTGATAGGAGGAGTTTGATATAACAGTGAGGTAAGATAGCACTTGTTATAATAAAAATCATCATATAGAATAATAGAGTGCTAAGTTTTTGACAGTGCTAGTGAAGAGGAACTTTATCTTGTTTATCACAGAATGAGAGGAGCTACTCTGTTAAATATCTTTCCTTCAATATTATAGGAATACATGTTAATCCTATAGTTCAGAAGATAAACATGAAGAGAGTCTGAGAAGGAAAAGATTAATATGAGAAGGCTTTATTTATTTATTTATTTATTTATTTATTTATTTATTTGGTCTAAATTGAATGGAAGGCTATGGAGGAAAGGAGAATTCCTTAAACAAATTACCAATAAAGTACCAGAGATAAAACCCATTTTGCTTCTTCTAAATTACCTCCACATGATATAACATGCAATGAATGGGGAGAAATAGCCTCTGCTTATCATATGTTCAATAAATTTTTCCATTATACTATCAACAGATCTTCCCACAGGCTCAGAGTTTCCTGGTTATAGGGATAGTGTTTTATTCATCTTAGGTTCCTCCGCATAACTGCAAATACCGTGCATAGAAAAATAATTTGATGATTGTAGATCTTACCTCACATTAATAAAAACTGATAAATGAAAGATAATGAAGCGGGGCCAGCAGTTAGTGTAATGGTCATGTCACTGAACTCCCATGTAGTCGACCACGGTTCGAGTCCCAGACCTGGTGGCTTAAACTCATGCCAGGCGTGTGTGTGTGTGCGTGCCCAAGATCCCGAGAGGAGAATGGAGGAGAAGGGATTGCGACATGGCCATTCCCCCTGGGGGCATGATTTTGATGATTTCTCGCTTTCTGTCTCTCTGTCTCTTTTTTTCAGAGAGGTTTTTGCTATAGAGTGCATGTGCTCGCCAGATAGAGAGACAGAAAGCGAGAAATCATCAAAATCATGCCCCCAGGGGGAATGGCCATGTCGCAATCCCTTCTCCTCCAATATCCTTTCGGGATCCTGGTCATGCACACACATGCGCCCAGCATGAATTTTAAGCCATCAGGTCTGGGGCTCGAACCGCAGTCAACTACATGGGAGTCCAGCGACAGCCATTATGCTAACAGCTGGGCCCTGTCTCTCTCTGTCTTTCTGACAAATGCACGCAACCTATAGCAAAAACCTCTCCAAAAAAAAAAAAAAAAAGATAATGAAGCATTGGTTATGCTATTCTCCATCTACCCATTTTCTTGTACATTTTTTATTTTCTCTCAAATATCAGTTTTTTTTTTTTTTTTGAGAGAGATTTTCATTGTAGGGTGCGTGCGCTCGCCAGACAGACAGAGAGAGACATAGAGACAGAAAGCGAGAAATCACCCCCCAGGGGGGATGGTCATGCCGCAATCCCTTCTCCTCCATTCTCCTCTCGGGATCTTGGGCACGCACGCACACACGCCCGGCGTGAGTTTTAAGCCACCGGGTCCGGGACATGAACCAAGGTCGACTATGTGGGAGTCCAGCGACATAGCCATTATGCCAACTGCTGGTTCCCTCAAATATCAGTTTTGATGATTATTGACTTTGGGCTGTGTAGAACAAACTGAAGATTTCTATATATTTTTTGTTTTGATGTAAAAATTTCAATCCTTTTACTTATCATTTGGATACTTTGACGTTGTATAGATACATCTTATACAAATTACTTTGGTAAATAATGCATTGAAAGTTTGCAATGACATAAAGTTGTCTTGATGATGGGTGTAAATACAAGGAAGCATAGACTCTGCTTAAACAAGCTTCTAAAATACTGGCAGAAGAGCACCAAGTCAGAAATCAGACAGCATAATTTTTCTATTATAAGTGCAATTTTTCTTGCTAGTCTAGTTGAGATCTTTAAGTTTTTAGCTCTGAAATTTTTCTGTTCCTTAGAAAGTACAAACTCTGAGTCTTAAATAAAAAAATCATGAAGCTCTAAGTTTTGTTAATTTCCCTTAATGAATCATTTGTTTTCCATTGTGTAGTTGTGGTGGAAATGTGTACTACCATGATATGCATCAATGGATTGTTTAATTAAACTGGAAAACTAAGACTTTAGTGCATTTATTTTAAGGGTTGAGGAAAGTCTTGTATGCTCAAAGGAAACTAAAAGAAAGTGTAATTTCCTTTAAAATAGAGCATAATAGGCAATTCATATGGATCCCAAGCAGAGTGTATTCCAGGTGTATGACTATATTTATATATATTTATATTATTGGTAAAACACAATTTATTTTCATTGAATATTTATTCCGTGTCAAGTACTTTATTACTTCATTGACTAGGGCAAATAATTAAAGGTAGGATGAAAGTTATTTGGTTTACAGAAAAAACTAATTTGACTACAGATTTTTAGATACTGATTTTTGTTAATTTCCTTATAACCATTTTAAATGTACCTCCATGTAACCACTACTACCATTAATTTACTGAAAAATTTCTTTATCATCAAAAGTTCCCTCTTGTCCATTTTCGGTAATACCATCTTCAAGCCTAGTTCATGGAAACCATTGATTGCTTTCCAATTTTTTCCAGAAAAACTAAAAGATAGGAAAACCTTTTTGTTTTGCCTATTTTGAATTTGAATACAAATTAAATCATACTTGTGTATGTATTCTTTTGTGTCTGATTTCTCTGTCAACATATTATTCTGAGATTTATTGGTGTCATTAGTTCATTGCTGAATAAGATTCTGTTGAATAGATACATAGTGATTTGTTCACCTTGACAAGTGCTGATGACCATGTGTATTATTTCCCAGTTTGGATTCTAATGAGCAAAGTTGATGTAAACATGTGTGACAAATATTTGTTTGGACATGTGCTTTGATCTCTATTGGTTGAATATATAGGAGTTGAATGGCAAGGTGGTATGGAAGTATATGCTTTACTCTTGGTGAGACTGGCATACTGTCTTTTTTTAAATTAAAATATTTAAAAATTTTTTTTTATCCATCTGATTCTTTCTCAGAGTGTTCATTTCTTCTTTCATATTGTGGAAGGACTTCTTTATCTTCTCAAGTTCGTTGTCTCTTTTCTGTTCCAACTCATAGAATTTGTTCATCATGAAGGTTCTAAATTCTTTCTCTGACATTTTGGTGACATCCTCAGATTTTAGGAGAGATGAAGGGGAGTTACTCTGTTCCTTTGATGGAGACATATTTCCTCACTTGTTCAGACCTGAGGCTCTCCTCCTACTTCTAACCATTAGAAGATGTATTCACTTTTGAATATCTCTTAGGAGAAAGTTTCTTTGACTAGGAGCAAGCATGTATCCCTTTTGCTTTGAATTGATGTTTGCAGAAGTACCTCTCCTGATGTTTTTAGTAATGTGGTCTCAACAGGGGTACTCTATTCTAGATATTCACAGATGATTCAGTATTGATGAAAATCCCAGGAACCTTCCAATACTAGGGAAGTTCAGAACTGGGATTCTAGATCTATCAAATCCCTCAGGAAGAGTGGAGGATGAAGAAGAGAGGATAATGTAAGAGGAAAGAAAAGAGTACAGAGATTAAAGAAAAAGTCTCGCGCCACGCTATTGGCTAGTTGGTTATAGATGGAATGGGAGAACTCCTACAGGGCAAGGACCTGTCTGGTCTGTGGGGCAAGAAGGAGGACAGAATTAGCAAAACAAAAATAAATAGCAAAGAAGAAAAAAATAAAAAAAAAATGAAGCCCTGCCTACCTTTAAAGAAGGTGAGGTGCTAGTCTTGGGAGCCTGGAAGTGGGCTGGGAGGCAGTCGTGCCTGGGCCTCAATCCCAATAGCATTTTTTTAAACATCGCAATGTTTTCATTTTGATGAAGTTTGATTTCTTTTCAGTATTTTCTTTGAATAATTATACTTTTCTAAAGAAGTCTTTGTCTAATTCAAATTATTCTCTTTTTATTAGGACTGTGATTCATTTCAACTTAATTTTTGTGTCTAATGGGCAGTAGGGTCCAACTTCCTTTTTACCCCATATGGATATTTAATTTTTCTAGTATGATTTGTTTAAAACACTTTTTAAGTTAAAACAACTGATTTAACTTGAAAATGTGTGAAAATCAATTTATTATATAAATGTCATTCAATTTTTGGATTCCAAAATTGATTTATTTAACTATTTTTACACCAATACCACATACTGATTGTTATAGCTAGGTTATTTGCATTTCTATTGGTTCTTTATCATGTAAATATACTCAGTTTTTTTCACTATTTCATTCCTAGATTATTTACATTGCTTTCCTGTTAATTTTGAAATCAGCTTGTGACTCCTCCAGAAAAGTCTACCAGAAATTTGATGGAGATTGTATTGAATCTATAAATCAATTTAGAAAGTATTGATATAAAATATCAAGTCTTCTGATGTATTTTTAGTTCTTGGCTCCTTTGGTTAAGGATATTTTCTATTTTTCAACCATTTGCTGCAAGTATTTTGAACTTTTGGATCCTGTCCATATATCTCTGGTTATAGTAGCTTTTTTGTTATAGAAACCTTAGGATTTCTACATACATGATGATGTGAATTGTGAATGAAGATAAATTATATCTTTCTTTCAATCTTCATGCCTTTAATTTCTTTTTATTAGCGTATTGCTGTGGCTAGGACTTCATGGCAATGAGGAATAGAAGTGAATACGAGTGAAGATTTGTTACTTTTTCTTGATGTCAAGGGAGAAATGTTCCTTTTTTCTCTATAAGTTTTTTGATAGATGCTCTTTTTCAAGTTGAAAAAGTTTCTTTCTATCCCTAGTATATATTGTTAGTAAAATTCATATATATATATATATACACACATACATACATACATACACACATATGTATATATATATTAATATATGTATACTTTTGATTTCAGGGTAATGCTGGCATTACAAATTGAATTGTGAAAATTTTTAAACTGTATTTTCTGAGACATTTTTGTATTCTTTCTTTCTTAAATATTTGATAGAATTCATAAGGGAAGCCTGTGAGTAGCACTGTAGCCAAACTCAGCAAATGTTGACATTTTGTGCTTTCATTATCATTCACTTCAATGCATTTACTGTTTTCCTCTGTACTCTTTTATTAGACTCAATGATATTATTTTAAGGGGTGTGATTTAATTTCTACATCCTTGAGGAGTTTTCATATTTGTTAGTGATTACTACTGCAATTCCCTTGTTGTCATATTCAACTCATTTCAAATTTGAGACTTATTTTATGGTCCTTAAAATGATCTATTTTGATGACTATTTCACATATACTTTAAAGCAATGCACTACATATTCCGCTCTGGTTTTGTGAAGGTTCTTTCAATGTCTATCAGGTCAAGTTGCTTGGCAGTTTTGCCCAAGTCTTATGTATCTTTGCTGATTTTTTGTATGTCCGTAATATCAGCTACTGAGAATGAAGCATTGAGATTTATAACTTATAACTTTAGATTAATTTAATTTCCTATCTTTTTATTTTTTAAATTCTTGTTTTATACATTTCAGAGCTTTTACTAGTGGCATATATATATTTAGAATTTTTCATAATGAATTATTATAATTTTTTTTCTGTATCCCATGTTATTTTTTTTCTTTTTTTCCCCCTTTTTTTTTTAATTACTAGAGGGTATATGTGTTTGTCAGAGAGAGACAAAGAGGTAGAGAGAGAAGAAAAATGAGAAAATACCTCCCTTAGGGAATGGTCATGCCACAATCTCTTCTCTTCCATTTCTCCCTACTTTTGAAATTTTGGGCACTCATGCACATGTGTCTGGCATTTTTTTCAAGCTACCAGTCTAGGATTCCCGCCCTCCTCAACCCCCAGGGCATGTGCACTCACTGGAGAGAGACAGAAAACGACAGAGAGAGGGAAAATGAGAAATCACTCCCCAAACAGGGTGGCCATGCCACAATCCTTTCTCCTCCATTCTCCTCTTGGGATTTTGGGCATGCATACATACACATCTGCTCAGAGTGATTTTCAAGTCACTGGTTTTGAGACTTGAACTGTGGGAGTCCAGTGCCTCATCTACCACACCAGTCCAGGACTTTAACTATACAGTCAGCCATGTGGGATCTGGCCTCTTTAAGCATCATGCCACCACTGGCTCCTGGAATATTCTTATTTTGAAGGATATCTATTCTGAAATGTACACTTTTATGATATTAATATGCCATTCCTGGGACCAGCAGTTTACGTAATAGCTATGTCGCTGGACTCCCATGGAGGAGAAGGGATTGCGGTGTGCCCATCCCCTCTGGGAGGTGATGTCTTGCTTTCTGTCTCTCTGTCTCTCTCTTTCTGGTGAGTACATGCACCCTGTAGCAATAAATAAATAAATAAATAAAACAAAAACAAAACAAACAACAAAAAACCCCAAAACCTCTCAAAAAAAAAAAAAAAAAGCCACT